>NW_026061991.1:681334-1022001 GCF_023897955.1 Schistocerca gregaria | reverse complement strand
TAAGATTCTGCATGAAAGGAGGACTAGCAGCCGCGTTGCATGGGAGGATGTGAAAAGTGTTCATATGTAGTAAAAACCTGAGAAATCCGACCGTTTTCGTAATTTATTATCGAATTGACTTAAAGCAGTGCGTCACATTGGCCGCTCTTCTCTCTGAAACGGTTGTACTTATCGTCTGCAAAGCTATGTCGCGTGCTGCGGTATGCGGAGACACTAAAAGCACTATGGTAGAACACAGATTAAGCTTTTAAGTTGATGTAATAGCCAGTAAGAAGTAGTACAATTCAAGTTTTAGGTATCGATTATGGACTTTTTGTTGGCTTTGGTGCCTTGGACATGAGCTAGGACCTTAAGACTCTGCATGAACGGAGGTCTAGCAGCCAAGTTGCAAGGGACAATGTTAAAAGTGTTCATATGTAGTAAAAACCTGAGGAATCCGTTCGTTTTTGTCATTTGTTATCGAATCGACTTAAAGCCAGATCGTCACATTGGTCGCTCTTCTCTCTGAAACGGTTGTACTTATCGTCTGCAAAGCTATGTCGCGTGCTGCGGTATGCGGAGGCACTAAAATCAACATAGCGGAACACAGATGAAGCTTCTAAGTTGATGTAATATCCAGTAAGAAGTAGAACAATTCAAGTTTTAGGTATCGATTATTGACTTTTTAGCTGGCTTTGGTGCCTTGGACATGAGCTATGTCCTTAAGATTCTGCATGAAAGGAGGACTAGCAGCCGAGTTGCATGGGAGAATGTGAAAAGTGTTCATATGTAGTAAAAACCTGAGAAATCCGTCCGTTTTCGTCATTTGTTATCGAATCAACTTGAAGCCAGATCGTCACATTGGCCGCTCTTCTCTCTGAAACGGTTGTACTTATCGTCTGAAAGCTATGTCGCGTGCTGCGGTATGCGGAGACACTAAAAGCACCATAGTAGAGCACAGATGACGCTTCTAAGTTGATGTAATAGCCAGTAAGAAGTAGTACAACTCAAGTTCTAGGTATCGATTATTGACTTTTTAGCTGGCTTTGGTGCCTTGGACATGAGCTAGGACCATAAGCTTCTGCATGAGAGGAGGACTAGCAGCCGAGTTGCACGGGAGAATGTGAAAAGTGTTCATATGTAGTAAATACCTGAGAAATCCGTCCGTTTTCGTCATTTGTTAGCGAATCGACTTAAAGCCAGATCGTCACATTGGCCACTCTTCTCTCTGAAACGGTTGTACTTATCGTCTGAAAGCTATGTCGCGTGCTGCAGTATGCGGAGACACTAAAAGCACCATAGTAGAACACAGATGAAGCTTCTAAGATGATGTAATAGCCAGTAAGAATTAGTACAATACCAGATTTAGGTATCGATTATTGACTTTTTAGCTGGCTTTTGTGCCTGGGACATGAGCTAGGACCTTAAGATTCTGCATGAAAGGAGGACTAACAGCCGAATTGCACGCGAGATTGTGAAAAGTGTTCATATGTAGTAAAAACCTGAGAAATTAGTCCGTATTCGTCATTTGTTATGGAATCTACTTAAAGCCAGATCGTCACATTGGCCGCTCTTCTCTCTGAAACGGTTGTATTTATCGTCTGCAAAGCTATGTCGCGTGCTGCGGTATGCGGAGACACTAAAAGCACCATAGTAGAACATAGATGAAGCTTCTAAGTTGATGTAATAGCCAGTAAGAAGTAGTACAATTTACGTTTTAGGTATCGATTTTTGACTTTTTAGCTGGCTTTGGAGCCTTGGACATGAGGTAGGACCTTAAGATTCTGCATGAAAGGAGAACTAGCAGCCGCGTTGCACGGGAGTTTGTGAAAAGTGTTCATATGTAGTAAAAACCTGAGAAATCCGTCCGTTTTCGTCATTTGTTATCGAAACGACTTAAAGTCAGATCGTCACATTGGCCGCTCTTCTCTCTGAAACGGTTGTACTTATCGTCTGCAAAGCTATGTCGCGTGCTGCAGTATGCGGAGACACTAAAAGCACCATAGTAGAACACACATGAAGCTTCTAAGTTGATCTAATAGCAAGTAAGAAGAAGTACAATTCAAGTTTTAGGTATCGATTATTGACTTTTTAGCTGGCTTTGGTACATTGGACAGGAGCTAGGAGCTTAAGATTCTGCATGAAAGGAGGACTAGCAGCCGAGTTGCACGGGTGAATGCGAAAAGTGTTCATATGTAGTAAAGACCTGAGAAACCCGTCCGTTTTCGTCTCATGTTATCGAATCGACTTAAGGCCAGTTCGTCACATTGGCCGGTCTTCTCCCTGAAACGGTTGTACTTATCGTCTGCAAAGGTATGTCGAGTGCTGCGGTATGTGGAGACACTAAAAGCACCATAGTAGAACACAGATTAAGCTTCTAAGTTGATTTAATAGCAAGTAAGAAGTAGTACAATTCAAGTTTTAGGTATCGATTATTTACTTTTTAGCCGGCTTTGGTGCCTTGAACATGAGCTAGGAGCTTAAGATTCTGCATGAAAGGAGGACTAGCAGCCGAGTTGCACGGGAAAATGTGAAAAGTGTTCATATGTAGTAAAAACCTGAGAAATACGTCCGTTTTCATCATTTGTTACAGAATCGACTTATATCCAGATCGTCACATTAGCCGCAGTTCTGTCTGAACCGGCTGTACTTATCGTCTGCAAAGCTATGTCGCGTGCTGCGGTATGCGGAGACACTAAAAGCACCATAGTAGAACATAGATGAAGCTTCTAAGTTGATGTAATAGCCAGTAAGAAGTAGTACAATTTACGTTTTAGGAATCGATTTTTGACTTTTTACCTGGCTTTGGAGCCATGGACATGATGTAGGACCTTAAGATTCTGCATGAAAGGAGGACTAGCAGCCGAGTTGGAAGGGAGAATGTTAAAAGTGTTCATATGTAGTAAAAACCTGAGAAATCCGTTCGTTTTCGTCATTTGTTATCGAATCGACTTAAAGCCAGATCGTCACATTGGCCGCTCTTCCCTCTGAAACGGTTGTACTTATCGTCTGCAAAGCTATGTCGCGTGCTGCGGTATGCGGAGACACTAAAAGCACCATAAATGAACACAGATGAAGCTTCTAAGTTGATGTAATAGCCAGTAAGAAGTAGTACAATTCAAAATTTAGGTATCGATTATTGACTTTTTTGCTGGCTTTGGTGCCTTGGACATGAGCTAGGACCTTAAGATTCTGCATGAAAGGAGGACTAGCAGCCGAGTTGCATGGGAGAATGTGAAAAGTGTTCATATGTAGTAAAAATCTGAGATATCCGTCCGTTTTCGTCATTTGTTATCGAATCGACTTAAACCCAGATTGACATATTGGCCCCTCTTCTCTCAAACGGTTGTACTTATCGTCTGCAAAACTATGTCGCGTGCTGCGGTATACGGAGACACTAAAAGCACCATAGTAGAACACAGGTGAAGCTTCTAAGTTGATGTAATCTCGAGTGAGAAGTAGAAAAATTAAAGTTTTAGGTATCGATTATTGACTTTTTAGCTGGCTTTGGAGCCTTGGACATGAGCTAGGACCTTAAGATTCTGCATGAAAGCAGAAATAGCAGCCGCGTTGCACGGGAGTATGTCAAAAGTGTTCATATGTAGTAAAAACCTGAGAAATCCGTCCGTTTTCGTCATTTGTTATCGAATCAACTTAAAGCCAGATCGGCACATTGGCCGCTCTTCTCTCTGAAACGGTAGTACTTATCGTCTGCAAAGCTATGTCGCGTGCTGCGGTATACGGAGACACTAAAAGCACCATAGTAGAACACAGATGAAGCTTCGAAGTTGATGTAATAGCCAGTAAGAAGTAGTACAGTTCAAGTTTTAGTTATCGATTATTGACTATTTTGCTGGCTTTTGTGCCTTTGTACATGAGCTAGGAGCTTACGATTCTGCATGAAAGGAGGACTAGCAGCCGCGTTGCACGGGAGTATGTGAAAAGTGTTCATATGTAGTAAAAACCAGAGAAATCCGTCCGTTTTAGTCATTTGTTATCGAATCGACTTAAAGCCAGATTTTTACATTGGCCGCTCTTCTCTCTGAAACGGTAGTACTTATCGTCTGCAAAGCTATGTCGCGTGCTGCGGTATACGGAGACACTAAAAGCACCATAGTAGCACACAGATGAAGCTTCTAAGTTGATGTAATAGCTAGTAAGAAGTAGTACAGTTCAAGATTTAGGTATCGATTATTGACTATTTAGCTGGCTTTGGTGCCTTGGACATGAGATAGGAGCTTAAGATTCTGCATGAAAGGAGGACTAGCAGCCGCGTTGCACGGGAGAATGTGAAAAGTGCTCATATGTAGTAAAAACCTGAGAAATCCGTCCGTTTTCGTCATTTGTTATCGAATCGACTTAAACCCAGATTGTCACATTGGCCCCTCTTCTCTGAAACGGTTGTACTTATCATCTGCAAAGCTATGTCGCGTGCTGCGGTATACGGAGACACTAAAAGCACCATAGTAGAACACAGATGAAGCTTCTAAGTTGATGTAATAGCCAGTAAGAAGTAGTACAGTTCAAGTTTTAGGTATCGATTATTGACTATTTTGCTGGCTTTTGTGCCTTTGTACATGAGCTAGGAGCTTAAGAATCTGCATGAAAAGAGGACTAGCAGCCGTGTTGCACGGGAGTATGTGAAAAGTGTTCATATGTAGTAACAACCTGAGAAATCCGTCCGTTTTCGTCATTTGTTATCGAATCGACTTAAAGCCAGATCGTCACATTGGCCGCTCTTCTCTCTGAAACGGTTGTACTTATCGTCTGCAAAGCTATGTCGCCTGCTGCGGTATGCGGAGACACTAAACCACCATAGTAGAACATAGATGAAGCTTCTAAGTTGATGTAATAGCCAGTAAGAAGTAGTACAATTTACGTTTTAGGTATCGATTTTTGACTTTTTAGCTGGCTTTGGAGCCTTGGACATGAGGTAGGACCTTAAGATTCTGCATGAAAGGAGGACTAGCAGCCGAGTTGCACGGGTGAATGCGAAAAGTGTTCATATGTAGTAAAAACCTGAGAAATCCGTCAGTTTTCGTCATTTGTTATCGAATCGACTTAAAGCCAGATCGTCACATTGGCCGGTCTTCTCTCTGAAACGGTTGTACTTATCGTCTGCAAAGGTATGTCGAGTGCTGCGGTATGTGGAGACACTAAAAGCACCATAGTAGAACACAGATGAAGCTTCTAAGTTGATTTAATAGCAAGTAAGAAGTAGTACAATTCAAGTTTTAGGTATCGATTATTGACTTTTTAGCCGGCTTTGGTGCTGTGAACATGAGCTAGGACCTTAAGATTCTGCATGAAAGGAGGAATAGCAGCCGAGTTGCACGGGAAAATGTGAAAAGTGTTCATATGTAGTAAAAACCTGAGAAATCCGTCCGTTTTCATCATTTGTTACAGAATCGACTGAAATCCAGATCGTCTCATTGGCCGCAGTTCTGTCTGAAACGGCTGTACTTATCGTCTGCAAAGCTATGTCGCGTGCTGCGGTATGCGGAGTCACTAAAATCACCATAGTAGAACATAGATGAAGCTACTAAGTTGATGTAATAGCCAGTAAGAAGTAGTACAATTTACGTTTTAGGAATCGATTTTTGACTTTTTACCTGGCTTTGGAGCCATGGACATGATGTAGGACCTTAAGATTCTGCATGAAAGGAGGACTAGCAGCCGAGTTGCAAGGGAGAATGTTAAAAGTGTTCATATGTAGTAAAAACCTGAGAAATCCGTTCGTTTTCGTCATTTGTTATCGAATCGACTTAAAGCCAGATCGTCACATTGGCCGTTCTTCTCTCTGAAACGGTTGTACTTATCGTCTGCAAAGATATGTCGCGTGCTGCGGTATGCGGAGACACTAAAAGCACCATAAATGAACACAGATGAAGCTTCTAAGTTGATGTAATAGCCAGTAAGAAGTAGTGCAGTTCAAGTTTTAGTTATCGATTATTGACTATTTTGCCGGCTTTTGTGCCTTTGTACATGAGCTAGGAGCTTACAATTCTGCATGAAAGGAGGACTAGCAGCCGCGTTGCACGGGAGTATGTGAAAAGTGTTCATATGTAGTAAAAACCAGAGAAATCCGTCCGTTTTCGTCATTTGTTATCGAATCGACTTAAAGCCAGATCGTCACATTGCCCGCTCTTCTCTCTGAAACGATTGTACTTATCGTCTGCAAAGCTATGTCGCGTGCTGCGGTATGCGGAGACACTAAAAGCACCATAAATGAACACAGATGAAGCTTCTAAGTTGATGTAATAGCCAGTAAGAAGTAGTACAATTCAAGTTTTAGGTATCGATTATTGACTTTTTTGCTGGCTTTGGTGCCTTGGACATGAGCTAGGACCTTAAGATTCTGCATGAAAGGAGGACTAGGAGCCGAGTTGCATGGGAGAATGTGAAAAGTGTTCATATGTAGTAAAAATCTGAGATATCCGTCCGTTTTCGTCATTTGTTATCGAATCGACTTAAACCCAGATTGACATATTGGCCCCTCTTCTCTCAAACGGTTGTACTTATCGTCTGCAAAACTATGTCGCGTGCTGCGGTATACGGAGACACTAAAAGCACCATAGTAGAACACAGGTGAAGCTTCTAAGTTGATGTAATAGCGAGTGAGAAGTAGAAAAATTAAAGTTTTAGGTATCGATTATTGACTTTTTATCTGGCTTTGGAGCCTTGGACATGAGCTAGGACCTTAAGATTCTGCATGAAAGGAGAAATAGCAGCCGCGTTGCACGGGAGTATGTCAAAAGTGTTCATATGTAGTAAAAACCTGAGAAATCCGTCCGTTTTCGTCATTTGTTATCGAATCAACTTAAAGCCAGATCGGCACATTGGCCGCTCTTCTCTCTGAAACGGTAGTACTTATCGTCTGCAAAGCTATGTCGCGTGCTGCGGTATACGGAGACACTAAAAGCACCATAGTAGCACACAGATGAAGCTTCGAAGTTGATGTAATAGCTAGTAAGAAGTAGTACAGTTCAAGATTTAGGTATCGATTATTGACTATTTAGCTGGCTTTGGTGCCTTGGACATGAGATAGGAGCTTAAGATTCTGCATGAAAGGAGGACTAGCAGCCGCGTTGCACGGGAGAATGTGAAAAGTGTTCATATGTAGTAAAAACCAGAGAAATCCGTCAGTTTTCGTCATTTGTTATCGAATCGACTGAAAGCCAGATCGTCACATTGGCCGCTCTTCTCTCTGAAACGGTTGTACTTATCGTCTGCAAAGCAATGCCGCGTGCTGCGGTATGCGGAGACACTTAAATCACCATTGTAGAACACAGATAAAGCTTCTACGTTGAAGTAATATCCAGGTAAATTTAGTACAATTCAAGACTTAGGTTCGATTATTGACTTTTTACCATTCTTTGGTGCCTTGGACATGAGCTAGGACCTTAAGATTCTGCATGAAAGGAGGACTAGCAGCCGAGGTGCATGGGAGAATGTGAAAAGTGTTCATATGTAGTAAAAACCTGAGAAATTCGTCCGTTTTCGTCATTTGTTATCGAATCGACTTAAACCCAGATTGTCACATTGGCCCCTCTTCTCTGAAACGGTTGTACTTATCATCTGCAAAGCTATGTCGCGTGCTGCGGTATACGGAGACACTAAAAGCACCATAGTAGAACACAGATGAAGCTTCTAAGTTGATGTAATAGCCAGTAAGAAGTAGTACAGTTCAAGTTTTAGGTATCGATTATTGACTATTTTGCTGGCTTTTGTGCCTTTGTACATGAGCTAGGAGCTTAAGAATCTGCATGAAAAGAGGACTAGCAGCCGTGTTGCACGGGAGTATGTAAAAAGTGTTCATATGTAGTAACAACCTGAGAAATCCGTCCGTTTTCGTCATTTGTTATCGAATCGACTTAAAGCCAGATCGTCACATTGGCCGCTCTTCTCTCTGAAACGGTTGTACTTATCGTCTGCAAAGCTATGTCGCCTGCTGCGGTATGCGGAGACACTAAACCACCATAGTAGAACATAGATGAAGCTTCTAAGTTGATGTAATAGCCAGTAAGAAGTAGTACAATTTACGTTTTAGGTATCGATTTTTGACTTTTTAGCTGGCTTTGGAGCCTTGGACATGAGCTAGGACCTTAAGATTCTGCATGAAAGGAGGACTAGCAGCCGAGTTGCACGGGTGAATGCGAAAAGTGTTCATATGTAGTAAAAACCTGAGAAATCCGTCAGTTTTCGTCATTTGTTATCGAATCGACTTAAAGCCAGATCGTCACATTGGCCGGTCTTCTCTCTGAAACGGTTGTACTTATCGTCTGCAAAGGTATGTCGAGTGCTGCGGTATGTGGAGACACTAAAAGCACCATAGTAGAACACAGATGAAGCTTCTAAGTTGATTTAATAGCAAGTAAGAAGTAGTACAATTCAAGTTTTAGGTATCGATTATTGACTTTTTAGCCGGCTTTGGTGCTGTGAACATGAGCTAGGACCTTAAGATTCTGCATGAAAGGAGGACTAGCAGCCGAGTTGCACGGGAAAATGTGAAAAGTGTTCATATGTAGTAAAAACCTGAGAAATCCGTCCGTTTTCATCATTTGTTACAGAATCGACTTAAATCCAGATCGTCTCATTGGCCGCAGTTCTGTCTGAAACGGCTGTACTTATCGTCTGCAAAGCTATGTCGCGTGCTGCGGTATGCGGAGTCACTAAAATCACCATAGTAGAACATAGATGAAGCTACTAAGTTGATGTAATAGCCAGTAAGAAGTAGTGCAGTTCAAGTTTTAGTTATCGATTATTGACTATTTTGCCGGCTTTTGTGCCTTTGTACATGAGCTAGGAGCTTACAATTCTGCATGAAAGGAGGACTAGCAGCCGCGTTGCACGGGAGTATGTGAAAAGTGTTCATATGTAGTAAAAACCAGAGAAATCCGTCCGTTTTCGTCATTTGTTATCGAATCGCCTTAAAGCCAGATCGTCACATTGCCCGCTCTTCTCTCTGAAACGATTGTACTTATCGTCTGCAAAGCTATGTCGCGTGCTGCGGTATGCGGAGACACTAAACCACCATAGTAGAACATAGATGAAGCTTCTAAGTTGATGTAATAGCAGTAAGAAGTAGTACAATTTACGTTTTAGTTATCGATATTTGACTATTTTGCTGGCTTTTGTGCCTTTGTACATGAGCTAGGAGCTTACGATTCTGCATGAAAGGAGGACTAGCAGCCGCGTTGCACGGGAGTATGTGAAAAGTGTTCATATGTAGTAAAAACCAGAGAAATCCGTCCGTTTTCGTCATTTGTTATCGAATCGACTTAAAGCCAGATCGTCACATTGCCCGCTCTTCTCTCTGAAACGGTTGTACTTATCGTCTGCAAAGCTATGTCGCGTGCTGCGGTATACGGAGACACTAAAAGCACCATAGTAGAACACAGATGAAGCTTCTAAGTTGATGTAATAGCTAGTAAGAAGTAGTACAGTTCAAGATTTAGGTATCGATTATTGACTATTTAGCTGGCTTTGGTGCCTTGGACATGAGCTAGGAGCTTAAGATTCTGCATGAAAGGAGGATTAGCAGCCGCGTTGCACGGGAGTATGTGAAAAGTGTTCATATGTAGTAACAACCAGAGAAATCCGTCCGTTTTCGTCATTTGTTATCGAATCGACTGAAAGCCAGATCGTCACATTGGCCGCTCTTCTCTCTGAAACGGTTGTACTTATCGTCTGCAAAGCTATGTCGCGTGCTGCGGTATGCGGAGACACTTAAATCACCATTGTAGAACACAGATGAAGCTTCTAAGTTGAAGTAATATCCAGTTAAATGTAGTACAATTCAAGTCTTAGGTTCGATTATTGACTTTTTACCATATTTTGGTGCCTTGGACACGAGCTAGGACCTTAAGATTCTGCATGAAAGGAGGACTAGCAGCCGAGTTGCATGGGAGAATGTGTTAAGTGTTCATATGTAGTAACAACCTGAGAAATCCTTCCGTTTTCGTCATTTGTTATCGAATCGACTTAAAGCCAGATCGTCACATTGGCCGCTCTTCTCTCTGAAACGGTTGTACTTATCGTCTGCAAAGCTATGTTGCGTGCTGCGGTATGCGGAGACACTAAAAGCACCATAGTAGAACACAGATGAAGCTTCTAAGTAAAGTAATAGCCAGTAACAAGTAGTACAGTTCAACTTTTAGGTATCGATTATTGACTTTTTAGCTATCTTTGGTGCCTTGGACATGCGCTAGGACCTTAAGATTCTGCATGAAAGGAGGACTAGCAGTCGAGTTGCACGGGAGAATGTGAAAAATGTTCATATGTAGTAAAAACCTAAAGAAATCCGTAGGTTTTCGTCATTTGTTATCGAATCGACTTAAAGCCAGATCGTCACATTAGCCGCTCTTCTCTCTGAAACGGTTGTACTTATCGTCTGCAAAGCTATGTCGCGTGCTGCGGTATGCGGAGACACTAAAAGCACCATAGTAGAACACAGATGAAGCTTCTAAGTTGATGTAATAGCCAGTAAGAAGTAGTACAATTCAAGTTTTATGTATCGATTATTGACTTTTTAGCTGGCTTTGGTGCCTTGGACATGAGCTAGGACCTTAAGATTCTGCATGAAAGGAGGACTAGCAGCCGAGTTGCACGGGAGAATGTGAAAAGTGTTCATATGTAGTAAAAATATGAGAAATCCGTCCGTTTTCGTCGTTTGTTATCGAATCGACTAAAAGCCAGATCGTCACATTGACCGCTCTTCTCTCTGAAACGGTTGTACTTATCGTCTGCAAAGCTATGTCGCGTGCTGCGGTATGCGGAGACACTAATAGCACCATAGTAGAACGCAGATGAAGCTTCTAAGTTGATGTAATAGCATGCAGGAAGTAGTACAATTCAAGTTTTAGGTATCGATTATTGATTTTTAGCTGGCTTTGGTGCCTTGGATATGAGATAGGACCTTAAGATTCTGCATGAAAGGAGGACTAGCAGTCGAGTTGCACGCGAGAATGTGAAAAGTGCTCATATGTAGGAAAAACCTAAAGAAATCCGTCCGTTTTCGTCATTTGTTATCGAATCGACTTAAAGCCAGATCGTCACATTGGCCCTCTTCTCTGAAACGGTTGTACTTATCGTCTGCAAAGCTATGTCGCGTGCTGCGTTATGCGGAGACACTAAAAGCACCATAGTAGAACACAGATGAAGCTTCTAAGTTGATGTAATAACCAGTAAGAAGTAGTACAATTCAAGTTATAGGTATAGATTATTGACTTTTTAGCTGGCTTCGGTGCCTTGGACATGAGCTAGGACCTTAAGATTCTGCATGAAAGAAGGACTAGCAGCCGAGTTGCACGGGAGAATGTGACAAGTGTTCAAATGTAGTAAAAACCTGAGAAATACGTCCGTTTTCGTCATTTGTTATCGAATCGACTTAAAGCCAGATCGTCACATCGGCCGATCTTCTCTCTGAAACGGTAGTACTTATCGTCTGCAAAGCTATGTCGCGTGCTGCGGTATGCGGAGACACTAAACGCACCATAGTAGATCATAGATGAAGCTTCTAAGTTGATGTAATAGTCAGTAAGAAGTAGTACAATTTACGTTTTAGGTATCGATTTTTGACTTTTTAGCTGTCTTTGGTGCCTTGGACATGAGCTAGGACCTTAAGATTCTGCATGAAAGGAGGACTAACAGCCGAGATTCATGGGAGAATGCGAAAAGTGTTCATATGTAGTAAAAACCTGAGAAATCCGTCCGTTTTCGTCATTTGTTATCGAATCGACTTAAAGCAAGATCGTCATTGGCCGCTCTTCTCTCTGAAACGGTTGTACTTATCGTCTGCAAAGCTATGTCGCGTGCTGCGGTATGCGGAGACACTAAAAGCACCATAGTAGAACACAGATGAAGCCTCTAAGTTGATGTAATAGCCAGTAAGATATTGTACAATTCAAGTTTTAGCTATCGATTATTGACTTTTTAGCTGGCTTTGGTGCCTTGGACATAGCTAGGACCATAAGATTCTGCATGAAAGGAGGACTAGCAGCCGAGTTGTACGGGAGAATGTGAAAAGTGTTCATATGTAGTAAAAACCTGAGAAATCCGTCCGTTTTCGTCATTTGTTATCGAATCGACTTAAAGCCAGATCGTCACATTGGCCGCTCTTCTCTCTGAAACGGTAGTACTTATCGTCTGCAAAGCTATGTCGCGTGCTGCGGTATGCGGAGACACTAAAAGCACCATAGTAGGACACAGATGAAGCTTCTAAGATGATGAAATAGCCAGTAAGAATTAGTACAATACCAGTTTTAGGTATCGATTATTGACTTTTTAGCAGGCTTTGGTGCCTTGGACATGAGGTAGGACCTTAAGATTCTGCATGAAAGGAGGACTAGCAGCCGAGTTGCATGGGAGGATGTGAAAAGTGTTCATATGTAGTAAAAACCTGAGAAATCCGTCCGTTTTCGTCATTTGTTATCGAATCGGCTTAAAGCCGGGTCGTCACATTGGTCGCTCTTCTCTCTGAAACAGTTGTACATATCGTCTGCAAAGCTATGTCGCGTGTTGCGGTATTGGAGACTCTAAAAGCACCATAGTAGAACACAGATGATGCTTGTAAGTTGATGTAATAGCCAGTAAGAAGTAGTACAATTTACGTTTTAGTTATCGATAATTGACTATTTTGCTGGCTTTTGTGCCTTTGTACATGAGCTAGGAGCTTACGATTCTGCATGAAAGGAGGACTAGCAGCCGCGTTGCACGGGAGTATGTGAAAAGTGTTCATATGTAGTAAAAACCAGAGAAATCCGTCCGTTTTCGTCATTTGTTATCGAATCGACTTAATGCCAGATCGTCACATTGATCGCTCTTCTCTGTGAAACGGTAGTACTTATCGTCTGCAAAGCTATGTCGCGTGCTGCGGTATACGGAGACACTAAAAGCACCATAGTAGAACACAGATGAAGCTTCTAAGTTGATGTAATAGCTAGTAAGAAGTAGTACAGTTCAAGATTTAGGTATCGATTATTGACTATTTAGCTGGCTTTGGTGCCTTGGACATGAGCTAGGAGCTTAAGATTCTGCATGAAAGGAGGACTAGCAGCCGCGTTGCACGGGAGTATGTGAAAAGTGTTCATATGTAGTAAAAACCTGAGAAATCCGTCCGTTTTCGTCATTTGTTATCGAATCGACTTAAAGCCAGATCGTCACATTGGCCGCTCTTCTCTCTGAAACGGTTGTACTTATCGTCTGCAAAGCTATGTCGCGTGCTGCGGTATGCGGAGACACTAAAAGCACCATAGTAGGACACAGATGAAGCTTCTAAGATGATGAAATAGCCAGTAAGAATTAGTACAATACCAGTTTTAGGTATCGATTATTGACTTTTTAGCAGGCTTTGGTGCCTTGGACATAAGGTAGGACCTTAAGATTCTGCATGAAAGGAGGACTAGCAGCCGAGTTGCATGGGAGGATGTGAAAAGTGTTCATATGTAGTAAAAACCTGAGAAATCCGTCCGTTTTCGTCATTTGTTATCGAATCGGCTTAAAGCCAGGTCGTCACATTGGTCGCTCTTCTCTCTGAAACAGTTGTACATATCGTCTGCAAAGCTATGTCGCGTTTTGCGGTATTGGAGACTCTAAAAGCACCATAGTAGAACACAGATGATGCTTGTAAGTTGATGTAATAGCCAGTAAGAAGTAGTACAATTTACGTTTTAGTTATCGATAATTGACTATTTTGCTGGCTTTTGTGCCTTTGTACATGAGCTAGGAGCTTACGATTCTGCATGAAAGGAGGACTAGCAGCCGCGTTGCACGGGAGTATGTGAAAAGTGTTCATATGTAGGTAAAACCAGAGAAATCCGTCGGTTTTCGTCATTTGTTATCGAATCGACTGAAAGCCAGATCGCCACATTGGCCGCTCTTCTCTCTGAAACGGTAGTACTTATCGTCTGCAAAGCTATGTCGCGTGCTGCGGTATACGGAGACACTAAAAGCACCATAGTAGAACACAGATGAAGCTTCTAAGTTGATGTAATAGCAAGTAAGAAGTAGTACAGTTCAAGTTTTAGGAATCGATTATTGACTATTTAGATGGCTTTGGTGCCTTGGACATTAGCTAGGAGCTTAAGATTCTGCATGAAAGGAGGACTAGCAGCCGCGTTGCACGGGAGTATGTGAAAAGTGTTCATATGTAGTAAAAACCTGAGAAATCCGTCCGTTTTCGTCATTTGTTATCGAATCGACTGAAAGCCAGATCGTCACATTGGCCGCTCTTCTCTCTGAACGGTTGTACTTATCGTCTGCAAAGCAATGTCGCGTGCTGCGGTATGCGGAGACACTAAAAGCACCATAGTAGAACACGGATGAAGCTTCTAAGTAAAGTAATAGCCAGTAACAAGTAGTACAGTTCAACTTTTAGGTATCGATTATTGACTTTTTAGCTATCTTTGGTGCCTTGGACATGCGCTAGGACCATAAGATTCTGCATGAAAGGAGGACTAGCAGCCGAGTTGCACGGGAGAATGTGAAAAGTGTTCATATGTAGTAAAAACCTGAGAAATCCGTCCGTTTTCGTCATTTGTTATCGAATCGACTTAAAGCCAGATCGTCACATTGGCCGCTCTTCTCTCTGAAACGGTTGTACTTATCGTCTGCAAAGCTATGTCGCGTGCTGCGGTATACGGAGACACTAAAAGCACCATAGTAGGACACAGATGAAGCTTCTAAGATGATGAAATAGCCAGTAAGAATTAGTACAATACCAGTTTTAGGTATCGATTATTGACTTTTTAGCAGGCTTTGGTGCCTTGGACATGAGGTAGGACCTTAAGATTCTGCATGAAAGGAGGACTAGCAGCCGAGTTGCATGGGAGGATGTGAAAAGTGTTCATATGTAGTAAAAACCTGAGAAATCCGTCCGTTTTCGTCATTTCTTATCGAATCGGCTTAAAGCCAGGTCGTCACATTGGTCGCTCTTCTCTCTGAAACAGTTGTACATATCGTCTGCAAAGCTATGTCGCGTGTTGCGGTATTGGAGACTCTAAAAGCACCATAGTAGAACACAGATGATGCTTGTAAGTTGATGTAATAGCCAGTAAGAAGTAGTACAATTTACGTTTTAGTTATCGATAATTGACTATTTTGCTGGCTTTTGTGCCTTTGTACATGAGCTAGGAGCTTACGATTCTGCATGAAAGGAGGACTAGCAGCCGCGTTGCACGGGAGTATGTGAAAGGTGTTCATATGTAGTAAAAACCAGAGAAATCCGTCCGTTTTCGTCATTTGTTATCGAATCGACTTAATGCCAGATCGTCACATTGCCCGCTCTTCTCTCTGAAACGGTAGTACTTATCGTCTGCAAAGCTATGTCGCGTGCTGCGGTATACGGAGACACTAAAAGCACCATAGTAGAACACAGATGAAGCTACTAAGTTGATGTAATAGCTAGTAAGAAGTAGTACAGTTCAAGATTTAGGTATCGATTATTGACTATTTAGCTGGCTTTGGTGCCTTGGACATGAGCTAGGAGCTTAAGATTCTGCATGAAAGGGGGACTAGCAGCCGCGTTGCACGGGAGTATGTGAAACGTGTTCATATGTAGTAAAAACCTGAGAAATCCGTCCGTTTTCGTCATTTGTTATCGAATCGACTTAAAGCCAGATCATCACATTGGCCGCTCTTCTCTCTGAAACGGTTGTACTTATCGTCTGCAAAGCTATGTCGCGTGCTGCGGTATGCGGAGACACTAAAAGCACCATAGTAGGACACAGATGAAGCTTCTAAGATGATGAAATAGCCAGTAAGAATTAGTACAATACCAGTTTTAGGTATCGATTATTGACTTTTTAGCAGGCTTTGGTGCCTTGGACATAAGGTAGGACCTTAAGATTCTGCATGAAAGGAGGACTAGCAGCCGAGTTGCATGGGAGGATGTGAAAAGTGTTCATATGTAGTAGAAACCTGAGAAATCCGTCCGTTTTCGTCATTTGTTATCGAATCGGCTTAAAGCCAGGTCGTCACATTGGTCGCTCTTCTCTCTGAAACAGTTGTACCTATCGTCTGCAAAGCTATGTCGCGTGTTGCGGTATTGGAGACTCTAAAAGCACCATAGTAGAACACAGATGATGCTTGTAAGTTGATGTAATAGCCAGTAAGAAGTAGTACAATTTACGTTTTAGTTATCGATAATTGACTATTTTGCTGGCTTTTGTGCCTTTGTACATGAGCTAGGAGCTTACGATTCTGCATGAAAGGAGGACTAGCAGCCGCGTTGCACGGGAGTATGTGAAAAGTGTTCATATGTAGTAAAAACCTGAGAAATCCGTCCGTTTTCGTCATTTGTTATCGAATCGACTGAGAGCTAGATCGTCACATTGGCCGCTCTTCTCTCTGAACGGTTGTACTTATCGTCTGCAAAGCTATGTCGCGTGCTGCGGTATGCGGGGACACTAAAAGCACCATAGTAGAACACAGATGAAGCTTCTAAGTAAAGTAATAGCCAGTAACAAGTAGTACAGTTCAACTTTTAGGTATCGATTATTGACTTTTTAGCTATCTTTGGTGCCTTGGACATGCGCTAGGACCATAAGATTCTGCATGTAAGGAGGACTAGCAGTCGAGTTGCACGGGAGAATGTGAAAAATGTTCATATGTAGTAAAAACCTAAAGAAATCCGTCCGTTTTCGTCATTTGTTATCGAATCGACTTAAAGCCAGATCGTCACATTGGCCGCTCTTCTCTCTGAAACGGTTGTACTTATCGTCTGCAAAGCTATGTCGCGTGCTGCAATATGCGGAGACACTAAAAGCACCATAGTAGAACACAGATGAAGCTTCTAAGTTGATGTAATAGCCAGTAAGAAGTAGTACAATTCAAGTTTTATGTATCGATTATTGACTTTTTAGCTGGCTTTGGTGCCTTGGACATGAGCTAGGACCTTAAGATTCTGCATGAAAGGAGGACTAGCAGCCGAGTTGCACGGGAGAATGTGAAAAGTGTTCATATGTAGTAAAAATATGAGAAATCCGTCCGTTTTCGTCGTTTGTTATCGAATCGACTAAAAGCCAGATCGTAACATTGACCGCTCTTCTCTCTGAAACGGTTGTACTTATCGTCTGCAAAGCTATGTCGCGTGCTGCGGTATGCGGAGACACTAATAGCACCATAGTAGAACACAGATGAAGCTTCTAAGTTGATGTAATAGCATGCAGGAAGTAGTACAATTCAAGTTTTAGGTATCGATTATTGATTTTTAGCTGGCTTTGGTGCCTTGGATATGAGATAGGACCATAAGATTCTGCATGAAAGGAGGACTAGCAGTCGAGTTGCACGGGAGAATGTGAAAAGTGTTCATATGTAGGAAAAACCTAAAGAAATCCGTCCGTTTTCGTCATTTGTTATCGAATCGACTTAAAGCCAGATCGTCACATTGGCCCCTCTTCTCTGAAACGGTTGTACTTATCGTCTGCAAAGCTATGTCGCGTGCTGCGTTATGCGGAGACACTAAAAGCACCATAGTAGAACACAGATGAAGCTTGTAACTTGATGTAATAACCAGTAAGAAGTAGTACAATTCAAGTTATAGGTATAGATTATTGACTTTTTAGCTGGCTTCGGTGCCTTGGACATGAGCTAGGACCTTAAGATTCTGCATGAAAGAAGGACTAGCAGTCGAGTTGCACGGGAGAATGTGAAAAGTGTTCATATGTAGGAAAAACCTGAGAAATCCGTCCGTTTTCGTCATTTGTTATCGAATCGACTGAGAGCTAGATCGTCACATTGGCCGCTCTTCTCTCTGAACGGTTGTACTTATCGTCTGCAATGCTATGTCGCGTGCTGCGGTATGCGGGGACACTAAAAGCACCATAGTAGAACACAGATGAAGCTTCTAAGTAAAGTAATAGCCAGTAACAAGTAGTACAGTTCAACTTTTAGGTATCGATTATTGACTTTTTAGCTATCTTTGGTGCCTTGGACATGCGCTAGGACCATAAGATTCTGCATGAAGGGAGGACTAGCAGTCGAGTTGCACGGGAGAATGTGAAAAATGTTCATATGTAGTAAAAACCTAAAGAAATCCGTCCGTTTTCGTCATTTGTTATCGAATCGACTTAAAGCCAGATCGTCACATTGGCCGCTCTTCTCTCTGAAACGGTTGTACTTATCGTCTGCAAAGCTATGTCGCGTGCTGCAATATGCGGAGACACTAAAAGCACCATAGTAGAACACAGATGAAGCTTCTAAGTTGATGTAATAGCCAGTAAGAAGTAGTACAATTCAAGTTTTATGTATCGATTATTGACTTTTTAGCTGTCTTTGGTGCCTTGGACATGAGCTAGGACCTTAAGATTCTGCATGAAAGGAGGACTAGCAGCCGAGTTGCACGGGAGAATGTGAAAAGTGTTCATATGTAGTAAAAATATGAGAAATCCGTCCGTTTTCGTCGTTTGTTATCGAATCGACTAAAAGCCAGATCGTAACATTGACCGCTCTTCTCTCTGAAACGGTTGTACTTATCGTCTGCAAAGCTATGTCGCGTGCTGCGGTATGCGGAGACACTAATAGCACCATAGTAGAACACAGATGAAGCTTCTAAGTTGATGTAATAGCATGCAGGAAGTAGTACAATTCAAGTTTTAGGTATCGATTATTGATTTTTAGCTGGCTTTGGTGCCTTGGATATGAGATAGGACCATAAGATTCTGCATGAAAGGAGGACTAGCAGTCGAGTTGCACGGGAGAATGTGAAAAGTGTTCATATGTAGGAAAAACCTAAAGAAATCCGTCCGTTTTCGTCATTTGTTATCGAATCGACTTAAAGCCAGATCGTCACATTGGCCCCTCTTCTCTGAAACGGTTGTACTTATCGTCTGCAAAGCTATGTCGCGTGCTGCGTTATGCGGAGACACTAAAAGCACCATAGTAGAACACAGATGAAGCTTGTAACTTGATGTAATAACCAGTAAGAAGTAGTACAATTCAAGTTATAGGTATAGATTATTGACTTTTTAGCTGGCTTCGGTGCCTTGGACATGAGCTAGGACCTTAAGATTCTGCATGAAAGAAGGACTAGCAGCCGAGTTGCACGGGAGAATGTGACAAGTGTTCAAATGTAGTAAAAACCTGAGAAATACGTCCGTTTTCGTCATTTGTTATCGAATCGACTTAAAGCCAGATCGTCATATTGGCCGATCTTCTCTCTGAAACGGTAGTACTTATCGTCTGCAAAGCTATGTCGCGTGCTGCGGTATGCGGAGACACTAAACGCACCATAGTAGATCATAGATGAAGCTTCTAAGTTGATGTAATAGTCAGTAAGAAGTAGTACAATTTACGTTTTAGGTATCGATTTTTGACTTTTTAGCTGGCTTTGGTGCCTTGGACATGAGCTAGGACCTTAAGATTCTGCATGAAAGGAGGACTAGCAGCCGAGTTGCACGGGAGAATGTGATAGGTGTTCATATGTAGTAAAAACCTGAGAAATCCGTCCGTTTTCGTCATTTGTTATCGAATCGACTTAAAGCCAGATCGTCACATTGGCCGCTCTTCTCTCTGAAACGGTTGTACTTATCGTCTGCAAAGCTATGTCGCGTGCTGCGGTATGTGGAGACACTAAAGGCACCATAGTAGGACACAGATGAAGCTTCTAAGATGATGAAATAGCCAGTAAGAATTAGTACAATACCAGTTTTAGGTATCGATTATTGACTTTTTAGCAGGCTTTGGTGCCTTGGACATGAGGTAGGACCTTAAGATTCTGCATGAAAGGAGGACTAGCAGCCGAGTTGCATGGGAGGATGTGAAAAGTGTTCATATGTAGTAAAAACCTGAGAAATCCGTCCGTTTTCGTCATTTGTTATCGAATCGGCTTAAAGCCAGGTCGTCACATTGGTCGCTCTTCTCTCTGAAACAGTTGTACATGTCGTCTGCAAAGCTATGTCGCGTGTTGCGGTATTGGAGACTCTAAAAGCACCATAGTAGAACACAGATGATGCTTGTAAGTTGATGTAATAGCCAGTAAGAAGTAGTACAACTCAAGTTCCAGGTATCGATTATTGACTTTTTAATTGGCTTTGGTGCCTTGGACATAGCTAGGACCATAAGATTCTGCATGAAAGGAGGACTAGCAGCCGAGTTGCACGGGAGAATGTTAAAAGTGTTCATATGTAGTAAAAACCTGAGAAATCCGTCCGTTTTCGTCATTTGTTATCGAATCGACTTAAATCCAGATCGTCACATTGGCCGCTCTTCTCTCTGAAACGGTTGTACTTATCGTCTGAAAGCTATGTCGCGTGCTGCGGTATGCGGAGACACTAAAAGCACCTTAGTAGGACACAGATGAAGCTTCTAAGATGATGAAGTAGCCAGTAAGATGTAGAACAATTCTAGTTTTAAGTATCGATTATTGACTTTTTAGTTGGCTTTGGTGCCTTGGACATGAGGTAGGACCTTAAGATTCTGCATGAAAGGAGGACTAGCAGCCGATTTGCACGGGAGGATGTGAAAAGTGTTCATATGTAGTAAAAACCTGAGAAATCCGCCCATTTTCGTCATTTGTTATCGAATCGACTTAATGCCGGATCGTCACGTTGGCCGCTCTTCTCTCTGAAACGGTTGTACTTATCGTCTGCAATGCTATGTCGCGTGCTGCGGTATGTGGAGACACTAAAAGCACCATAGTAGAACACAGATGAAGCTTCTAAGTTGATGTAATAGCCAGTAAGAAGTAGTACAATTCAAGTTTTAGGTATCGATTATTGACTTTTTAGCTGGCTTTGGTGCCTTGGACATAGCTAGGACCATAAGATTCTGTATGAAAGGAGGACTAGCAGCCGAGTTGCACGGGAGAATGTGAAAAGTATTCATATGTAGTAAAAACCTGAGAAATCCGTCCGTTTTCGTCATTTGTTATCGAATCGACTTAAAGCCAGATCGTCACATTGGCCGCTCTTCTCTCTGAAACGGTTGTACTTATCGTCTGAAAGCTATGTCGCGTGCTGCGGTATGCGGAGACACTAAAAGCACCATAGTAGGACACAGATGAAGCTTCTAAGATGATGAAATAGCCAGTAAGAATTAGTACAATACCAGTTTTAAGTATCGATTATTGACTTTTTAGCAGGCTTTGGTGCCTTGGACATGAGGTAGGACCTTAAGATTCTGCATGAAAGGAGGACTAGCAGCCGAGTTACACTGGAGGATGTGAAAAGTGTTCATATGTAGTAAAAACCTGCGAAATCCGTCCGTTTTCGTCATTTGTTATCGAATCGACTTAAAGCCAGGTCGTCACATTGGCCGCTCTTCTGTCTGAAACGGTTGTACATATCGTCTGCAAAGCTATGTCGCGTGTTTGCGGTATGTGGAGACTCTAAAAGCACCATAGTAGAACACAGATGATGTTTGTAAGTTGATGTAATAGCCAGTAAGAAGTAGTACAACTCAAGTTCTAGGTATCGATTATTGACTTTTTAGCTGGCTTTGGTGCCATGGACATGAGCTAGGACCATAAGATTCTGCATGAAAGGAGGACTAGCAGCCGAGTTGATCGGGAGAATGAGAAAAGTGTTCATATGTAGTAAAAACCTGAGAAATCCGTCCGTTTTCGTCATTTGTTACGGAATCGACTTAAAGCCAGGTCGTCACATTGGTCGCTCTTCTCTCTGAAACGGTTGTACTTATCGTCTGCAAAGCTATGTCGCGTGCTGCGGCATGCGGATACACTAAAAGCACTATAGTAGAACACAGATGAAGATTCTAAGATGATGTAATAGCCAGTAAGAAGTAGTACAATTCAAGTATTAAGTATCGATTATTGACTTTTTAGCTGGCTTTGGTGCCTTGGACATGAGCTAGGACCTTAAGATTCTGCATGAAAGGAGGACTAGCAGCCGAGTTGCCCGGGAGGATGTGAAAAGTGTTCATATGTAGTAAAAACCTGAGAAATCGGCCCATTTTCGTCATTTGTTATCGAATCGACTTAAAGCCGGATTGTCACATTGGCCGCTCAAGTCTCTGAAACGGTTGTACTTATCGTCTGCAAAGCTATGTCGCGTGCTGCGGTATGTGGAGACATTAAAAGCACCATAGTAGAACACAGATGAAGCTTCTAAGTTGATGTAATAACCAGTAAGAAGTAGTACAATTCAAGTTATAGGTATAGATTATTGACTTTTTACCTTTCTTCGGTGCCTTGGACATGAGCTAGGACCTTAAGATTCTGCATGAAACAAGGACTAGCAGCCGAGTTGCACGGGAGAATGTGACAAGTGTTCAAATGTAGTAAAAACCTGAGAAATACGTCCGTTTTCGTCATTTGTTATCGAATCGACTTAAAGCCAGATCGTCACATTGGCCGATCTTCTCTCTGAAACGGTAGTACTTATCGTCTGCAAAGCTATGTCGCGTGCTGCGGTATGCGGAGACACTAAACGCACCATAGTTGATCATAGATGAAGCTTCTAAGTTGATGTAATAGTCAGTAAGAAGTAGTACAATTTACGTTTTAGGTATCGATTTTTGACTTTTTAGCTGGCTTTGGTGCCTTGGACATGAGCTAGGACCTTAAGATTCTGCATGAAAGGAGGACTAACAGCCGAGTTTCATGGGAGAATGCGAAGAGTGTTCATATGTAGTAAAAACCTGAGAAATCCGTCCGTTTTCGTCATTTGTTATCGAATCGACTTAAAGCAAGATCGTCGTTGGCCGCTCTTCTCTCTGAAACGGTTGTACTTATCGTCTGCAAAGCTATGTCGCGTGCTGCGGTATGCGGAGACACTAAAAGCACCATAGTAGAACACAGATGAAGCTTCTAAGTTGATGTAATAGCCAGTAAGAAGTAGTACAATTCAAGTTTTAGGTATCGATTATTGACTATTTAGCTGGCTTTGGTGCCTTGGACATGAGCTAGGACCTTAAGATTCTGCATGAAAGGAGGACTAGCAGCCGAGTTGCACGGGAGGATGTGAAAAGTGTTCATATGTAGTAAAAACCTGAGAAATCCGCCCATTTTCGTCATTTGTTATCGAATCGACTTAATGCCGGATCGTCACGTTGGCCGCTCTTCTCTCTGAAACGGTTGTGCTTATCGTCTGCAATGCTATGTCGCGTGCTGCGGTATGCGGAGACACTAAAAGCACCATAGTAGGACACAGATGAAGCTTCTAAGATGATGAAATAGCCAGTAAGGATTAGTACAATACCAGTTTTAAGTATCGATTATTGACTTTTTAGCAGGCTTTGGTGCCTTGGACAAGAGGTAGGACCTTAAGATTCTGCATGAAAGGAGGACTAGCAGCCGAGTTACACTGGAGGATGTGAAAAGTGTTCATATGTAGTAAAAACCTGCGAAATCCGTCCGTTTTCGTCATTTGTTATCGAATCGACTTAAAGCCAGGTCGTCACATTGGCCGCTCTTCTGTCTGTAACGGTTGTACATATCGTCTGCAAAGCTATGTCGCGTGTTTGCGGTATGTGGAGACTCTAAAAGCACCATAGTAGTACACAGATGATGTTTGTAAGTTGATGTAATAGCCAGTAAGAAGTAGTACAACTCAAGTTGTAGGTATCGATTATTGACTTTTTAGATGGCTTTGGTGCCTTGGACATAGCTAGGACCATAAGATTCTGCATGAAAGGAGGACTAGCAGCCGAGTTGCACGGGAGAATGTGAAAAGTGTTCATATGTAGTAAAAACCTGAGAAATCCGTCCGTTTTCGTCATTTGTTATCGAATCGACTTAAAGCCAGATCGTCACATTGGCCGCTCTTCTCTCTGAAACGGTTGTACTTATCGTCTGAAAGCTATTTCGCGTGCTGCGGTATGCGGAGACACTAAAAGCACCTTAGTAGGACACAGATCAAGCTTCTAAGATGATGAAGTAGCCAGTAAGATGTAGAACAATTCTAGTTTTAAGTATCGATTATTGACTTTTTAGTTGGCTTTGGTGCCTTGGACATGAGCTAGGACCTTAAGATTCTGCACAAAAGGAGGACTAGCAGCCGAGTTGCACGGGAGGATGTGAAAAGTGTTCATATGTAGTGAAAACCTGAGAAATCCGCACATTTTCGTCATTTGTTATCGAATCGACTTAATGCCGGATCGTCACGTTGACCGCTCTTCTCTCTGAACCGGTTGTACTTATCATCTGCAAAGCTATGTCGCGTGCTGCGTTATGTGGAGACACTAAAAGCACCATAGTAGAACACAGATGAAGCTTCTAAGTTGATGTAATAGCCAGTAAGAAGTAGTACAACTCAAGTTTTAGGTATCGATTATTGACTTTTTAGCTGGCTTTGGTGCCTCGGACATAGCTAGGACCATAAGATTCTGCATGAAAGGAGGACTATCAGCCGAGTTGCATGGGAGAATGTGAAAAGTGTTCATATGTAGTAAAAACCTGTGAAATCCGTCCGTTTTCGTCATTTGTTATCGAATCGACTTAAAGCCAGATCGTCACATTGGCCGCTCTTCTCTCTGAAACGGTTGTACTTATCGTCTGAAAGCTATGTCGCGTGTTTGCGGTATGTGGAGACTCTAAAAGCACCATAGTAGAGCACAGATGATGCTTGTAAGTTGATGTAATAGCCAGTAAGAAGTAGTACAACTCAAGTTCTAGGTATCGATTATTGACTTTTGAGCTGGCTTTGGTGCCATGGACATGAGCTAGGACCATAAGATTCTGCATGAAAGGAGGACTAGCAGCCGAGTTGATCGGGAGAATGAGAAAAGTGTTCATATGTAGTAAAAACCTGAGAAATCCGTCCGTTTTCGTCATTTGTTACGGAATCGACTTAAAGCCAGGTCGTCACATTGGTCGCTCTTCTCTCTGAAACGGTTGTACTTATCGTCTGCAAAGCTATGTCGCGTGCTGCGGTATGCGGAGACACTAAAAGCTCTATAGTAGAACACAGATGAAGATTCTAAGATGATGTAATAGCCAGTAAGAAGTAGTACAACTCAAGTTTTAAGTATCGATTATTGACGTTTTAGCTGGCTTTGGTGCCTTGGACATGAGCTAATACCTTAAGATTCTGCATGAAAGGAGGACTAGCAGCCGAGTTGCCCGGGAGGATGTGAAAAGTGTTCATATGTAGTAAAAACCTGAGAAATCCGCCCATTTTCGTCATTTGTTATCGAATCGACTTAAAGCCGGATCGTCACATTGGCCGCTCAACTCTCTGAAACGGTTGTACTTATCGTCTGCAAAGCTATGTCGCGTGCTGCGGTACGTGGAGACACTAAAAGCACCATAGTAGAACACAGATGAAGCTTCTAAGTTGATGTAATAGCCAGTAAGAAGTAGTACAACTCAAGTTTTAGGTATCGATTATTGACTTTTTAGCTGGCTTTGGTGCCTTGGACATAGCTAGGACCATAAGATTCTGCATGAAAGGAGGACTAGCAGCCGAGTTGCACGGGAGAATGTGAAAAGTGTTCATATGTAGTAAAAACCTGAGAAATCCGTCCGTTTTCGTCATTTGTTATCGAATCGACTTAAAGCCAGATCGTCACATTGGCCGCTCTTCTCTCTGAAACGGTTGTACTTATCGTCTGAAAGCTATGTCGCGTGCTGCGGTATGCGGAGACAGTAAAAGCACCATAGTAGAACACAGATGAAGCTTCTAAATTAATGTAATAGCCAGTAAGATATAGTACAATTCAAGTTCTAGGTATCGATTATTGACTTTTTAGCTGGCTTTGGTGCTTTGGACATGAGCTAGGACCTTATGATTCTGCATGAAAGGAGGACTAGCAGCCGAGTTACACTGGAGGATGTGAAAAGTGTTCATATGTAGTAAAAACCTGCGAAATCCGTCCGTTTTCGTCATTTGTTATCGAATCGACATAAAGCCAGGTCGTCACATTGGCCGCTCTTCTCTCTGAAACGGTTGTACTTATCGTCTGCAAAGCTATGTCGCGTGTTTGCGGTATGTGGAGACTCTAAAAGCACCATAGTAGAACACAGATGATGCTTGTAAGTTGATGTAATAGCCAGTAAGAAGTAGTACAACTCAAATTCTAGGTAACGATTATTGACTTTTTAGCTGGCTTTGGTGCCATGGACATGAGCTAGGACCATAAGATTCTGCATGAATGGAGGACTAGCAGCCGAGTTGATCGGGAGAATGAGAAAAGTGTTCATATGTAGTTAAAACCTGAGAAATCCGTCCGTTTTCGTCATTTGTTACGGAATCGACTTAAAGCCAGGTCGTCACATTGGTCGCTCTTCGCTCTGAAACGGTTGTACTTATCGTCTGCAAAGCTATGTCGCGTGCTGCGGTATGCGGAAACACTAAAAGCACTATAGTAGAACACAGATGAAGATTCTAAGATGATGTAATAGCCAGGAAGAAGTAGTACAATTCAAGTTTTAAGTATCGATTATTGACTTTTTAGCTGGCTTTGGTGCCTTGGACATGAGCTAGGACCTTAAGATTCTGCATGAAAGGAGGACTAGCAGCCGAGTTGCCCGGGAGGATGTGAAAAGTGTTTATATGTAGTAAAAACCTGAGAAATCCGCCCATTTTCGTCATTTGTTATCGAATCGACTTAAAGCTGGATCGTCACATTGGCCGCTCAACTCTCTGAAACGGTTGTGCTTATCGTCTGCAAAGCTATGTCGCGTGCTGCGGTATGTGGAGACACTAAAAGCACCATAGTAGAACACAGATGAAGCTTCTAAGTTGATGTAATAGCCAGTAAGAAGTAGTACAACTCAAGTTTTAGGTATCGATTATTGACTTTTTAGCTGGATTTGGTGCCTTGGACATGAGCTAGGACCTTAAGGTTCTGCATGAAAGGAGGACTAGCAGCCGAATTGCACGCGAGATTGTGAAAAGTGTTCATATGTAGTAAAAACCTGAGAAATCCGTCTGTATTCGTCATTTGGTATGCAATCGACTTAAAGCCAGATCTTCACATTGGCCGCTCTTCTCTCTGAAACGGTTGTACATATCGTCTGCAAAGCTATGTCGCGTGTTGCGGTATGTGGAGACTCTAAAAGCACCATAGTAGAACACAGATGATGCTTGTAAGTTGATGTAATAGCCAGTAAGAAGTAGTACAACTCAAGTTCTAGGTATCGATTATTGACTTTTTAGCTGGCTTTGGTGACTTGGACATAGCTAGGACCATAAGGTTCTGCATGAAAGGAGGACTAGCAGCCGAGTTCACGGGAGAAAGTGAAAAGTGTTCATATGTGGTAAAATCCTGAGAAATCCGTCCGTTTTCGTCATTTGTTATCGAATCGACTTAAAGCCAGATCGTCACATTGGCCGCTCTTCTCTCTGAAACGGTTGTACTTATCGTCTGAAAGCTATGTCGCGTGCTGCGGTATGCGGAGACACTAAAAGCACCATAGTAGGACACAGATGAAGCTTCTAAGATGATGAAATAGCCAGTAAGAATTAGTACAATACCAGTTTTAGGTATCGATTATTCACTTTTTAGCAGGCTTTGGTGCCTTGGACATGAGGTAGGACCTTAAGATTCTGCATGAAAGGAGGACTAGCAGCCGAGTTGCATGGGAGGATGTGAAAAGTGTTCATATGTAGTAAAAACCTGAGAAATCCGTCCGTTTTCGTCATTTGTTATCGAATCGGCTTAAAGCCAGGTCGTCACATTGGTCGCTCTTCTCTCTGAAACAGTTGTACATGTCGTCTGCAAAGCTATGTCGCGTGTTGCGGTATTGGAGACTCTAAAAGCACCATAGTAGAACACAGATGATGCTTGTAAGTTGATGTAATAGCCAGTAAGAAGTAGTACAACTCAAGTTCCAGGTATCGATTATTGACTTTTTAATTGGCTTTGGTGCCTTGGACATAGCTAGGACCATAAGATTCTGCATGAAAGGAGGACTAGCAGCCGAGTTGCACGGGAGAATGTTAAAAGTGTTCATATGTAGTAAAAACCTGAGAAATCCGTCCGTTTTCGTCATTTGTTATCGAATCGACTTAAATCCAGATCGTCACATTGGCCGCTCTTCTCTCTGAAACGGTTGTACTTATCGTCTGAAAGCTATGTCGCGTGCTGCGGTATGCGGAGACACTAAAAGCACCTTAGTAGGACACAGATGAAGCTTCTAAGATGATGAAGTAGCCAGTAAGATGTAGAACAATTCTAGTTTTAAGTATCGATTATTGACTTTTTAGTTGGCTTTGGTGCCTTGGACATGAGGTAGGACCTTAAGATTCTGCATGAAAGGAGGACTAGCAGCCGATTTGCACGGGAGGATGTGAAAAGTGTTCATATGTAGTAAAAACCTGAGAAATCCGCCCATTTTCGTCATTTGTTATCGAATCGACTTAATGCCGGATCGTCACGTTGGCCGCTCTTCTCTCTGAAACGGTTGTACTTATCGTCTGCAATGCTATGTCGCGTGCTGCGGTATGTGGAGACACTAAAAGCACCATAGTAGAACACAGATGAAGCTTCTAAGTTGATGTAATAGCCAGTAAGAAGTAGTACAATTCAAGTTTTAGGTATCGATTATTGACTTTTTAGCTGGCTTTGGTGTCTTGGACAAAGCTAGGACCATAAGATTCTGTATGAAAGGAGGACTAGCAGCCGAGTTGCACGGGAGAATGTGAAAAGTATTCATATGTAGTAAAAACCTGAGAAATCCGTCCGTTTTCGTCATTTGTTATCGAATCGACTTAAAGCCAGATCGTCACATTGGCCGCTCTTCTCTCTGAAACGGTTGTACTTATCGTCTGAAAGCTATGTCGCGTGCTGCGGTATGCGGAGACACTAAAAGCACCATAGTAGGACACAGATGAAGCTTCTAAGATGATGAAGTAGCCAGTAAGATGTAGAACAATTCTAGTTTTAAGTATCGATTATTGACTTTTTAGTTGGCTTTGGTGCCTTGGACATGAGGTAGGACCTTAAGATTCTGCATGAAAGGAGGACTAGCAGCCGAGTTACACTGGAGGATGTGAAAAGTGTTCATATGTAGTAAAAACCTGCGAAATCCGTCCGTTTTCGTCATTTGTTATCGAATCGACTTAAAGCCAGGTCGTCACATTGGCCGCTCTTCTGTCTGAAACGGTTGTACATATCGTCTGCAAAGCTATGTCGCGTGTTTGCGGTATGTGGAGACTTTAAAAGCACCATAGTAGAACACAGATGATGTTTGTAAGTTGATGTAATAGCCAGTAAGAAGTAGTACAACTCAAGTTCTAGGTATCGATTATTGACTTTTTAGCTGGCTTTGGTGCCATGGACATGAGCTAGGACCATAAGATTCTGCATGAAAGGAGGACTAGCAGCCGAGTTGATCGGGAGAATGAGAAAAGTGTTCATATGTAGTAAAAACCTGAGAAATCCGTCCGTTTTCGTCATTTGTTACGGAATCGACTTAAAGCCAGGTCGTCACATTGGTCGCTCTTCTCTCTGAAACGGTTGTACTTATCGTCTGCAAAGCTATGTCGCGTGCTGCGGCATGCGGATACACTAAAAGCACTATAGTAGAACACAGATGAAGATACTAAGATGATGTAATAGCCAGTAAGAAGTAGTACAATTCAAGTATTAAGTATCGATTATTGACTTTTTAGCTGGCTTTGGTGCCTTGGACATGAGCTAGGACCTTAAGATTCTGCATGAAAGGAGGACTAGCAGCCGAGTTGCCCGGGAGGATGTGAAAAGTGTTCATATGTAGTAAAAACCTGAGAAATCGGCCCATTTTCGTCATTTGTTATCGAATCGACTTAAAGCCGGATTGTCACATTGGCCGCTCAAGTCTCTGAAACGGTTGTACTTATCGTCTGCAAAGCTATGTCGCGTGCTGCGGTATGTGGAGACACTAAAAGCACCATAGTAGAACACAGATGAAGCTTCTAAGTTGATGTAATAACCAGTAAGAAGTAGTACAATTCAAGTTATAGGTATAGATTATTGACTTTTTACCTTTCTTCGGTGCCTTGGACATGAGCTAGGACCTTAAGATTCTGCATGAAACAAGGACTAGCAGCCGAGTTGCACGGGAGAATGTGACAAGTGTTCAAATGTAGTAAAAACCTGAGAAATACGTCCGATTTCGTCATTTGTTATCGAATCGACTTAAAGCCAGATCGTCACATTGGCCGATCTTCTCTCTGAAACGGTAGTACTTATCGTCTGCAAAGCTATGTCGCGTGCTGCGGTATGCGGAGACACTAAACGCACCATAGTTGATCATAGATGAAGCTTCTAAGTTGATGTAATAGTCAGTAAGAAGTAGTACAATTTACGTTTTAGGTATCGATTTTTGACTTTTTAGCTGGCTTTGGTGCCTTGGACATGAGCTAGGACCTTAAGATTCTGCATGAAAGGAGGACTAACAGCCGAGTTTCATGGGAGAATGCGAAGAGTGTTCATATGTAGTAAAAACCTGAGAAATCCGTCCGTTTTCGTCATTTGTTATCGAATCGACTTAAAGCAAGATCGTCATTGGCCGCTCTTCTCTCTGAAACGGTTGTACTTATCGTCTGCAAAGCTATGTCGCGTGCTGCGGTATGCGGAGACACTAAAAGCACCATAGTAGAACACAGATGAAGCTTCTAAGTTGATGTAATAGCCAGTAAGAAGTAGTACAATTCAAGTTTTAGGTATCGATTATTGACTATTTAGCTGGCTTTGGTGCCTTGGACATGAGCTAGGACCTTAAGATTCTGCATGAAAGGAGGACTAGCAGCCGAGTTGCACGGGAGGATGTGAAAAGTGTTCATATGTAGTAAAAACCTGAGAAATCCGCCCATTTTCGTCATTTGTTATCGAATCGACTTAATGCCGGATCGTCACGTTGGCCGCTCTTCTCTCTGAAACGGTTGTGCTTATCGTCTGCAATGCTATGTCGCGTGCTGCGGTATGTGGAGACCCTAAGAGCACCATAGTAGAACACAGATGAAGCTTCTAAGTTGATGTAATAGCCAGTAAGAAGTAGTACAATTCAAGTTTTAGGTATCGATTATTGACTTTTTAGCTGGCTTTGGTGCCTTGGACATAGCTAGGACCATAAGATTCTGTATGAAAGGAGGACTAGCAGCCGAGTTGCACGGGAGAATGTGAAAAGTGTTCATATGTAGTAAAAACCTGAGAAATCCGTCCGTTTTCGTCATTTGTTATCGAATCGACTTAAAGCCAGATCGTCACATTGGCCGCTCTTCTCTCTGAAACGGTTGTACTTATCGTCTGAAAGCTATTTCGCGTGCTGCGGTATGCGGAGACACTAAAAGCACCTTAGTAGGACACAGATCAAGCTTCTAAGATGATGAAGTAGCCAGTAAGATGTAGAACAATTCTAGTTTTAAGTATCGATTATTGACTTTTTAGTTGGCTTTGGTGCCTTGGACATGAGCTAGGACCTTAAGATTCTGCACGAAAGGAGGACTAGCAGCCGAGTTGCACGGGAGGATGTGAAAAGTGTTCATATGTAGTGAAAACCTGAGAAATCCGCACATTTTCGTCATTTGTTATCGAATCGACTTAATGCCGGATCGTCACTTTGACCGCTCTTCTCTCTGAAACGGTTGTACTTATCGTCTGCAAAGCTATGTCGCGTGCTGCGTTATGTGGAGACACTAAAAGCACCATAGTAGAACACAGATGAAGCTTCTAAGTTGATGTAATAGCCAGTAAGAAGTAGTACAACTCAAGTTTTAGGTATCGATTATTGACTTTTTAGCTGGCTTTGGTGCCTCGGACATAGCTAGGACCATAAGATTCTGCATGAAAGGAGGACTATCAGCCGAGTTGCATGGGAGAATGTGAAAAGTGTTCATATGTAGTAAAAACCTGTGAAATCCGTCCGTTTTCGTCATTTGTTATCGAATCGACTTAAAGCCAGATCGTCACATTGGCCGCTCTTCTCTCTGAAACGGTTGTACTTATCGTCTGAAAGCTATGTCGCGTGTTTGCGGTATGTGGAGACTCTAAAAGCACCATAGTAGAGCACAGATGATGCTTGTAAGTTGATGTAATAGCCAGTAAGAAGTAGTACAACTCAAGTTCTAGGTATCGATTATTGACTTTTGAGCTGGCTTTGGTGCCATGGACATGAGCTAGGACCATAAGATTCTGCATGAAAGGAGGACTAGCAGCCGAGTTGATCGGGAGAATGAGAAAAGTGTTCATATGTAGTAAAAACCTGAGAAATCCGTCCGTTTTCGTCATTTGTTACGGAATCGACTTAAAGCCAGGTCGTCACATTGGTCGCTCTTCTCTCTGAAACGGTTGTACTTATCGTCTGCAAAGCTATGTCGCGTGCTGCGGTATGCGGAGACACTAAAAGCTCTATAGTACAACACAGATGAAGATTCTAAGATGATGTAATAGCCAGTAAGAAGTAGTACAACTCAAGTTTTAAGTATCGATTATTGACGTTTTAGCTGGCTTTGGTGCCTTGGACATGAGCTAATACCTTAAGATTCTGCATGAAAGGAGGACTAGCAGCCGAGTTGCCCGGGAGGATGTGAAAAGTGTTCATATGTAGTAAAAACCTGAGAAATCCGCCCATTTTCGTCATTTGTTATCGAATCGACTTAAAGCCGGATCGTCACATTGGCCGCTCAACTCTCTGAAACGGTTGTACTTATCGTCTGCAAAGCTATGTCGCGTGCTGCGGTACGTGGAGACACTAAAAGCACCATAGTAGAACACAGATGAAGCTTCTAAGTTGATGTAATAGCCAGTAAGAAGTAGTACAACTCAAGTTTTAGGTATCGATTATTGACTTTTTAGCTGGCTTTGGTGCCTTGGACATAGCTAGGACCATAAGATTCTGCATGAAAGGAGGACTAGCACCCGAGTTGCACGGGAGAATGTGAAAAGTGTTCATATGTAGTAAAAACCTGAGAAATCCGTCCGTTTTCGTCATTTGTTATCGAATCGACTTAAAGCCAGATCGTCACATTGGCCGCTCTTCTCTCTGAAACGGTTGTACTTATCGTCTGAAAGCTATGTCGCGTGCTGCGGTATGCGGAGACAGTAAAAGCACCATAGTAGAACACAGATGAAGCTTCTAAGTTAATGTAATAGCCAGTAAGATATAGTGCAATTCAAGTTCTAGGTATCGATTATTGACTTTTTAGCTGGCTTTGGTGCTTTGGACATGAGCTAGGACCTTATGATTCTGCATGAAAGGAGGACTAGCAGCCGAGTTACACTGGAGGATGTGAAAAGTGTTCATATGTAGTAAAAACCTGCGAAATCCGTCCGTTTTCGTCATTTGTTATCGAATCGACATAAAGCCAGGTCGTCACATTGGCCGCTCTTCTCTCTGAAACGGTTGTACATATCGTCTGCAAAGCTATGTCGCGTGTTTGCGGTATGTGGAGACTCTAAAAGCACCATAGTAGAACACAGATGATGCTTGTAAGTTGATGTAATAGCCAGTAAGAAGTAGTACAACTCAAATTCTAGGTATCGATTATTGACTTTTTAGCTGGCTTTGGTGCCATGGACATGAGCTAGGACCATAAGATTCTGCATGAATGGAGGACTAGCAGCCGAGTTGATCGGGAGAATGAGAAAAGTGTTCATATGTAGTTAAAACCTGAGAAATCCGTCCGTTTTCGTCATTTGTTACGGAATCGACTTAAAGCCAGGTCGTCACATTGGTCGCTCTTCGCTCTGAAACGGTTGTACTTATCGTCTGCAAAGCTATGTCGCGTGCTGCGGTATGCGGAAACACTAAAAGCACCATAGTAGAACACAGATGAAGCTTCTAAGTTGATGTAATAACCAGTAAGAAGTAGTACAATTCAAGTTATAGGTATAGATTATTGACTTTTTACCTTTCTTCGGTGCCTTGGACATGAGCTAGGACCTTAAGATTCTGCATGAAACAAGGACTAGCAGCCGAGTTGCACGGGAGAATGTGACAAGTGTTCAAATGTAGTAAAAACCTGAGAAATACGTCCGTTTTCGTCATTTGTTATCGAATCGACTTAAAGCCAGATCGTCACATTGGCCGATCTTCTCTCTGAAACGGTAGTACTTATCGTCTGCAAAGCTATGTCGCGTGCTGCGGTATGCGGAGACACTAAACGCACCATAGTTGATCATAGATGAAGCTTCTAAGTTGATGTAATAGTCAGTAAGAAGTAGTACAATTTACGTTTTAGGTATCGATTTTTGACTTTTTAGCTGGCTTTGGTGCCTTGGACATGAGCTAGGACCTTAAGATTCTGCATGAAAGGAGGACTAACAGCCGAGTTTCATGGGAGAATGCGAAGAGTGTTCATATGTAGTAAAAACCTGAGAAATCCGTCCGTTTTCGTCATTTGTTATCGAATCGACTTAAAGCAAGATCGTCATTGGCCGCTCTTCTCTCTGAAACGGTTGTACTTATCGTCTGCAAAGCTATGTCGCGTGCTGCGGTATGCGAAGACACTAAAAGCACCATAGTAGAACACAGATGAAGCTTCTAAGTTGATGTAATAGCCAGTAAGAAGTAGTACAATTCAAGTTTTAGGTATCGATTATTGACTATTTAGCTGGCTTTGGTGCCTTGGACATGAGCTAGGACCTTAAGATTCTGCATGAAAGGAGGACTAGCAGCCGAGTTGCACGGGAGGATGTGAAAAGTGTTCATATGTAGTAAAAACCTGAGAAATCCGCCCATTTTCGTCATTTGTTATCGAATCGACTTAATGCCGGATCGTCACGTTGGCCGCTCTTCTCTCTGAAACGGTTGTGCTTATCGTCTGCAATGCTATGTCGCGTGCTGCGGTATGTGGAGACACTAAGAGCACCATAGTAGAACACAGATGAAGCTTCTAAGTTGATGTAATAGCCAGTAAGAAGTAGTACAATTCAAGTTTTAGGTATCGATTATTGACTTTTTAGCTGGCTTTGGTGCCTTGGACATAGCTAGGACCATAAGATTCTGTATGAAAGGAGGACTAGCAGCCGAGTTGCACGGGAGAATGTGAAAAGTGTTCATATGTAGTAAAAACCTGAGAAATCCGTCCGTTTTCGTCATTTGTTATCGAATCGACTTAAAGCCAGATCGTCACATTGGCCGCTCTTCTCTCTGAAACGGTTGTACTTATCGTCTGAAAGCTATTTCGCGTGCTGCGGTATGCGGAGACACTAAAAGCACCTTAGTAGGACACAGATCAAGCTTCTAAGATGATGAAGTAGCCAGTAAGATGTAGAACAATTCTAGTTTTAAGTATCGATTATTGACTTTTTAGTTGGCTTTGGTGCCTTGGACATGAGCTAGGACCTTAAGATTCTGCACGAAAGGAGGACTAGCAGCCGAGTTGCACGGGAGGATGTGAAAAGTGTTCATATGTAGTGAAAACCTGAGAAATCCGCACATTTTCGTCATTTGTTATCGAATCGACTTAATGCCGGATCGTCACTTTGACCGCTCTTCTCTCTGAAACGGTTGTACTTATCGTCTGCAAAGCTATGTCGCGTGCTGCGTTATGTGGAGACACTAAAAGCACCATAGTAGAACACAGATGAAGCTTCTAAGTTGATGTAATAGCCAGTAAGAAGTAGTACAACTCAAGTTTTAAGTATCGATTATTGACGTTTTAGCTGGCTTTGGTGCCTTGGACATGAGCTAATACCTTAAGATTCTGCATGAAAGGAGGACTAGCAGCCGAGTTGCCCGGGAGGATGTGAAAAGTGTTCATATGTAGTAAAAACCTGAGAAATCCGCCCATTTTCGTCATTTGTTATCGAATCGACTTAAAGCCGGATCGTCACATTGGCCGCTCAACTCTCTGAAACGGTTGTACTTATCGTCTGCAAAGCTATGTCGCGTGCTGCGGTACGTGGAGACACTAAAAGCACCATAGTAGAACACAGATGAAGCTTCTAAGTTGATGTAATAGCCAGTAAGAAGTAGTACAACTCAAGTTTTAGGTATCGATTATTGACTTTTTAGCTGGCTTTGGTGCCTTGGACATAGCTAGGACCATAGGATTCTGCATGAAAGGAGGACTAGCACCCGAGTTGCACGGGAGAATGTGAAAAGTGTTCATATGTAGTAAAAACCTGAGAAATCCGTCCGTTTTCGTCATTTGTTATCGAATCGACTTAAAGCCAGATCGTCACATTGGCCGCTCTTCTCTCTGAAACGGTTGTACTTATCGTCTGAAAGCTATGTCGCGTGCTGCGGTATGCGGAGACAGTAAAAGCACCATAGTAGAACACAGATGAAGCTTCTAAGATGATGTAATAGCCAGTAAGAATTAGTACAACTCCAGATTTAGGTATCGATTATTGAATTTTCAGCTGGATTTGGTGCCTTGGACATGAGCTAGGACCTTAAGATTCTGCATGAAAGGAGGACTAGCAGCCGAATTGCACGCGAGATTGTGAAAAGTGTTCATATGTAGTAAAAACCTGAGAAATCCGTCTGTATTCGTCATTTGGTATGGAATCGACTTAAAGCCAGATTGTCACAGTGGCCGCTCTTCTCTCTGAAACGGTTGTACTTATCGTCTGCAAAGCTATGCCGCGTGCAGCGGTTTGTGGAGACACTAAAAGCACCATAGTAGAACACAGATGAAGCTTCTAATATGATGTAATAGCCAGTAAGATGTAGTACAATTCAAGTGTTAGGTATCGATTATTGACTTTTTAGCTGGCCTTGGTGCATTGGACGTGAGCTAGGACCTTAAGATTCTGCATGAAAGGAGGACTAGCAGCCGAGTAGCAAGGGAGAATGTGAAAAGTGTTCATATGTAGTAACAACCTGAGAAATCCGTCCGTTTTCTTCATTTGTTATGGAATCGATTTAAAGCCAGGTCGTCACATTGTCCGCTCTTCTCTCTGAAACGGTTGTACTTATCGTCTGCAAAGCTATGTCGCGTGCTGCGGTATGCGGAGACACTAAAAGCACCATAGTAGAACACAGATGAAGCTTCTAAGATGATGTAATAGCCAGTAAGATGTAGTACAATTCAAGTGTTAGGTATCGATTATTGACTTTTTAGCTGGCTTTGGTGCCTTGGACATGAGCTAGGACCTTAAGATTCTGCATGAGAGGAGGACTAGCTGCCGAGTTGCACGGGAGAATGTGAAAAGTGTTCATATGTAGTAAAAACCTGAGAAATCCGTCCGTTTTCGTCATTTGTTATCGAATCGACTTAAAGCCAGATTGCCACATTGGCCGCTCTTCGCTCTGAAACGGTTGTACTTATCGTCTGCAAAGCTATGTCGCGTGCTGCAGTAAGTGGAGACGCTAATAGCACCATAGTAGAACACAGATGAAGCTTCTAAGTTGATGTAATAGCCAGTAAGAAGTAGTACAATTCAAGTTTTAGGTATCGATTATTGACTTTTTAGCTGGCCTTGGTGCATTGGACGTGAGCTAGGACCTTAAGATTCTGCATGAAAGGAGGACTAGCAGCCGAGTAGCAAGGGAGAATGTGAAAAGTGTTCATATGTAGTAACAACCTGAGAAATCCGTCCGTTTTCTTCATTTGTTATGGAATAGATTTAAAGCCAGGTCGTCACATTGTCCGCTCTTCTGTCTGAAACGGTTGTACTTATCGTCTGCAAAGCTATGTCGCGTGCTGCGGTATGCGGAGACACTAAAAGCACCATAGTAGAACACAGATGAAGCTTCTAAGTTGATGTAATAACCAGTAAGAAGTAGTACAATTCAAGTTTTAAGTATCGATTATTGAATATTTAGCTGCCTTTGGTGCCTTGGACATGAGCTAGGACCTTAAGATTCTGCATGAAAGGAGGACTAGCAGGCGAGTTGCACGGGAGAATGTGAAAAGTGTTCATATGTAGTAAAAACCTGAGAAATCCGTCCGTTTTCGTCATTTGTTATTGAATCGACTTAAAGCCAGGTCGTCACATTGGCCGATCTTCTGACTGAAACGGTCGTACATATCGTCTGCAAAGCTATGTCGCGTGTTGCGGTATGTGGAGACTCTAGAAGCACCATAGTAGAACACAGCTGAAGCTTCTAAGTTGATGTAATAGCCAGTAAGAAGTAGTACATCTCAAGTTCTAGGTATCGATTATTGACTTTTTAGCTGGCTTTGGTGCCTTGGACATGAGCTAGGACCATAAGATTCTGCATGAAACGAGGACTAGCAGTCGAGTTGCACGAGAGAATGTGAAAAGTGTTCATATGTAGTAAAAACCTGAGAAATCCGTCCGTTTTCGTCATTTGTTATCGAATCGACTTAAAGCCAGATCGTCACATTGGCCGCTCCTCTCTCTGAAACGGTTGTACTTATCGTCTGAAAGCTATGTCGCGTGCTGCGGTATGCGGAGACACTAAAAGCACCATAGTAGAACACAGATGAAGCTTCTAAGTTGATGTAATAGCCAGTAAGAAGTAGTAGAACTCAAGTTTTAGGTATCTATTATTGACTATTTAGCTTCATTTGGTGCCTTGGACATGAGCTAGGACCTTAAGGTTCTGCATGAAAGGAGGACTAGCAGCCGATTTGCACGCGAGATTGTGAAAAGTGTTCATATGTAGTAAAAACCTGAGAAATCCGTCTGTATTCGTCATTTGGTATGCAATCGACTTAAAGCCAGATCTTCACATTGGATGCTCTTCTCTCTGAAACGGTTGTACATATCGTCTGCAAAGCTATGTCGCAGTGTTGCGGTATGTGGAGACTCTAAAAGCACCATAGTAGAACACAGATGATGCTTGTAAGTTGATGTAATAGCCAGTAAGAAGTAGTACAACTCAAGTTCTAGGTATCGATTATTGACTTTTTAGCTGGCTTTGGTGACTTGGACATAGCTAGGACCATAAGGTTCTGCATGAAAGGAGGACTAGCAGCCGAGTTCACGGGAGAATGTGAAAAGTGTTCATATGTGGTAAAATCCTGAGAAATCCGTCCGTTTTCGTCATTTGTTATCGAATCGACTTAAAGCCAGATCGTCACATTGGCCGCTCTTCTCTCTGAAACGGTTGTACTTATCGTCTGAAAGCTATGTCGCGTGCTGCGGTATGCGGAGACACTGAAAGCACCATAGTAGGACACAGATGAAGCTTCTAAGATGATGAAATAGCCAGTAAGAATTAGTACAATACCAGATTTTGGTATCGATTATTGACTTTCTAGCTGGACATGAGCTAGGACCTTAAGATTCTGCATGAAAGGAGGACTAGCAGCCGAATTGCACGCGAGATTGTGAAAAGTGTTCATATGTAGTAAAAACCTGAGAAATCCGTCTGTATTCGTCATTTGGTATGGAATCGACTTAAAGCCAGATCGTCACATTGGCCGCTCTTCTCTCTTAAACGGTTGTACTTATCGTCTGCAAAGCTATGTCGCGTGCTACGGTTTGTGGAGACACTAAAAGCACCATAGTAGAACACAGATGAAGCTTCTAAGTTGATGTAATAGCCAGTAAGAAGTAGTACAATTCAAGTTTCAGGTATCGATTATTGACTTTTTAGCTGGCCTTGGTGCATTGGACGTGAGCTAGGACCTTAAGACTCTGCATGAAAGGAGGACTAGCAGCCGAGTAGCAAGGGAGAATGTGAAAAGTGTTCATATGTAGTAAAAACCTGAGAAATCCGTCCGTTTTCGTCATTTGTTATCGAATCGACTTAAAGCCAGATCGTCACATTGGCCGCTCTTCTCTCTGAAACGGTTGTACTTATCGTCTGCAAAGCTATGTCGCGTGCTGCGGTATGTGGAGACACTAAAAGCACCATTGTCGAACACAGATGAAGCTTCTAAGTTGATGTAATAGCCAGTAAGAAGTAGTACAACTCAAGTTTTAGGTATCGATTATTGACTTTTTAGCTGGCTTTGGTGCCTTGGACATGAGCTAGGACCATAAGATTCTGCATGAAAGGAGGACTAGCAGCCGAGTTGCATGGGAGAATGTGAAACGTGTTCATATGTAGTAAAAACCTGAGAAATTCGTCCGTTTTCGTCATTTGTTATCGAATCGACTTAAAGCCAGATCGTCGCATTGGCCGTTCTTCTCTCTGAAACGGTTGTACTTATCGTCTGAAAGCTATGTCGCGTGCTGCGGTATGCAGAGACACTAAAAGCTCCATTGTAGAACACAGATGAAGCTTCTAAGATGATGTAATAGCCAGTAAGAATTAGTACAACTTCAGATTTAGGTATCGATTATTGAATTTTCAGCTGTATTTGGTGCCTTGGACATGAGCTAGGACCTTAAGATTCTGCATGAAAGGAGGACTAGCAGCCGAATTGCACGCGAGATTGTGAAAAGTGTTCATATGTAGTAAAAACCTGAGAAATCCGTCTGTATTCGTCATTTGGTATGGAATCGAATTAAAGCCAGATTGTCACAGTGGCCGCTCTTCTCTCTGAAACGGTTGTACTTATCGTCTGCAAAGCTATGTCGCGTGCTGCGGTTTGTGGAGACACTAAAAGCACCATAGTAGAACACAGATGAAGCTTCTAAGATGATGTAATAGCCAGTAAGATGTAGTACAATTCAAGTGTTAGGTATCGATTATTGACTTTTTAGCTGGCTTTGGTGCCTTGGACATGAGCTAGGACCTTAAGATTCTGCATGAGAGGAGGACTAGCTGCCGAGTTGCACGGGAGAATGTGAAAAGTGTTCATATGTAGTAAAAACCTGAGAAATCCGTCCGTTTCGTCATTTGTTATCGAATCGACTTAAAGCCAGATTGCCACATTGGCCGCTCTTCGCTCTGAAACGGTTGTACTTATCGTCTGAAAAGCTATGTCGCGTGCTGCAGTAAGTGGAGACGCTAATAGCACCATAGTAGAACACAGATGAAGCTTCTAAGTTGATGTAATAGCCAGTAAGAAGTAGTACAATTCAAGTTTTAGGTATCGATTATTGACTTTTTAGCTGGCCTTGGTGCATTGGACGTGAGCTAGGACCTTAAGATTCTGCATGAAAGGAGGATTAGCAGCCGAGTAGCAAGGGAGAATGTGAAAAGTGTTCATATGTAGTAACAACCTGAGAAATCCGTCCGTTTTCTTCATTTGTTATGGAATCGATTTAAAGCCAGGTCGTCACATTGTCCGCTCTTCTCTCTGAAACGGTTGTACTTATCGTCTGCAAAGCTATGTCGCGTGCTGCGGTATGCGGAGACACTAAAAGCACCATAGTAGAACACAGATGAAGCCTCTAAGTTGATGTAATAACCAGTAAGAAGTAGTACAATTCAAGTTTTAAGTATCGATTATTGAATTTTTAGCTGCCTTTGGTGCCTTGGACATGAGCTAGGACCTTAAGATTCTGCATGAAAGGAGGACTAGCAGGCGAGTTGCACGGGAGAATGTGAAAAGTGTTCATATGTAGTAAAAACCTGAGAAATCCGTCCGTTTTCGTCATTTGTTATTGAATCGACTTAAAGCCAGGTCGTCACATTGGCCGATCTTCTGACTGAAACGGTCGTACATATCGTCTGCAAAGCTATGTCGCGTGTTGCGGTATGTGGAGACTCTAGAAGCACCATAGTAGAACACAGCTGAAGCTTCTAAGTTGATGTAATAGCCAGTAAGAAGTAGTACATCTCAAGTTCTAGGTATCGATTTTTGACTTTTTAGCTGGCTTTGGTGCCTTGGACATGAGCTAGGACCATAAGATTCTGCATGAAACGAGGACTAGCAGTCGAGTTGCACGAGAGAATGTGAAAAGTGTTCATATGTAGTAAAAACCTGAGAAATCCGTCCGTTTTCGTCATTTGTTATCGAATCGACTTAAAGCCAGATCGTCACCTTGGCCGCTCCTCTCTCTGAAACGGTTGTACTTATCGTCTGAAAGCTATGTCGCGTGCTGCGGTATGCGGAGACACTAAAAGCACCATAGTAGAACACAGATGAAGCTTCTAAGTTGATGTAATAGCCAGTAAGAAGTAGTACAATTCAAGTTCTAGGTATCGATTATTGACTTTTTAGCTGGCTTTGGTGCCTTGTACATGAGCTAGGACCATAAGATTCTGCATGAAAGGAGGACTAGCAGCCGAGTTTCACGGGAGAATGTGAAAAGTGTTCATATGTAGTAAAATCCTGAGAAATCCGTCCGTTTTCGTCATTTGTTATCGAATCGACTTAAAGCCAGATCGTCACATTGGCCGCTCTCCTCTTTGAAACGGTTGTACTTATCGTCTGAGAGCTATGTCGCGAGCTGCGGTATGCGGAGACACTAAAAGCACCATAGTAGGACACAGATGAAGCTTCTAAGATGATGAAATAGCCAGTAAGAATTAGTACAACACCAGTTTTAGGTATCGATTATTGACTTTTTAGCAGGCTTTGGTGCCTTGGACATGAGCTAGGACCTTAAGATTCTGCATGAAAGGAGGACTAGCAGCCGAATTGCACGCGAGATTGTGAAAAGTGTTCATATGTAGTAAAAACCTGAGAAATCCGTCTGTATTCGTCATTTGGTATGGAATCGACTTAAAGCCAGATCGTCACATTGGCCGCTCTTCTCTCTGAAACGGTTGTACTTATCGTCTGCAAAGCTATGTCGCGTGCTGCGGTTTGTGGAGACACTAAAAGCACCATAGTAGAACACAGATGAAGCTTCTAAGTTGATGTAATAGCCAGTAAGAAGTAGTACAATTCAAGTTTTAGGTATCGATTATTGACTTTTTAGCTGGCCTTGGTGCATTGGACGTGAGCTAGGACCTTAAGATTCTGCATGAAAGGAGGACTAGCAGCCGAGTTGCATGGGAGAATGTGAAACGTGTTCATATGTATTAAAAACCTGAAAAATCCGTCCGTTTTCGTCATTTGTTATCGAATCGACTTAAAGCCAGATCGTCGCATTGGCCGCTCTTCTCTCTGAAACGGTTGTACATATCGTCTGAAAGCTATGTCGCGTGCTGCGGTATGCGGAGACACTAAAAGCACCATAGTAGAACACAGATGATGCTTGTAAGTTGATGTAATAGCCAGTAAGAAGTAGTACAACTCAAGTTCTAGGTATCGATTATTGACTTTTTAGCTGGCTTTGGTGCCATGGACATGAGCTAGGACCATAAGATTCCGCATGAAAGGAGGACTAGCAGCCGAGTTGATCGGGAGAATGAGAAACGTGTTCATATGTAGTAAAAACCTGAGATATCCGTCCGTTTTCGTCATTTGTTACGGAATCGACTTAAAGCCAGGTCGTCACATTGGTCGCTCTTCTCTCTGAAACGGTTGTACTTATCGTCTGCAAAGCTATGTCGCGTGCTGCGGTATGCGGAGACACTAAAAGCACTATAGTAGAACACAGATGAAGATTCTAAGATGATGTAATAGCCAGTAAGAAGTAGTACAATAAAAGTTTTAAGTATCGATTATTGACTTTTTAGCTGGCTTTGGTGCCTTGGACATGAGCTAGGACCTTAAGATTCTGCATGAAAGGAGGACTAGCAGCCGAGTTGCCCGGGAGGATGTGAAAAGTGTTCATATGTAGTAAAAACCTGAGAAATCCGTCCGTTTTCGTCATTTGTTATCGAATCGACTTAAAGCCAGATCGTCACATTGGCCGCTCTTCTCTCTGAAACGGTTGTACATATCGTCTGCAAAGCTATGTCGCGTGTTGCGGTATGTGGAGACTCTAAAAGCACCATAGTAGAACACAGATGATGCTTGTATGTTGATGTAATAGCCAGTAAGAAGTAGTACAACTCAAGTTCTAGGTATCGATTATTGAGTTTTTAGCTGGCTTTGGTGCCTTGGACATAGCTAGGACCATACGATTCTGCATGAAAGGAGGACTAGCAGCCGAGTTCACGGGAGAATGTGAAAAGTGTTCATATGTAGTAAAATCCTGAGAAATCCGTCCGTTTTCGTCATTTGTTATCGAATCGACTTAAAGCCAGATCGTCACATTGACCGCTCTTCTCTCTGAAACGGTTGTACTTATCGTCTGAAACCTATGTCGCGTGCTGCGGTATGCGGAGACACTGAAAGCACCATAGTAGGACACAGATGAAGCTTCTAAGATGACGAAATAGCCAGTAAGAATTAGTACAATACCAGATTTAGGTATCGATTATTGACTTTTTAGCTGGATTTAGTGCCTTGGACGTGAGCTAGGACCTTAAGATTCTGCATGAAAGGAGGACTAGCAGCCGAATTGCACGCGAGATTGTGAAAAGTGTTCATATGTAGTAAAAACCTGAGAAATCCGTCTGTATTCGTCATTTGTTATGGAATCGACTTAAAGCCAGATCGTCACATTGGCCGCTCTTCTCTCTGAAACGGTTGTACTTATCGTCTGCAAAGCTATGTCGCGTGCTGCGGTTTGTGGAGACACTAAAAGCACCATAGTAGAACACAGATGAAGCTTCTAAGTTGATGTAATAGCCAGTAAGAAGTAGTACAATTGAAGTTTCAGGTATCGATTATTGACTTTTAAGCTGGCCTTGGTGCATTGGACGTGAGCTAGGACCTTAAGACTCTGCATGAAAGGAGGACTAGCAGCCGAGTAGCAAGGGAGAATGTGAAAAGTGTTCATATGTAGTAAAAACCTGAGAAATCCGTCCGTTTTCGTCATTTGTTATCGAATCGACTTAAAGCCAGATCGCCACATTGGCCGCTCTTCTCTCTGAAACGGTTGTACTTATCGTCTGCAAAGCTATGTCGCGTGCTGCGGTATGTGGAGACACTAAAAGCACCATTGTCGAACACAGATGAAGCTTCTACGTTGATGTGTTAGCCAGTAAGAAGTAGTACAACTCAAGTTTTAGGTATCGATTATTGACTTTTTAGCTGGCTTTGGAGCCTTGGACATGAGCTAGAACCATAAGATTCTGCATGAAAGGAGGACTAGCAGCCGGGTTGCATGCGAGAATGTGAAACGTGTTCATATGTAGTAAAAACCTGAGAAATTCGTCCGTTATCGTCATTTGTTATCGAATCGACTTAAAGCCAGATCGTCGCATTGGCCGCTCTTCTCTCTGAAACGGTTGTACTTATCGTCTGAAAGCTATGTCGCGTGCTGCGGTATGCGGAGACACTAAAAGCACCATTGTAGAACACAGATGAAGCTTCTAAGATGATGTAATAGCCAGTAAGAATTAGTACAATACCAGTTTTAGGTATCGATTATTGAATTTTCAACTTGATTTGGTGCCTTGGACATGAGCTAGGACCTTAAGATTCTGCATGAAAGGAGGACTAGCAGCCGAATTGCACGCGAGATTGTGAAAAGTGTTCATATGTAGTAAAAACCTGAGAAATCCGTCTGTATTCGTCATTTAGTATGGAATCGACTTAAAGCCATATTGTCACATCGGCCGCTCTTCTCTCTGAAACGGTTTTACTTATCGTCTGCAAAGCTATGTCGCGTGGTGCGGTAAGTGGAGACTCTAGAAGCACCATAGTAGAACACAGCTGAAGCTTCTAAGTTGATGTAATAGCCAGTAAGAAGTAGTACATCTCAAGTTCTAGGTATCGATTATTGACTTTTTAGCTGGCTTTGGTGCCTTGGACATGAGTTAGGACCATAAGATTCTGCATGAAACGAGGACTAGCAGTCGAGTTGCACGAGAGAATGTGAAACGTGTTCATATGTAGTAAAAACCTGAGAAATCCGTCCGTTTTCGTCATTTGTTATCGAATCGACTTAAAGCCAGATCGTCACATTGGCCGCTCTTCTCTCTGAAACGGTTGTACTTATCGTCTGAAAGCTATGTCGCGTGCTGCGGTATGCGGAGACACTAAAAGCACCATAGTAGAACACAGATGAAGTTTCTAAGATGATGTAATAGCCAGTAAGAAGTAGTACAACTCAAGTTCTAGGTATCGATTATTGACTTTTTAGCTTGCTTTGGTGCCTTGGACATGAGCTAGGACCATAAGATTCTGCATGAAAGGAGGACTAGCAGCCGAGTTGCATGGGAGAATGTGAAAAGTGTTCATATGTAGTAAAAACCTGAGATATCCGTCCGTTTTCGTCATTTGTTATGGAATCGACTTAAAGCCAGATCGTCACATTGGCCACTCTTCTCTCTGAAACGGTTGTACTTATCGTCTGAAAGCTATGTCGCGTGCTGCAGTATGCGGAGACACTAAAAGCACCATAGTAGAACACAGATGAAGCTTCTAAGTTGATGTAATAGCCAGTAAGAAGTAGTACATCTCAAGTTCTAGGTATCGATTATTGACTTTTTAGCTGGCTTTGGTGCCTTGTACATGAGCTAGGACCATAAGATTCTGCATGAAAGGAGGACTAGCTGCCGAGTTGCACGGGAGAATGTGAAAAGTGTTCATATGTAGTAAAATCCTGAGAAATCCGTCCGTTTTCGTCATTTGTTATCGAATCGACTTAAAGCCAGATCGTCACATTGGCCGCTCTCCTCTCTGAAACGGTTGTACTTATCGTCTGAAAGCTATGTCGCGTGCTGCGGTATGCGGAGACACTAAAAGCACCATAGTAGGACACAGATGAAGCTTCTAAGATGATGAAATAGCCAGTAAGAATTAGTACAATACCAGTTTTAGGTATCGATTATTGACTTTTTAGCTGGCCTTGGTGCATTGGACGTGAGCTAGGACCTTAAGATTCTGCATGAAAGGAGGACTAGCAGCCGAGTTGCATGGGAGAATGTGAAACGTGTTCATATGTATTAAAAACCTGAGAAATCCGTCCGTCTTCGTCATTTGTTATCGAATCGACTTAAAGCCAGGTCGTCACATTGGCCGCTCTTCTCTCTGAAACGGTTGTACATATCGTCTGCAAAGCTATGTCGCGTGTTGCGGTATGTGGAGACTCTAAAAGCACCATAGTAGAACACAGATGATGCTTGTAAGTTGATGTAATAGCCAGTAGTAAGTATTACAACTCAAGTTTTAGGTATCGATTATTGACTTTTTAGCTGGCTTTGGTGCCTTGGACATGAGCTAGGACCATAAGATTCTGCATGAAAGGAGGACTAGCAGCCGAGTTGCATGGGAGAATGTGAAACGTGTTCATATGTAGTAAAAACCTGAGAAATTCGTCCGTTTTCGTCATTTGTTATCGAATCGACTTAAAGCCAGATCGTCGCATTGGCCGCTCTTCTCTCTGAAACGGCTGTACTTATCGTCTGAAAGCTATGTCGCGTGCTGCGGTATGCGGAGACACCAAAAGCACCATAGTAGAACACAGATGAAGCTTCTAAGATGATGTAATAGCCAGTAAGAATTAGTACAATACCAGATTTAGGTATCGATTATTGAATTTTTAGCTGGATTTGGTGCCTTGGACATGAGCTAGGACCTTAAGATTCTGCATGAAAGGAGGACTAGCAGCCGAATTGCACGCGAGATTGTGAAAAGTGTTCATATGTAGTAAAAACCTGAGAAATCCGTCTGTATTCGTCATTTGGTATGCAATCGACTTAAAGCCAGATTGTCACATTGGCCGCTCTTCTCTCTGAAACGGTTGTACTTATCGTCTGCAAAGCTATGTCGCGTGGTGCGGTTTGTGGAGACACTAAAAGCACCATAGTAGAACACAGATGAAGCTTCTAAGATGATGTAATAGCCAGTAAGATGTAGTACAATTCAAGTGTTAGGTATCGATTATTGACTTTTTAGCTGGCTTTGGTGCCTTGGACATGAGCTAGGACCTTAAGATTCTGCATGAAAGGAGGACTAGCTGCCGAGTTGCACGGGAGAATGTGAAAAGTGTTCATATGTATTAAAAACCTGAGATATCCGTCCGTTTTCGTCATTTGTTATCGAATCGACTTAAAGCCAGATCGTCACATTGGCTGCTCTTCGCTCTGAAACGGTTGTACTTATCGTCTGCAAAGCTATGTCGCGTGCTGCAGTAAGCGGAGACACTAATAGCACCATAGTAGAACACAGATGAAGCTTCTAAGTTGATGTAATAGCCAGTAAGAAGTAGTAAAATTCAAGTTTTAGGTATCGATTATTGACTTTTTAGCTGGCCTTGGCGCATTGGACGTGAGCTAGGACCTTAAGATTCTGCATGAAAGGAGGACTAGCAGCCGAGTAGCAAGGGAGAATGTGAAATGTGTTCATATGTAGTAAAAACCTGAGAAATCCGTCCGTTTTCGTCATTTGTTATCGAATCGCCTTAAAGCCAGATCGTCATATTGGCCTCTCTTCGCTCTGAAACGGTTGTACTTATCGTCTTCAAAGCTATGTCGCGTGCTGCGGTATGCGGAGACACTAAAAGCACCATTATAGAACACAGATGAAGCTTCTAAGTTGATGTAATAACCAGTAAGAAGTAGTACAATTCAAGTTTTAAGTATCGAGTATTGAATTTTTAGCTGGCTTTGGTGCCTTGGACATGAGCTAGGACCTTAAGATTCTGCATGAAAGGAGGACTAGCAGGCGAGTTGCACGGGAGAATGTGAAAAGTGTTCATATGTAGTAAAAACCTGAGAAATCCGTCCGTTTTCGTCATTTGTTATCGTATCGACTTAAAGCCAGGTCGTCACATTGGCCGATCTTCTGTCTGAAACGGTTGTACATATCGTCTGCAAAGGTATGTCGCGTGTTGCGGTATGTGGAGACTCTAAAAGCACCATAGTAGAACACAGCTGAAGCTTCTAAGTTGATGTAATAGCCAGTAAGAAGTAGTACATCTCAAGTTCTAAGTATCGATTATTGACTTTTTAGCTGGCTTTGGTGCCTTGGACATGAGCTAGGACCATAAGATTCTGCATGAAACGAGGACTAGCAGCCGAGTTGCACGAGAGAATGTGAAAAGTGTTCATATGTAGAAACAACCTGAGAAATCCGTCCGTTTTCGTCATTTGTTATCGAATCGACTTAAAGCCAGATCGTCACATTAGCTGCTCTTCTCTCTGAAACGGTTGTACTTATCGTCTGAAAGCTATGTCGCGTGCTGCAGTATGCGGAGACACTAAAAGCACCATAGTAGAACACAGATGAAGCATCTAAGATGATGTACAATACCAGATTTAGGTATCGATTATTGACTTTTTAGCTGGCTTTGGTGCCTTGGACATGAGCTAGGACCTTAAGATTCTGCATGAAAGGAGGACTAGCAGCAAAATTGCACGCGAGATTGTGAAAAGTGTTCATATGTAGTAAAAACCTGAGAAATCCGTCCGTATTCGTCATTTGTTATGGAATCGACTTAAAGCCAGATCGTCACATTGGCAGCTCTTCTCTCTGAAACGGTTGTACTTATCGTCTGCAAAGCTATGTCGCGTGCTGCGGTATGCGGAGACACTAAAAGCACCATTGTAGAACACAGATGAAGCTTCTAAGTTGAAGTAATAACCAGTAAGAAGTAGTACAATTCAAGTTTTAAGTATCGATTATTGACTTTTTAGCTGGCTTTGGTGCCTTGGACATGAGCTAGGACCTTAAGATTCTGCATGAAAGGAGGACTAGCAGGCGAGTTGCACGGGAGAATGTGAAAAGTGTTCATATGTAGTAAAAACCTGAGAAATCCGTCCGTTTTCGTCATTTGTTATCGAATCGACTTAAAGCCAGATCGTCACATTGGCCGCTCTTCTCTCTAAAACGGTTGTACTTATCGTCTGCAAAGCTATGTCGCGTGATGCGGTATGTGGAGGCACTAAAAGCACCATAGTAGAACACAGATAAAGCTTCTAAGTTGATATAATACCCAGTAAGAAGTGGTACACTTCAAGTTTTAGGTATCGATTATTGACTTTATAGCTGGCTTGTTGCCTTGGACATGAGCTAGGACCTTAAGATTCTGCATGAAAGGAGGACTAGCAGCCGAGTAGCAAGGGAGAATGTGAAAAGTGTTCATTTGTAGTAAAAACCTGAGAAATCCGTCCGTTTTCGTCATTTGTTATCGAATCGACTTAAAGCCAGGTCGTCACATTGGCCGATCTTCTGTCTGAAACGGTTGTACATATCGTCTCCAAAGCTATGTCGCGTGTTGCGGTATGTGGAGACTCTAAAAGCACCATAGTAGAACACAGATGACGCTTCTAAGTTGATGTAATAGCCAGTAAGAAGTAGTACAATCCAAGTTTTAGGTATCGATTATTGACTTTTTAGCTGGCTTTGGTGCATTGGACGTGAGCTAAGACCTTAAGATTCTGCATGAAAGGAGGACCAGCAGCCGAGTTGCATGGGAGAATGTGAAAAGTGTTCATATGTAGTAAAAACCTGCGAAATCCGTCCGTTTTCGTCATTTGTTATCGAATCGACTTAAAGCCAGATCGTCACATTAGCTGCTCTTCTCTCTGAAACGGTTGTACTTATCGTCTGCAAAGCTATGTCGCGTGCTGCGGTATGCGGAGACACTAAAAGCACCATTGTAGAACACAGATGAAGCTTCTAAGTTGAAGTAATAACCAGTAAGAAGTAGTACAATTCAAGTTTTAAGTATCGATTATTGACTTTTTAGCTGGCTTTGGTGCCTTGGACATGAGCTAGGACCTTAAGATTCTGCATGAAAGGAGGACTAGCAGGCGAGTTGCACGGGAGAATGTGAAAAGTGTTCATATGTAGTAAAAACCTGAGAAATCCGTCCGTTTTCGTCATTTGTTATCGAATCGACTTAAAGCCAGATCGTCACATTGGCCGCTCTTCTCTCTAAAACGGTTGTACTTATCGTCTGCAAAGCTATGTCGCGTGATGCGGTATGTGGAGGCACTAAAAGCACCATAGTAGAACACAGATAAAGCTTCTAAGTTGATGTAATAACCAGTAAGAAGTAGTACAATTCAAGTTTTAAATATCGAGTATTGAATTTTTAGCTGGCTTTGGTGCCTTGGACATGAGCTAGGACCTTAAGATTCTGCATGAAAGGAGGACTAGCAGGCGAGTTGCACGGGAGAATGTGAAAAGTGTTCATATGTAGTAAAAACCTGAGAAATCCGTCCGGTTTCGTCATTTGTTATCGTATCGACTTAAAGCCAGGTCGTCACATTGGCCGATCTTCTGTCTGAAACGGTTGTACATATCGTCTGCAAAGGTATGTCGCGTGTTGCGGTATGTGGAGACTCTAAAAGCACCATAGTAGAACACAGCTGAAGCTTCTAAGTTGATGTAATAGCCAGTAAGAAGTAGTACATCTCAAGTTCTAGGTATCGATTATTGACTTTTTAGCTGGCTTTGGTGCCTTGGACATGAGCTAGGACCATAAGATTCTGCATGAAACGAGGACTAGCAGCCGAGTTGCACGAGAGAATGTGAAAAGTGTTCATATGTAGTAAAAACCTGAGAAATCCGTCCGTTTTCGTCATTTGTTATCGAATCGACTTAAAGCCAGATCGTCACATTGGCCGCTCTTCTATCTGAAACGGTTGTACTTATCGTCTGAAAGCTATGTCGCGTGCTGCAGTATGCGGAGACACTAAAAGCACCATAGTAGAACACAGATGAAGCTTCTAAGTTGATGTAATAGCCAGTAAGAAGTAGTACATCTCAAGTTCTAGGTATCGATTATTGACTTTTTAGCTGGCTTTGGTGCCTTGGACATGAGCTAGGACCATAAGATTCTGCATGAAACGAGGACTAGCAGCCGAGTTGCACGAGAGAATGTGAAAAGTGTTCATATGTAGAAAAAACCTGAGAAATCCGTCCGTTTTCGTCATTTGTTATCGAATCGACTTAAAGCCAGATCGTCACATTAGCTGCTCTTCTCTCTGAAACGGTTGAACTTATCGTCTGAAAGCTATGTCGCGTGCTGCAGTATGCGGAGACACTAAAAGCACCATAGTAGAACACAGATGAAGCATCTAAGATGATGTACAATACCAGATTTAGGTATCGATTATTGACTTTTTAGCTGGCTTTGGTGCCTTGGACATGAGCTAGGACCTTAAGATTCTGCATGAAAGGAGGACTAGCAGCCGAATTGCACGCGAGATTGTGAAAAGTGTTCATATGTAGTAAAAACCTGAGAAATCCGTCCGTATTCGTCATTTGTTATCGAATCGACTTAAAGCCAGATCGTCACATTGGCAGCTCTTCTCTCTGAAACGGTTGTACTTATCGTCTGCAAAGCTATGTCGCGTGCTGCGGTATGCGGAGACACTAAAAGCACCATTGTAGAACACAGATGAAGCTTCTAAGTTGAAGTAATAACCAGTAAGAAGTAGTACAATTCAAGTTTTAAGTATCGATTATTGACTTTTTAGCTGGCTTTGGTGCCTTGGACATGAGCTAGGACCTTAAGATTCTGCATGAAAGGAGGACTAGCAGGCGAGTTGCACGGGAGAATGTGAAAAGTGTTCATATGTAGTAAAAACCTGAGAAATCCGTCCGTTTTCGTCATTTGTTATCGAATCGACTTAAAGCCAGATCGTCACATTGGCCGCTCTTCTCTCTAAAACGGTTGTACTTATCGTCTGCAAAGCTATGTCGCGTGATGCGGTATGTGGAGGCACTAAAAGCACCATAGTAGAACACAGATAAAGCTTCTAAGTTGATATAATACCCAGTAAGAAGTGGTACACTTCAAGTTTTAGTTATCGATTATTGACTTTTTAGCTGGCTTGTTGCCTTGGACATGAGCTAGGACCTTAAGATTCTGCATGAAAGGAGGACTAGCAGCCGAGTAGCAAGGGAGAATGTGAAAAGTGTTCATTTGTAGTAAAAACCTGAGAAATCCGTCCGTTTTCGTCATTTGTTATCGTATCGACTTAAAGCCAGGTCGTCACATTGGCCGATCTTCTGTCTGAAACGGTTGTACATATCGTCTGCAAAGGTATGTCGCGTGTTGCGGTATGTGGAGACTCTAAAAGCACCATAGTAGAACACAGCTGAAGCTTCTAAGTTGATGTAATAGCCAGTAAGAAGTAGTACATCTCAAGTTCTAGGTATCGATTATTGACTTTTTAGCTGGCTTTGGTGCCTTGGACATGAGATAGGACCATAAGATTCTGCATGAAACGAGGACTAGCAGCCGAGTTGCACGAGAGAATGTGAAAAGTGTTCATATGTAGTAAAAACCTGAGAAATCCGTCCGTTTTCGTCATTTGTTATCGAATCGACTTAAAGCCAGATCGTCACATTGGCCGCTCTTCTATCTGAAACGGTTGTACTTATCGTCTGAAAGCTATGTGGCGTGCTGCAGTATGCGGAGACACTAAAAGCACCATAGTAGAACACAGATGAAGCTTCTAAGTTGATGTAATAGCCAGTAAGAAGTAGTACATCTCAAGTTCTAGGTATCGATTATGGACTTTTTTAGCTGGCTTTGGTGCCTTGGACATGAGCTAGGACCATAAGATTCTGCATGAAACGAGGACTAGCAGCCGAGTTGCACGAGAGAATGTGAAAAGTGTTCATATGTAGAAAAAACCTGAGAAATCCGTCCGTTTTCGTCATTTGTTATCGAATCGACTTAAAGCCAGATCGTCACATTAGCTGCTCTTCTCTCTGAAACGGTTGTACTTATCGTCTGAAAGCTATGTCGCGTGCTGCAGTATGCGGAGACACTAAAAGCACCATAGTAGAACACAGATGAAGCATCTAAGATGATGTACAATACCAGATTTAGGTATCGATTATTGACTTTTTAGCTGGCTTTGGTGCCTTGGACATGAGCTAGGACCTTAAGATTCTGCATGAAAGGAGGACTAGCAGCCGAATTGCACGCGAGATTGTGAAAAGTGTTCATACGTAGTAAAAACCTGAGAAATCCGTCCGTATTCGTCATTTGTTATGGAATCGACTTAAAGCCAGATCGTCACATTGGCAGCTCTTCTCTCTGAAACGGTTGTACTTATCGTCTGCAAAGCTATGTCGCGTGCTGCGGTATGCGGAGACACTAAAAGCACCATTGTAGAACACAGATGAAGCTTCTAAGTTGAAGTAATAACCAGTAAGAAGTAGTACAATTCAAGTTTTAAGTATCGATTATTGACTTTTTAGCTGGCTTTGGTGCCTTGGACATGAGCTAGGACCTTAAGATTCTGCATGAAAGGAGGACTAGCAGGCGAGTTGCACGGGAGAATGTGAAAAGTGTTCATATGTAGTAAAAACCTGAGAAATCCGTCCGTTTTCGTCATTTGTTATCGAATCGACTTAAAGCCAGATCGTCACATTGGCCGCTCTTCTCTCTAAAACGGTTGTACTTATCGTCTGCAAAAGCTATGTCGCGTGATGCGGTATGTGGAGGCACTAAAAGCACCATAGTAGAACACAGATAAAGCTTCTAAGTTGATATAATACCCAGTAAGAAGTGGTACACTTCAAGTTTTAGTTATCGATTATTGACTTTTTAGCTGGCTTGTTGCCTTGGACATGAGCTAGGACCTTAAGATTCTGCATGAAAGGAGGACTAGCAGCCGAGTAGCAAGGGAGAATGTGAAAAGTGTTCATTTGTAGTAAAAACCTGAGAAATCCGTCCGTTTTCGTCATTTGTTATCGAATCGACTTAAAGCCAGGTCGTCACATTGGCCGATCTTCTGTCTGAAACGGTTGTACATATCGTCTCCAAAGCTATGTCGCGTGTTGCGGTATGTGGAGACTCTAAAAGCACCATAGTAGAACACAGATGACGCTTCTAAGTTGATGTAATAGCCAGTAAGAAGTAGTACAATCCAAGTTTTAGGTATCGATTATTGACTTTTTAGCTGGCTTTGGTGCATTGGACGTGAGCTAAGACCTTATGATTCTGCATGAAAGGAGGACCAGCAGCCGAGTTGCATGGGAGAATGTGAAAAGTGTTCATATGTAGTAAAAACCTGCGAAATCCGTCCGTTTTCGTCATTTGTTATCGAATCGACTTAAAGCCAGATCGTCACATTAGCTGCTCTTCTCTCTGAAACGGTTGTACTTATCGTCTGAAAGCTATGTCGCGTGCTGCGGTATGCGGAGACACTAAAAGCACCATTGTAGAACACAGATGAAGCTTCTAAGTTGATGTAATAACCAGTAAGAAGTAGTACAATTCAAGTTTTAAGTGTCGATTATTGACTTTTTAGCTGGCTTTGGTGCCTTGGACATGAGCTAGGACCTTAAGATTCTGCATGAAAGGAGGACTAGCAGGCGAGTTGCACGGGAGAATGTGAAAAGTGTTCATATGTAGTAAAAACCTGAGAAATCCGTCCGTTTCCGTCATTTGTTATCGAAACGACTTAAAGCCAGGTCGTCACATTGGCCGCTCTTCTGTCTGAAAAGGTTGTACTTATCGTCTGCAAAGCTATGTCGCGTGTTGCGGTGTGTGCAGACTCTAACAGCACCATAGTAGAACACAGCTGAAGCTTCTAAGTTGATGTAATAGCCAGTAAGAAGTAGTACATCTCAAGTTCTAGATATCGATTATTGACTTTTTAGCTGGCTTTGGTGCCTTGGACATGAGCTAGGACCATAAGATTCTGCATGAAACGAGGACTAGCATGCCGAGTTGCACGAGAGAGTGTGAAAAGTGTTCTTATGTAGTAAAAACCTGAGAAATTCGTCCGTATTCGTCATTTGTTATGGAATCTACTTAAAGCCAGATCGTCACATTGGCCGCTCTTCTCTCTGAAACGGTTGTACTTATCGTCTGCAAAGCTATGTCGCGTGCTGCGGTATGCGGAGACACTAATAGCACCATAGCAGAACACAGATGAAGCTTCTAAGTTGATGTAATAGCCAGTAAGAAGTAGTCCAATCCAAGTTTTAGGTATCGATTATTGACTTTTTAGCTGGTTTTGGTGCATTGGACGTGAGCTAAGACCTTAAGATTCTGCATGAAAGGAGGACTAGCAGCCAAGTTGCACGGGAGAAGGTGAAAAGTGTTCATATGTAGTAAAAACCTGAGAAATCCGTCCGTTTTCGTCATTTGTTATCGAATCGACTTAAAGCCAGATCGTCACATTAGCTGCTCTTCTCTCTGAAACGGTTGTACTTATCTTCTGAAAGCTATGTCGCGTGCTGCGGTATGCGGAGACACTAAAAGCACCATTGTAGAACACAGATGAAGCTTCTAAGTTGATGTAATAACCAGTAAGAAGTAGTACAATTCAAGTTTTAAGTGTCGATTATTGACTTTTTAGCTGGCTTTGGTGCCTTGGACATGAGCTAGGACCTTAAGATTCTGCATGAAATGAGGACTAGCAGGCGAGTTACACGGGAGAATGTGAAAAGTGTTCATATGTAGTAAAAACCTGAGAAATCCGTCCGTTTCCGTCATTTGTTATCGAATCGACTTAAAGCCAGGTCGTCACATTGGCCGCTCTTCTGTCTGAAACGGTTGTACATATCGTCTGCAAAGCTATATCGCGTGTTGCGGTGTGTGGAGACTCTAAAAGCACCATAGTAGAACACAGATGAAGCTTCTAAGTTGATGTAATAGCCAGTAAGAAGTAGTACATCTCAAGTTCTAGATATCGATTATTGACTTTTTAGCTGGCTTTGGTGCCTTGGACATGAGCTAGGACCATAAGATTCTGCATGAAACGAGGACTAGCATGCCGAGTTGCACGAGAGAGTGTGAAAAGTGTTCATATGTAGTAAAAACCTGAGAAATCCGTCTGTATTCGTCATTTGTTATCGAATCAACTTAAAGCCAGATCGTCACATTGGCCGCTCTTCTCTCTGAATCGGTTGTACTTATCGTCTGAAAGCTATGTCGCGTGCTGCGATATGCGGAGACACTAAAAGCACCATAGTAGAACACAGATGAAGCTTCTAAGATGATGTAATAGCCAGTAAGAAGTAGTACAACTCAAGTTCTAGGTATCGATTATTGACTTTTTAGCTGGCTTTGGTGCCTTGGACATGAGCTAGGACCATAAGATTCTGCATGAAAGGAGGACTAGCAGCCGAGTTGCACGGGAGAATGTGAAAAGTGTTCATATGTAGTAAAAACCTGAGAAATCCGTCCGTTTTCGTCATTTGTTATCGAATCGACTTAAAGCCAGATCGTCACATTGGCCACTCTTCTCTCTGAAACTGTTGTACTTATCGTCTGAAAGCTATGTCGCGTGCTGCAGTATGCGGAGACACTAAAAGCACCATAGTAGAACACAGACGAAGCTTCTAAGATGATGTAATAGCCAGTAAGAATTACTACAATACCAGATTTAGGTATCGATTATTGACTTTTTAGCTGGGTTTGGTGCCTTGGACATGAGCTAGGACCTTAAGATTCTGCATGAAAGGAGGACTAGCAGCCGAATTGCACGCGAGATTGTGAAAAGTGTTCATATGTAGTAAAAACCTGAGAAATTCGTCCGTATTCGTCATTTGTTATGGAATCTACTTAAAGCCAGATCGTCACATTGGCCGCTCTTCTCTCTGAAACGGTTGTACTTATCGTCTGCAAAGCTATGTCGCGTGCTGCGGTATGTGGAGGCACTAAAAGCACCATAGTAGAACACAGATGAAGCTTCTAAGTTGATGTAATAGCCAGTAAGAAGTAGTACATCTCAAGTACTAGGTATCGATTATTGACTTTTTAACTGGCTTTGGTGCCTTGGACATGAGCTAGGACCATAAGATTCTGCATGAAACGAGGACTAGCAGCCGAGATGCACGAGAGAATGTGAAAAGTGTTCATATGTAATAAAAACCTGAGAAATCCGTCCGTTTTCGTCATTTGTTATCGAATCGACTTAAAGCCAGATCGTCACATTAGCTGCTCTTCTCTCTGAAACGGTTGTACTTATCTTCTGAAAGCTATGTCGCGTGCTGCTTTAAGCGGAGACACTAATAGCACCATAGTAGAACACAGATGAAGCTTCTAAGTTGATGTAATAGCCAGTAAGAAGTAGTACAATCCAAGTTTTAGGTATCGATTATTGACTTTTTAGCTGGCTTTGGTGCATTGGACGTGAGCTAAGACCTTAAGATTCTGCATGAAAGGAGGACTAGCAGCCAAGTTGCACGGGAGAAGGTGAAAAGTGTTCATATGTAGTAAAAACCTAAGAAATCCGTCCGTTTTCGTCATTTGTTATCGAATCGACTTAAAGCCAGATCGTCACATTGGCCGCTCTTCTCTCTGAAACGGTTGTGCTTATCGTCTGCAAAGCTATGTCGCGTGCTGCGGTATGTGGAGGCACTAAAAGCACCATAGTAGAACACAGATGAAGCTTCTAAGTTGATGTAATAGCGAGTAAGAAGTAGTACAAGTGAAATTATAGATATCGATTATTGACATTTTACCATTCTTTGGTGCCTTGGACATGAGCTAGGACCTTAAGATTCTGCATGAAAGGAGGACTAGCAGCCGAGTAGCAAGGGAGAATGTGAAAAGTGTTCATATGTAGTATAAACCTGAGAAATCCGTCCGTTTTCGTCATTTGTTATCGAATCGACTGAAAGCCAGATCGTCACATTAGCCGCTCTTCTCTCTGAAACGGTTGTACTTATCGTCTGCAAAGCTATGTCGCGTGCTGCGGTATGCGGAGACACTAAAAGCACCATAGTAGAACACAGATGAAGCTTATAAGATGATGTAATAGCCAGTAAGAATTAGTACAATACCAGTTTTAGGTATCGATTATTGACTTTTTAGCTGGCTTTGGTGCCTTGGACATGTGCTAGGACCCTAAGATTCTGCATGAACGGAGGACTAGCAGCCGAGTTGCATGGGAGAATGTGAAAAGTGTTCATATGTAGTAAAAACCTGAGAAATCCGTCCGTTTTCGTCATTTGTTATCGAATAGACTTAAAGCCAGATCGTCACATTGGCCGCTCTTCTCTCTGAAACGGTTGTACTTATCGTCTGAAAGCTATGTCGCGTGCTGCGGTATGCGGAGACACTAAAAGCACCATAGTAGAACACAGATGAAGCTTATAAGATGATGTAATAGCCAGTAAAAATTAGTACAATACCAGTTTTAGGTATCGATTATTGACTTTTTAACTGGCTTTGGTGCCTTGGACATGAGCTAGGACCTTAAGATTCTGCATGAACGGAGGACTAGCAGCAGAATTGCACTGGAGAATGTGAAAAGTGTTCATATGTAGTAAAAACCTGAGAAATCCGTTCGTTTTCGTCATTTGTTACGGAATCAACTTAAAGCCAGGTCATCACATTGGCCGCTCTTCTCTCTGAAACGGTTCTACTTATCGTCTGAAAGCTATGTCGCGTGCTGCGGTATGCGGAGACACTAAAAGCACCATAGTAGAACACAGATGAAGCTTCTAAGATGATGTAATAGCCAGTAAGAATTAGTACAATACCAGTTTTAGGTATCGGTTATTGACTTTTTAGCTGGCTTTGCTGCGTTGGACATGAGCTAGGACCTTAAGATTCTGCATGAAAGGAGGACTAGCAGCTGAGTTGCACAGGAGGATGTGAAAAGTGTTCTTATGTAGTAAAAACCTGAGAAATCCGTCCATTTTCGTCATTTGTTATCGAATCGACTTAAATCCAGATCGACACATTGACCGCTCTTCTCTTTGAAACGGTTCTACATATCGTCTGAAAGCTATGTCGCGTGCTGCGGTATGTGGAGACACTAAAATCACCATAGTAGGACACTGATGAAGCTTCTAAGTTGATGTAATAGCCAGTAAAAGGTAGTACAATTCAAGTTTTAGGTATCGATTATTGACTTTTTAGCTGGCTTTGGTGCCTTGGACATGAGCTAGGACCTTACGATTCTGCATTAATGGAGGACTAGCAGCCGCGTTGCACGGGAGAATGTGAAAAGTGTTCATATGTAGTAAAAACCTGAGAAATCCGTCCGTTTTCGTCATTTGTTATTGAATCGACTTAAAGAAGGATCGTCACATTGGCCGCTCTTCTCTCTGAAACGGTTGTACTTATCGTCTGAAAGCTACGTCGCGTGCTGCGGTATGCGGAGACACTAAAAGCACCATAGTAGAACACAGATGAAGCTTCAAAGATGATGTAATAGCCAGTAAGGATTAGTACAATACCAGTTTTAGGTATCGATTATTGACTTTTAGCTGGCTTTGGAGCCTTGGACATGAGTTAGGACCTTAAGATTCTGCATGAAAGGAGGACTAGCAGCCGAGTTGCACGGGAAAATGTGAAAAGTGTTCATACGTAGTAAAAACCTGAGAAATCCGTTCGTTATCGTCATTTATTATCGAATCGTCTACAAGCCAGATAGTCACATTGGCCGCTCTGCTCTCTGAAACGGTTGTACTTATCGTCTGCAAAGCTATGTCGCGTGCTGCGGTATGCGGAGACACTAAAATCACCATCGTAGAACACAGATGAGGCTTCTAAGTTGATGTAATAGCCAGTAAGAAGTAGTACAATCCAAGTTTTAGGTATCGATTATTGACTTTTTAGCTGGCTTTGGTGCCTTGGACATGAGCTAGGACCTTAAGATTCTGCATGAAAGGAGGACTAGCAGCCGAGTTGCATGGGAGAATGTAAAAAGTGTTCATATGTAGTAAAAACCTGAGAAATCCGTCCGTTTTCGTCATTTGTTATCGAATCGACTTAAAGCCAGATCGTCACATTGGCCGCTCTTCTCTCTGAAACAGTTGTACTTATCGTCTGAAAGCTATGTCGCGTGCTGCGGTATGCGAAGACACTAAAAGCACCATAGTAGAACACAGATGAAGCCTTAAAGATGATGTAATAGCCAGTAAGGTTAGTACATGATCAGTTTTAGGTATCGATTATTGACTTTTTAGCTGGCTTTGGTGCCTTGGACATGAGCTAGGACCTTAAGATTCGGCATGAAAGGAGGACTTGCAGCCGAGTTGCATGGGAGAATGTGAAAAGTGTTCATATGTAGTAAAAACCTGAGAAATACGTCCGTTTCCGTCATTTGTTATCGAATCGACTTAAAGCCAGATCGTCACATTGGCCGCTCTTCTCTCTGAAACGGTTGTACTTATCGTCTGAAAGCTATGTCGCGTGCTGCGGTATGCGGAGACACTAAAAGCACCATAGTAGAACACAGATGAAGCTTCTAACGTGATGTAATAGCCAATAAGAATTAGTACCAGTTTTAGCTATCGATTATTGAATTTTTAGCTGGCTTTGGTGCCTTGGACATGAGCTAGGACCTTAAGATTCTGCATGAAAGGAGGACTAGCAGCCGAATTGCACGGGAGATTGCGAAAAGTGTTCATATGTAGTAAAAACCTGAGAATTCAGTCCGTTTTCGTCATTTGTTATCGAATCGACTTAAAGCCAGATCGTCACATTGGCCGCTCATCTCTCAGAAACGATTGTACTTATCGTCTGCAAAGCTATGTCGCGTGCAGCGGTTTGTGGACACACTAAAAGCACCATAGTACAACACAGATGAAGCTTCTAAGATGATGTAATAGCCACTAAGAAGTAGTACAATTCAAGTTTTAGGTATCGATTATTGACTTTTTAGCTGGCTTTGGTGCCTTGGACATGAGCTAGGACCTTAAGATTCTGCATGAAAGGAGGACTAGCAGCCGAGTTGCACGGGAGGATGTGAAAAGTGTTCACATGTAGTAAAAACCTGAGAAATCCGTCCGTTTTCGTCATTTGTTATCGAATCGCCTTAAAGCCAGATCGACACATTGGCCGCTCTTCTCTCTGAAACAATTGTACTTATCGTCTGCAAAGCTATGTCGCGTGCTGCGGTATGTGGAGACACTAAAAGAACCATAGTAGAACACAGATGAAGCTTCTAAGTTGATGTAATAACCAGTAAGAAGTAGTACAATTCAAGTTTTAGGTATCGTTTATTGACTTTTTAGCTGGTTTTGGTGCCTTGGACATGAGCTAGGACCTTAAGATTCTGCATGAAAGGAGGACTAGCAGCCGAGTTGCATGGGAGAATGTGAAAAGTGTTCATATGTAGTAAAAACCTGTGAAATCCGTCCGTTTTCGTCATTTGTTATCGAATCGACTTAAAGCCAGATCGTCACGTTGGCCGCTTCTCTCTCTGAAACGGTTGTACTTATCGTCTGAAAGCTATGTCGCGTGCTGCGGTATGCGGAGACACTAAAAGCACCATAGTAGAACACAGATGACGCTTCTAAGTTGATGTAATAGCCAGTAAGAAGTAGTACAATTCAAGTTTTAGGTATCGATTATTGACTTTTTAGCTGGCTTTGGTGCTTTGGACATGAGCTAGGACATTAAGATTCTGCATGAAAGGAGGACTAGCAGCCGAGTTGATCGGGAGAATGTGAAAAGTGTTCATATGTAGTAAAAACCTGAGAAATCCGTCCGTTTTCGTCATTTGTTATCGAATCGACTTAAAGCCAGATCGTCACATTGGCCACTCTTCTCTCTGAAACGGTTGTACTTATCGTCTGAAAGCTATGTCGCGTGCTGCAGTATGAGGAGACACTAAAAGCACCATAGTAGAACACAGATGAAGCTTCTAAAATGATGTAATAGCCAGTAAGAATTAGTACAATACCAGATTTAGGTATCGATTATTGACTTTTTAGCTGGCTTTGGTGCCTTGGACATGAGCTAGGACCTTAAGATTCTGCATGAAAGGAGGACTAGCAGCCGAGTTGCACGGGAGGATGTGAAAAGTGTTCATATGTAGTAAAAACCTGAGACATCCGTCCGTTTTCGTCATTTGTTATCGAATCGACTTAAAGCCAGATCGTCACATTGGCCGCTCTTCGCTTTGAATCGGTTGTACTTATCGCCTGCAAAGCTATGTCGCGTGCTGCGTTATGCGGAGACACTAATAGCACCATAGTGGAACACAGATGAAGCTTCTAAGTTGATGTAATAGCCAGTAAGAAATACTACAATCCAAGTTTTAGGTATTGATTGTTGACTTTTTAGCTGGCTTAGGTGCATTGGACGTGAGCTAAGACCTTAAGATTCTGCATGGAAGGAGGTCTAGCAGCCAAGTTGCACGGGAGAAGGTGAAAAGTGTTCATATGTAGTAAAAACCTGAGAAATCCGTCCGTTTTCGTCATTTGTTATCGAATCGACTTAGAGCCAGATCGTCACATTGGCCGCTCTTCTCTCTGAAACGGTTGTACTTATCGTCTGCAAAGCTATGTCGCGTGCTGCGGTATGTGGAGGCACTAAAAGCACCATAGTAGAACACAGATGAAGCTTCTAAGTTGATGTAATAGCCAGTAAGAAGTAGTACAAGTGAAATTTTAGATATCGATTATTGACTTTTTACCATTCTTTGGTACCTTGGACATGAGCTAGGACCTTAAGATTCTGCATGAAAGGAGGACTAGCAGCCAAGTTGCACGGGAGAAGGTGAAAAGTGTTCATATGTAGTAAAAACCTGAGAAATCCGTCCGTTTTCGTCATTTGTTATCGAATCGACTTAAAGCCAGATCGTCACATTAGCTGCTCTTCTCTCTGAAACGGTTGTACTTATCTTCTGAAAGCTATGTCGCGTGCTGCGGTATGCGGAGACACTAAAAGCACCATTGTAGAACACAGATGAAGCTTCTAAGTTGATGTAATAACCAGTACGAAGTAGTACAATTCAAGTTTTAAGAGTCGATTATTGACTTTTTAGCTGGCTTTGGTGCCTTGGACATGAGCTAGGACCTTAAGATTCTGCATGAAAGAGGACTAGCAGGCGAGTTGCACGGGAGAATGTGAAAAGTGTTCATATGTAGTAAAAACCTGAGAAATCCGTCCGTTTCCGTCATTTGTTATCGAATAGACTTAAAGCCAGGTCGTCACATTGGCCGCTCTTCTGTCTGAAACGGTTGTACATATCGTCTGCAAAGCTATGTCGCGTGTTGCGGTGTGTGGCGACTCTAAAAGCACCATAGTAGAACACAGATGAAGCTTCTAAGTTGATGTAATAGCCAGTAAGAAGTAGTACAACTTAAGTTCTAGGTATCGATTATTGACTTTTTAGCTGGCTTTGGTGCCTTGGACATGAGCTAGGACCTCAAGATTCTGCATGAAAGGAGGACTAGCAGCCGAATTGCACGCGAGATTGTGAAAAGTGTTCATATGTAGTAAAAACCTGAGAAATTTGTCAGTATTCGTCATTCGTTATGGAATCTACTTAAAGCCAGATCGTCACATTGGCCGCTCTTCTCTCTGAAACGGTTGTACTTATCGTCTGCAAAGCTATGTCGCGTGCTGCGGTATGCGGAGACACTAAAAGCACCATAGTAGAACACAGATGAAGCTTCTAAGATGATGTAATAGCCAGTAAGAAGTAGTACAATTCAAGTTTTAAGTATCGATTATTGACTTTTTAGCTGGCTTTGGTGCCTTGGACATGAGCTAGGACCTTAAGATTCTGCATGAAAGGAGGACTAGCAGCCGAGTTGCACGGGAGGATGTGAAAAGTGTTCATATGTAGTAAAAACCTGAGACATCCGTCCGTTTTCGTCATTTGTTATCGAATCGACTTAAAGCCAGATCGTCACATTGGCCACTCTTCGCTTTGAATCGGTTGTACTTATCGCCTGCAAAGCTATGTCGCGTGCTGCGTTATGCGGAGACACTAATAGCACCATAGTAGAACACAGATGAAGCTTCTAAGTTGATGTAATAGCCAGTAAGAAATACTACAATCCAAATTTTAGGTATCGATTGTTGACTTTTTAGCTGGCTTAGGTGCATTGGACGCGAGCTAAGACCTTAAGATTCTGCATGGAAGGAGGTCTAGCAGCCAAGTCGCACGGGAGAAGGTGAAAAGTGTTCATATGTAGTAAAAACCTGAGAAATCCGTCCGTTTTCGTCATTTGTTATCGAATCGACTTAAAGCCAGATCGTCACATTGGCCGCTCTTCTCTCTGAAACGGTTGTACTTATCGTCTGCAAAGCTATGTCGCGTGCTGCGGTATGTGGAGGTACTAAAAGCACCATAGTAGAACACAGATGAAGCTTCTAAGTTGATGTAATAGCCAGTAAGAAGTAGTACAAGTGAAATTTTAGATATCGATTATTGACTTTTTACCATTCTTTGGTACCTTGGACATGAGCTAGGACCTTAAGATTCTGCATGAAAGGAGGACTAGCAGCCGAGTAGCAAGGGAGAATGTGAAAAGTGTTCATATGTAGTAAAAACCTAAGAAATCCGTCCGTTTTCGTCATTTGTTATCGAATCGACTTAAAGCCAGATCGTCACATTAGCTGCTCTTCTCTCTGAAACGGTTGTACTTATCTTCTGAAAGCTATGTCGCGTGCTGGGGTATGCGGAGACACTAAAAGCACCATTGTAGAACACAGATGAAGCTTCTAAGTTGACGTAATAACCAGTAAGAAGTAGTACAATTCAAGTTTTAAGTGTCGATTATTGACTTTTTAGCTGGCTTTGGTGCCTTGGACATGAGCTAGGACCTTAAGATTCTGCATGAAAGGAGGACTAGCAGGCGAGATGCACGGGAGAATGTGAAAAGTGTTCATATGTAGTAAAAACCTGAGAAATCCGTCCGTTTCCGTCATTTGTTATCGAATAGACTTAAAGCCAGGTCGTCACATTGGCCGCTCTTCTGTCTGAAACGGTTGTACATATCGTCTGCAAAGCTATGTCGCGTGTTGCGGTGTGTGGAGACTCTAAAAGCACCATAGTAGAACACAGATGAAGCTTCTAAGTTGATGTAATAGCCAGTAAGAAGTAGTACATCTCAAGTTCTAGATATCGATTATTGACTTTTTAGCTGGCTATGGTGCCTTGGACATGAGCTAGGACCATAAGATTCTGCATGAAACGAGGACTAGCATGCCGAGTTGCACGAGAGAGTGTGAAAAGTTCTCATATGTAGTAAAAACCTGAGAAATCCGTCCGTTTTCGTCATTTGTTATCGAATCGACTTAAAGCCAGATCGTCACATTGGCCACTCTTCTCTCTGAAACTGTTGTACTTATCGTCTGAAAGCTATGTCGCGTGCTGCAGTATGCGGAGACACTAAAAGCACCATAGTAGAACACAGACGAAGCTTCTAAGATGATGTAATAGCAAGTAAGAATTAGTACAATACCAGATTTAGGTATCGATTATTGACTTTTTAGCTGGCTTTGGTGCCTTGGACATGAGCTAGGACCATAAGATTCTGCATGAAAGGAGGACTAGCAGCCGAGTTGCATGGGAGAATGTGAAAAGTGTTCATATGTAGTAAAAACCTGTGAAATCCGTCCGTTTTCGTCATTTGTTATCGAATCGACTTAAAGCCAGATCGTCACATTGGCCGCTCTTCTCTCTGAAACGGTTGTACTTATCGTCTGAAAGCTATGTCGCGTGCTGCGGTATGCGGAGACACTAAAAGCACCATAGTAGAACACAGATGAAGCTTATAAGATGATGTAATAGCCAGTAAGAATTAGTACAATACCAGTTTTAGGTATCGATTATTGACTTTTTAACTGGCTTTGGTGCCTTGGTCATGAGCTAGGACCTTAAGATTCTGCATGAACGGAGGACTAGCAGCCGAATTGCACTGGAGAATGTGAAAAGTGTTCATATGTAGTAAAAACCTGAGAAATCCGTCCGTTTTCGTCATTTGTTATCGAATCGACTTAAAGCCAGATCGTCACATTGGCCGCTTTTCTCTCTGAAACGGTTGTACTTATTGTCTGAAAGCTATGTCGCGTGCTGCGGTATTCGGAGACACTAATAGCACGATAGTAGAACACAGATGAAGCTTCTAAGTTGATGTAATAACCAGTAAGAAGTAGTACAATTGAAATTTTAGATATCGATTATTGACTTTTTAGCTGGCTTTGGTGCCTTGGACATGAGCTAGGACCTTAAGATTCTGCATGAAAGGAGGACTAGCAGCCGAGTAGCAAGGGAGAATGTGAAAAGTGTTCATATGTAGTAAAAACCTGAGAAATCCGTCCGTTTTCGTCATTTGTTATCGAATCGACTTAAAGCCTGATCGTCACATTGGCCGCTTTTCTCTCTGAAACGGTTCTACTTATCGTCTGAAAGCTATGTCGCGTGCTGCGGTATGCGGAGACACTAAAAGCACCATAGTAGAACACAGATGAAGCTTCAAAGATGATGTAATAGCCAGTAAGGATTAGTACAATACCAGTTTTAGGTATCGATTATTGACTTTTTAGCTGGCTTTGGTGCCTTGGACATGGGCTAGGACCTTAAGATTCTGCATGAAAGGAGGACTAGCAGCCGAGTTGCATGGGGGAATGTGAAAAGTGTTCATATGTAGTAAAAACCTGAGAAATCCGTCCGTTTTCGTCATTTGTTATCGAATCGACTTAAAGCCAGATCGTCACATTGGCCGCTCTTCTCTCTGAAACAGTTGTACTTATCGTCTGAAAGCTATGTCGCGTGCTGCGGTATGCGGAGACACTAAAAGCACCATAGTAGAACATAGATGAAGCTTCTAAGATGATGTAATAGCCAGTAAGATGTAGTACAATTCAAGTTTTAGGTATCGATTATTGACTTTTTAGCTGGCTTTGGTGCCTTGGACATGAGCTAGGACCTTAAGATTCTGCATGAAAGGAGGACTAGCAGCTAAGTTGCACAGGAGGATGTGAAAAGTGTTCATATGTAGTAAAAACCTGAGAAATCCGTCTGTTTTCGTCATTTGTTTTCGAATCGACTTAAAGCCAGATCGTCACATTGGCCGCTCTTCGCTCTGAAACGGTTGTACTTATCGCATGCAAAGCTATGTCGCGTGCTGCGTTATGCGGAGACACTAATAGCACCATAGTAGAACACAGATGAAGCTTCTAAGTTGATGTAATAGCCAGTAAGAAGTAGTACAATCCAAGTTTTAGGTATCGATTATTGACTTTTTAGTTGGCTTTGGTGCATTGGACGTGAGCTAAGACCTTAAGATTCTGCATGAAAGGTGGACTAGCAGCCAAGTTGCACGGGAGTAGGTGAAAAGTGTTCATATGTAGTAAAAACCTGAGAAATCCGTCCGTTTTCGTCATTTGTTGTCGAATCGACTTAAAGCCAGATCGTCACATTGGCCGCTCTTCTCTCTGAAACGGTTGTACTTATCGTCTGCAAAGCTATGTCGCGTGCTGCGGTATGTGGAGGTACTAAAAGCACCATAGTAGAACACAGATGAAGCTTCTAAGTTGATGTAATAGCCAGTAAGAAGTAGTACAAGTGAAATTTTAGATATCGATTATTGACTTTTTACCATTCTTTGGTACCTTGGACATGAGCTAGGACCTTAAGATTCTGCATGAAAGGAGGACTAGCAGCCGAGTAGCAAGGGAGAATGTGAAAAGTGTTCATATGTAGTAAAAACCTAAGAAATCCGTCCGTTTTCGTCATTTGTTATCGAATCGACTTAAAGCCAGATCGTCACATTAGCTGCTCTTCTCTCTGAAACGGTTGTACTTATCTTCTGAAAGCTATGTCGCGTGCTGGGGTATGCGGAGACACTAAAAGCACCATTGTAGAACACAGATGAAGCTTCTAAGTTGACGTAATAACCAGTAAGAAGTAGTACAATTCAAGTTTTAAGTGTCGATTATTGACTTTTTAGCTGGCTTTGGTGCCTTGGACATGAGCTAGGACCTTAAGATTCTGCATGAAAGGAGGACTAGCAGGCGAGATGCACGGGAGAATGTGAAAAGTGTTCATATGTAGTAAAAACCTGAGAAATCCGTCCGTTTCCGTCATTTGTTATCGAATAGACTTAAAGCCAGGTCGTCACATTGGCCGCTCTTCTGTCTGAAACGGTTGTACATATCGTCTGCAAAGCTATGTCGCGTGTTGCGGTGTGTGGAGACTCTAAAAGCACCATAGTAGAACACAGATGAAGCTTCTAAGTTGATGTAATAGCCAGTAAGAAGTAGTACATCTCAAGTTCTAGATATCGATTATTGACTTTTTAGCTGGCTATGGTGCCTTGGACATGAGCTAGGACCATAAGATTCTGCATGAAACGAGGACTAGCATGCCGAGTTGCACGAGAGAGTGTGAAAAGTTCTCATATGTAGTAAAAACCTGAGAAATCCGTCCGTTTTCGTCATTTGTTATCGAATCGACTTAAAGCCAGATCGTCACATTGGCCACTCTTCTCTCTGAAACTGTTGTACTTATCGTCTGAAAGCTATGTCGCGTGCTGCAGTATGCGGAGACACTAAAAGCACCATAGTAGAACACAGACGAAGCTTCTAAGATGATGTAATAGCAAGTAAGAATTAGTACAATACCAGATTTAGGTATCGATTATTGACTTTTTAGCTGGCTTTGGTGCCTTGGACATGAGCTAGGACCATAAGATTCTGCATGAAAGGAGGACTAGCAGCCGAGTTGCATGGGAGAATGTGAAAAGTGTTCATATGTAGTAAAAACCTGTGAAATCCGTCCGTTTTCGTCATTTGTTATCGAATCGACTTAAAGCCAGATCGTCACATTGGCCGCTCTTCTCTCTGAAACGGTTGTACTTATCGTCTGAAAGCTATGTCGCGTGCTGCGGTATGCGGAGACACTAAAAGCACCATAGTAGAACACAGATGAAGCTTATAAGATGATGTAATAGCCAGTAAGAATTAGTACAATACCAGTTTTAGGTATCGATTATTGACTTTTTAACTGGCTTTGGTGCCTTGGTCATGAGCTAGGACCTTAAGATTCTGCATGAACGGAGGAATAGCAGCCGAATTGCACTGGAGAATGTGAAAAGTGTTCATATGTAGTAAAAACCTGAGAAATCCGTCCGTTTTCGTCATTTGTTATCGAATCGACTTAAAGCCAGATCGTCACATTGGCCGCTTTTCTCTCTGAAACGGTTGTACTTATTGTCTGAAAGCTATGTCGCGTGCTGCGGTATTCGGAGACACTAATAGCACGATAGTAGAACACAGATGAAGCTTCTAAGTTGATGTAATAACCAGTAAGAAGTAGTACAATTGAAATTTTAGATATCGATTATTGACTTTTTAGCTGGCTTTGGTGCCTTGGACATGAGCTAGGACCTTAAGATTCTGCATGAAAGGAGGACTAGCAGCCGAGTAGCAAGGGAGAATGTGAAAAGTGTTCATATGTAGTAAAAACCTGAGAAATCCGTCCGTTTTCGTCATTTGTTATCGAATCGACTTAAAGCCTGATCGTCACATTGGCCGCTTTTCTCTCTGAAACGGTTCTACTTATCGTCTGAAAGCTATGTCGCGTGCTGCGGTATGCGGAGACACTAAAAGCACCATAGTAGAACACAGATGAAGCTTCAAAGATGATGTAATAGCCAGTAAGGATTAGTACAATACCAGTTTTAGGTATCGATTATTGACTTTTTAGCTGGCTTTGGTGCCTTGGACATGGGCTAGGACCTTAAGATTCTGCATGAAAGGAGGACTAGCAGCCGAGTTGCATGGGGGAATGTGAAAAGTGTTCATATGTAGTAAAAACCTGAGAAATCCGTCCGTTTTCGTCATTTGTTATCGAATCGACTTAAAGCCAGATCGTCACATTGGCCGCTCTTCTCTCTGAAACAGTTGTACTTATCGTCTGAAAGCTATGTCGCGTGCTGCGGTATGCGGAGACACTAAAAGCACCATAGTAGAACATAGATGAAGCTTCTAAGATGATGTAATAGCCAGTAAGATGTAGTACAATTCAAGTTTTAGGTATCGATTATTGACTTTTTAGCTGGCTTTGGTGCCTTGGACATGAGCTAGGACCTTAAGATTCTGCATGAAAGGAGGACTAGCAGCTAAGTTGCACAGGAGGATGTGAAAAGTGTTCATATGTAGTAAAAACCTGAGAAATCCGTCTGTTTTCGTCATTTGTTTTCGAATCGACTTAAAGCCAGATCGTCACATTGGCCGCTCTTCGCTCTGAAACGGTTGTACTTATCGCATGCAAAGCTATGTCGCGTGCTGCGTTATGCGGAGACACTAATAGCACCATAGTAGAACACAGATGAAGCTTCTAAGTTGATGTAATAGCCAGTAAGAAGTAGTACAATCCAAGTTTTAGGTATCGATTATTGACTTTTTAGTTGGCTTTGGTGCATTGGACGTGAGCTAAGACCTTAAGATTCTGCATGAAAGGTGGACTAGCAGCCAAGTTGCACGGGAGTAGGTGGAAAGTGTTCATATGTAGTAAAAACCTGAGAAATCCGTCCGTTTTCGTCATTTGTTGTCGAATCGACTTAAAGCCAGATCGTCACATTGGCCGCTCTTCTCTCTGAAACGGTTGTACTTATCGTCTGCAAAGCTATGTCGCGTGCTGCGGTATGTGGAGGCACTAAAAGCACCATAGTAGAACACAGATGAAGCTTCTAAGTTGATGTAATAGCCAGTAAGAAGTAGTACAAGTGAAATTTTAGATATCGATTATTGACTTTTTACCATTCTTTGGTGCCCTGGACATGAGCTAGGACCTTAAGATTCTGCATGAAAGGAGGACTAGCAGCTGAGTAGCAAGGGAGAATGTGAAAAGTGTTCATATGTAGTAAAAACCTGAGAAATCCGTCCGTTTCCGTCATTTGTTATCGAATAGACTTAAAGCCAGGTCGTCACATTGGCCGCGCTTCTGTCTGAAACGGTTGTACATATCGTCTGCAAAGCTATGTCGCGTGTTGCGGTGTGTGGAGACTCTAAAAGCACCATAGTAGAACACAGATGAAGCTTCTAAGTTGATGTAATAGCCAGTAAGAAGTAGTACATCTCAAGCTCTAGATATCGATTATTGACTTTTTAGCTGGCTTTGGTGCCTTGGACATGAGCTAGGACCATAAGATTCTGCATGAAACGAGGACTAGCATGCCGAGTTGCACGAGAGAGTGTGAAAAGTGTTCATATGTAGTAAAAACCTGAGAAATCCGTCTGTATTCGTCATTTGTTATCGAATCGACTTAAAGCCAGATCGTCACATTATCCGCTCTTCTCTCTGAATCGGTTGTACTTATCCTCTGAAAGCTATGTCGCGTGCTGCGGTATGTGGAGACACTAAAAGCACCATAGTAGAACACAGATGAAGCTTCTAAGATGATGTAATAGCCAGTAAGAAGTAGTACAACTCAAGTTCTAGGTATCGATTATTGACTTTTTAGCTGGCTTTGGTGCCTTGGACATGAGCTAGGACCATAAGATTCTGCATGAAAGGACGACTAGCAGCCGAGTTGCACGGGAGAATGTGAAAAGTGTTCAAATGTAGTAAAAACCTGAGAAATCCGTCCGTTTTCGTCATTTGTTATCGAATCGACTTAAAGCCAGATCGTCACATTGGCCGCTCTTCTCTCTGAAACGGTTCTACTTATCGTCTGCAAAGCTATGTCGCGTGCTGCGGTATGTGGAGGCACTAAAAGCACCATAGTAGAACACAGATGAAGCTTCTAAGTTGATGTAATAGCCAGTAAGAAGTAGTACAAGTGAAATTTTAGATATCGATTATTGACATTTTACCATTCTTTGGTGCCTTGGACATGAGCTAGGACCTTAAGATTCTGCATGAAAGGACGACTAGCAGCCGAGTTGCACGGGAGAATGTGAAAAGTGTTCAAATGTAGTAAAAACCTGAGAAATCCGTCCGTTTTCGTCATTTGTTATCGAATCGACTTAAAGCCAGATCGTCACATTGGCCGCTCTGCTCTCTGAAACGGTTGTACTTATCGTCTGCAAAGCTATGTCGCGTGCTGCGGTATGTGGAGGCACTAAAAGCACCATAGTAGAACACAGATGAAGCTTCTAAGTTGACGTAATAACCAGTAAGAAGTAGTACAATTCAAGTTTTAAGTGTCGATTATTGACTTTTTAGCTGGCTTTGGTGCCTTGGACATGAGTTAGGACCTTAAGATTCTGCATGAAAGGAGGACTAGCAGGCGAGTTGCACGGGAGAATATGAAAAGTGTTCATATGTAGTAAAAACCTGAGAAATCCGTCCGTTTCCGTCATTTGTTATCGAATAGACTTAAAGCCAGGTCGTCACATTGGCCGCGCTTCTGTCTGAAACGGTTGTACATATCGTCTGCAAAGCTATGTCGCGTGTTGCGGTGTGTGGAGACTCTAAAAGCACCATAGTAGAACACAGATGAAGCTTCTAAGTTGATGTAATAGCCAGTAAGAAGTAGTACATCTCAAGCTCTAGATATCGATTATTGACTTTTTAGCTGGCTTTGGTGCCTTGGACATGAGCTAGGACCATAAGATTCTGCATGAAACGAGGACTAGCATGCCGAGTTGCACGAGAGAGTGTGAAAAGTGTTCATATGTAGTAAAAACCTGAGAAATCCGTCTGTATTCGTCATTTGTTATCGAATCGACTTAAAGCCAGATCGTCACATTATCCGCTCTTCTCTCTGAATCGGTTGTACTTATCCTCTGAAAGCTATGTCGCGTGCTGCGGTATGTGGAGACACTAAAAGCACCATAGTAGAACACAGATGAAGCTTCTAAGATGATGTAATAGCCAGTAAGAAGTAGTACAACTCAAGTTCTAGGTATCGATTATTGACTTTTTAGCTGGCTTTGGTGCCTTGGACATGAGCTAGGACCATAAGATTCTGCATGAAAGGACGACTAGCAGCCGAGTTGCACGGGAGAATGTGAAAAGTGTTCAAATGTAGTAAAAACCTGAGAAATCCGTCCGTTTTCGTCATTTGTTATCGAATCGACTTAAAGCCAGATCGTCACATTGGCCGCTCTTCTCTCTGAAACGGTTCTACTTATCGTCTGCAAAGCTATGTCGCGTGCTGCGGTATGTGGAGGCACTAAAAGCACCATAGTAGAACACAGATGAAGCTTCTAAGTTGATGTAATAGCCAGTAAGAAGTAGTACAAGTGAAATTTTAGATATCGATTATTGACATTTTACCATTCTTTGGTGCCTTGGACATGAGCTAGGACCTTAAGATTCTGCATGAAAGGACGACTAGCAGCCGAGTTGCACGGGAGAATGTGAAAAGTGTTCAAATGTAGTAAAAACCTGAGAAATCCGTCCGTTTTCGTCATTTGTTATCGAATCGACTTAAAGCCAGATCGTCACATTGGCCGCTCTGCTCTCTGAAACGGTTGTACTTATCGTCTGCAAAGCTATGTCGCGTGCTGCGGTATGTGGAGGCACTAAAAGCACCATAGTAGAACACAGATGAAGCTTCTAAGTTGATGTAATAGCCAGTAAGAAGTAGTACAAGTGAAATTTTAGATATCGATTATTGACATTTTACCATTCTTTGGTGCCTTGGACATGAGCTAGGACCTTAAGATTCTGCATGAAAGGAGGACTAGCAGCCGAGTAGCAAGGGAGAATGTGAAAAGTGTTCATATGTAGTAAAAACCTGAGAAATCCGTCCGTTTTCGTCATTTGTTATCGAATCGACTGAAAGCCAGATCATCACATTAGCCGCTCTTCTCTCTGAAACGGTTGTACTTATCGTCTGCAAAGCTATGTCGCGTGCCGCGGTATGTGGAGACACTAAAAGCACCATTGTAGAACACAGATGAAACTTCTAAGTTGATGTAATAGCTAGTAAGAAGTAGTACAACTCAAGTTTTAGGTATCGATTATTGACTTTTTAGCTGGCTTTGGTGCCTTGGACATGAGCTAGGACCATAAGATTCTGCATGAAAGGAGGACTAGCAGCCGAGTTGCATGGGAGAATGTGAAAAGTGTTCATATGTAGTAAAAACCTGTGAAATCCGTCCGTTTTCGTCATTTGTTATCGAATCGACTTAAAGCCAGATCGTCACATTGGCCGCTCTTCTCTCTGAAACGGTTGTACTTATCGTCTGAAAGCTATGTCGCGTGCTGCGGTATGCGGAGACACTAAAAGCACCATAGTAGAACACAGATGAAGCTTATAAGATGATGTAATAGCCAGTAAGAATTAGTACAATACCAGTTTTAGGTATCGATTATTGACTTTTTAGCTGGCTTTGGTGCCTTGGACATGAGCTAGGACCCTAAGATTCTGCATGAACGGAGGACTAGCAGCCGAGTTGCATGGGAGATTGTGAAAAGTGTTCATATGTAGTAAAAACCTGAGAAATCCGTCCGTTTTCGTCATTTGTTAACGAATAGACTTAAAGCCAGGTCGTCACATTGGCCGCTCTTCTGTCTGAAACGGTTGTACATATCGTCTGCAAAGCTATGTCGCGTGTTGCGGTGTGTGGAGACTCTAAAAGCACCATAGTAGAACACAGATGAAGCTTCTAAGTTGATGTAATAGCCAGTAAGAAGTAGTACATCTCAAGTTCTAGATATCGATTATTGACTTTTTAGCTGGCTTTGGTGCCTTGGACATGAGCTAGGACCATAAGATTTTGCATGAAACGAGGACTAGCAGCCGAGTTGCACGGGAGAATGTGAAAAGTGTTCAAATGTAGTAAAAACCTGAGAAATCCGTCCGTTTTCGTCATTTGTTATCGAATCGACTTAAAGCCAGATCTTCACATTGGCCACTCTTCTCTCTGAAACTGTTGTACTTATCGTCTGAAAGCTATGTCGCGTGCTGCAGTATGCGGAGACACTAAAAGCACCATAGTAGAACACAGACGAAGCTTCTAAGATGATGTAATAGCCAGTAAGAATTAGTACAATGCCAGATTTAGGTATCGATTATTGACTTTTTAGCTGGCTTTGGTGCCTTGGACATGAGCTAGGACCTTAAGATTCTGCATGAAAGGAGGACTAGCAGCCGAGTAGCAAGGGATAATGTGAAAAGTGTTCATATGTAGTAAAAACCTGAGAAATTCGTCCGTATTCGTCATTTGTTATGGAATCTACTTAAAACCAGATCGTCACATTGGCCGCTCTTCTCTCTGAAACGGTTGTACTTATCGTCTGCAAAGCTATGTCGCGTGCTGCGGTATGTGGAGGCACTAAAAGCACCATAGTAGAACACAGATGAAGCTTCTAAGTTGATGTAATAGCCAGTAAGAAGTAGTACAAGTGAAATTTTAGATATCGATTATTGACTTTTTACCATTCTTTGGTGCCTTGGACATGAGCTAGGACCTTAAGATTCTGCATGAAAGGAGGCCTAGCAGCCGAGTAGCAAGGGATAATGTGAAAAGTGTTCATATGTAGTAAAAACCTGAGAAATCCGTCCGTTTTCGTCATTTGTTATCGAATCGACTGAAAGCCAGATCGTCACATTAGCCGCTCTTCTCTCTGAAACAGTTGTACTTATCGTCTGCAAAGCTATGTCGTGTGCTGCGGTATGTGGAGACACTAAAAGCACCATTGTAGAACACAGATGAAACTTCTAAGTTGATGTAATAGCTAGTAAGAAGTAGTACAACTCAAGTTTTAGGTATCGATTATTGACTTTTTAGCTGGCTTTGGTGCCTTGGACATGAATTAGGACCATAAGATTCTGCATGAAAGGAGGACTAGCAGCCGAGTTGCATGGGAGAATGTGAAAAGTGTTCATATGTAGTAAAAACCTGTGAAATCCGTCCGTTTTCTTCATTTGTTATCGAATCGACTTAAAGCCAGATCGTCACATTGGCCGCTCTTCTCTCTGAAACGGTTGTACTTATCGTCTGAAAGCTATGTCGCCTGCTGCGGTATGCGGAGACACTAAAAGCACCATAGTAGCACACAGATGAAGCTTATAAGATGATGTAATAGCCAGTAAGAATTAGTACAATACCAGTTTTAGGTATCGATTATTGACTTTTTAGCTGGCTTTGGTGCCTTGGACATGAGCTAGGACCCTAAGATTCTGCATGAACTGAGGACTAGCAGCCGAGTTGCATGGGAGAATGTGAAAAGTGTTCATATGTAGTAAAAACCTGAGAAATCCGTCCGTTTTCGTCATTTGTTATCGAATCGACTTAAAGCCAGATCGTCACATTAGCTGCTCTTCTCTCTGAAACGGTTGTACTTATCTTCTGAAAGCTATGTCGCGTGCTGCGGTATGCGGAGACACTAAAAGCACCATTGTAGAACACAGATGAAGCTTCTAATTTGACGTAATAACCAGTAAGAAGTAGTACAATTCAAGTTTTAAGTATCGATTATTGACTTTTTAGCTGGCTTTGGTGCCTTGGACATGAGCTAGGACCATAAGATTCTGCATGAAAGGAGGACTAGCAGGCGAGTTGCACGGGAGAATATGAAAAGTGTTCATATGTAGTAAAAACCTGAGAAATCCGTCCGTTTCCGTCATTTGTTATCGAATAGACTTAAAGCCAGGTCGTCACATTGGCCGCGCTTCTGTCTGAAACGGTTGTACATATCGTCTGCAAAGCTATGTCGCGTGTTGCGGTGTGTGGAGACTCTAAAAGCACCATAGTAGAACACAGATGAAGCTTCTAAGTTGATGTAATAGCCAGTAAGAAGTAGTACATCTCAAGTTCTAGATATCGATTATTGACTTTTTAGCTGGCTTTGGTGCCTTGGACATGAGCTAGGACCATAAGATTCTGCATGAAACGAGGACTAGCTTGCCGAGTTGCACGAGAGAGTGCGAAAAGTGTTCATATGTAGTAAAAACCTGAGAAATCCGTCTGTATTCGTCATTTGTTATCGAAACGACTTAAAGCCAGATCGTCACATTATCCGCTCTTCTCTCTGAATCGGTTGTACTTATCGTCTGAAAGCTATGTCGCGTGCTGCGGTATGTGGAGACACTAAAAGCACCATAGTAGAACACAGATGAAGCTTCTAAGATGATGTAATAGCCAGTAAGAAGTAGTACAACTCAAGTTCTAGGTATCGATTACTGACTTTTTAGCTGGCTTTGGTGCCTTGGACATGAGCTAGGACCATAAGATTCTGCATGAAAGGACGACTAGCAGCCGAGTTGCACGGGAGAATGTGAAAAGTGTTCAAATGTAGTAAAAACCTGAGAAATCCGTCCGTTTTCGTCATTTGTTATCGAATCGACTTAAAGCCAGATCGTCACATTGGCCGCTCTTCTCTCTGAAACGGTTGTACTTATCGTCTGCAAAGCTATGTCGCGTGCTGCGGTATGTGGAGGCACTAAAAGCACCATAGTAGAACACAGATGAAGCTTCTAAGTTGATGTAATAGCCAGTAAGAAGTAGTACAAGTGAAATTTTAGATATCGATTATTGACATTTTACCATTCTTTGGTGCCTTGGACATGAGCTAGGACCTTAAGATTCTGCATGAAAGGACGACTAGCAGCCGAGTTGCACGGGAGAATGTGAAAAGTGTTCAAATGTAGTAAAAACCTGAGAAATCCGGCCGTTTTCGTCATTTGTTATCGAATCGACTTAAAGCCAGATCGTCACATTGGCCGCTCTTCTCTCTGAAACGGTTGTACTTATCGTCTGCAAAGCTATGTCGCGTGCTGCGGTATGTGGAGGCACTAAAAGCACCATAGTAGAACACAGATGAAGCTTCTAAGTTGATGTAATAGCCTGTAAGAAGTAGTACAAGTGAAATTTTAGATATCGATTATTGACATTTTACCATTCTTTGGTGCCTTGGACATGAGCTAGGACCTTAAGATTCTGCATGAAAGGAGGACTAGCAGCCGAGTAGCAAGGGAGAATGTGAAAAGTGTTCATATGTAGTAAAAACCTGTGAAATCCGTCCGTTTTCTTCATTTGTTATCGAATCGACTTAAAGCCAGATCGTCACATTGGCCGCTCTTCTCTCTGAAACGGTTGTACTTATCGTCTGAAAGCTATGTCGCGTGCTGCGGTATGCGGAGACACTAAAAGCACCATAGTAGCACACAGATGAAGCTTATAAGATGATGTAATAGCCAGTAAGAATTAGTACAATACCAGTTTTAGGTATCGATTATTGACTTTTTAGCTGGCTTTGGTGCCTTGGACATGAGCTAGGACCCTAAGATTCTGCATGAACGGAGGACTAGCAGCCGAGTTGCATGGGAGAATGTGAAAAGTGTTCATATGTAGTAAAAACCTGAGAAATCCGTCCGTTTTCGTCATTTGTTATCGAATCGACTTAAAGCCAGATCGTCACATTAGCTGCTCTTCTCTCTGAAACGGTTGTACTTAACTTCTGAAAGCTATGTCGCGTGCTGCGGTATGCGGAGACACTAAAAGCACCATTGTAGAACACAGATGAAGCTTCTAAGTTGACGTAATAACCAGTAAGAAGTAGTACAATTCAAGTTTTAAGTGTCGATTATTGACTTTTTAGCTGGCTTTGGTGCCTTGGACATGAGCTAGGACCATAAGATTCTGCATGAAAGGAGGACTAGCAGGCGAGTTGCACGGGAGAATATGAAAAGTGTTCATATGTAGTAAAAACCTGAGAAATCCGTCCGTTTCCGTCATTTGTTATCGAATAGACTTAAAGCCAGGTCGTCACATTGGCCGCGCTTCTGTCTGAAACGGTTGTACATATCGTCTGCAAAGCTATGTCGCGTGTTGCGGTGTGTGGAGACTCTAAAAGCACCATAGTAGAACACAGATGAAGCTTCTAAGTTGATGTAATAGCCAGTAAGAAGTAGTACATCTCAAGTTCTAGATATCGATTATTGACTTTTTAGCTGGCTTTGGTGCCTTGGACATGAGCTAGGACCATAAGATTCTGCATGAAACGAGGACTAGCATGCCGAGTTGCACGAGAGAGTGTGAAAAGTGTTCATATGTAGTAAAAACCTGAGAAATCCGTCTGTATTCGTCATTTGTTATGGAAACGACTTAAAGCCAGATCGTCACATTATCCGCTCTTCTCTCTGAATCGGTTGTACTTATCGTCTGAAAGCTATGTCGCGTGCTGCGGTATGTGGAGACACTAAAAGCACCATTGTAGAACACAGATGAAACTTCTAAGTTGATGTAATAGCTAGTAAGAAGTAGTACAACTCAAGTTTTAGGTATCGATTATTGACTTTTTAGCTGGCTTTGGTGCCTTGGACATGAATTAGGACCATAAGATTCTGCATGAAAGGAGGACTAGCAGCCGAGTTGCATGGGAGAATGTGAAAAGTGTTCATATGTAGTAAAAACCTGTGAAATCCGTCCGTTTTCTTCATTTGTTATCGAATCGACTTAAAGCCAGTTCGTCACATTGGCCGCTCTTCTCTCTGAAACGGTTGTACTTATCGTCTGAAAGCTATGTCGCGTGCTGCGGTATGCGGAGACACTAAAAGCACCATAGTAGAACACAGATGAAGCTTATAAGATGATGTAATAGCCAGTAAGAATTAGTACAATACCAGTTTTAGGTATCGATTATTGACTTTTTAACTGGCTTTGGTGCCTTGGACATGAGCTAGGACCTTAAGATTCAGCATGAACGGAGGACTAGCAGCCGAATTGCACTGGAGAATGTGAAAAGTGTTCATATGTAGTAAAAACCTGTGAAATCCGTCCGTTTTCGTCATTTGTTACGGAATCAACTTAAAGCCAGGTCATCACATTGGCCGCTCTTCCCTCTGAAACGGTTGTACTTATCGTCTGCAAAGCTATGTCGTGTGCTGCGGTATGCGGAGACACTAAAATCACCATAGTAGAACACAGATGAAGCTTCTAAGTTGATGTATTAGCCAGTAAGAAGTAGTACAATTCAAGTTTTAGGCATCGATTATTGACTTTTAGCTGGCTTTGGTGCCTTGGACATGGGCTAGGACCTTACGATTCTGCATGAAAGGAGTACTAGCAGCCGAGTTGAACGGGAGGATGTGAAAATTCTTCACATGTAGTAAAAACCTGAGAAATCCGTCCGTTTTCGTCATTTGTTATCGAATCGACTTAAAGCCAGATCGTCACATTGGCCGCTTTTCTCTCTGAAACGGTTGTACTTATTGTCTGAAAGCTATGTCGCGTGCTGCGGTATGCGGAGACACTAACAGCACCATAGTAGAACACAGATGAAGGTTCTAAGTCGATGTAATAACCAGTAAGAAGTAGTACAATTGAAATTTTAGATATCGTTTATTGACTTTTTAGCTGGCTTTGGTGCCTTGGACATGAGCTAGGACCTTAAGATTCTGCATGAAACTAGGACTAGCAGCCGAGTAGCAAGGGAGAATGTGAAAAGTGTTCATATGTAGTAAAAACCTGAGAAATCCGTCCGTTTTCGTCATTCGTTATCGAATCGACTTAAAGCCTGATCGTCACATTGGCCGCTTTTCTCTCTGAAACGGTTCTACTTATCGTCTGAAAGCTATGTCGCGTGCTGCGGTATGCGGAGACACTTAAAGCACCATACTAAAACACAGATGAAGCTTCAAAGATGATGTAATAGCCAGTAAGGATTAGTACAATACCAGTTTTATGTATCGATTATTGACTTTTTAGCTGGCTTTGGTGCCTTGGATATGAGCTAGGACCTTAAGATTCTGCATGAAAGGAGGACTAGCAGCCGAGTTGCATGGGAGAATGTGAAAAGTGTTCATATGTAGTAAAAACCTGAGAAATCCGTCCGTTTTCGTCATTTGTTAACGAATCGACTTAAAGCCAGATCGTCACATTGGCCGCTCTTCTCTCTGAAACGGTTGTACTTATCGTCTGAAAGCTATGTCGCGTGCTGCGGTATGCGGAGACACTAAAAGCTCCATAGTAGAACACAGATGAAGTTTCTAAGATGATGTAATAGCCAGTAAGATGTAGTACAATTCAAGTTTTAGGTATCGATTATTGACTTTTTAGCTGGCTTTGGTGCCTTGGACATGAGCTAGGACCTTAAGATTCTGCATGAAAGGAGGACTAGCAGCTAAGTTGCACAGGAGGATGTGAAAAGTGTTCATATGTTGTAAAAACCTGAGAAATCCGTCCGTTTTCTTCATTTGTTATCGAATCGACTTAAAGCCAGATCGATACATTGGCCGCTCTTCTCTCTGAAACGGTTTTACATATCGTCTGAAAGCTATGTCGCGTGCTGCGGTATGTGGAGACACTAAAATCACCATAGCAGAACACAGATGAAGCTTCTAAGTTGATGTAATAGCCAGTAAGAAGTAGTACAATTCAAGTTTTAGGTATCGATTATTGACTTTTTAGCTGGCTTTGGTGCCTTGGACATGAGCTAGGACCTTAAGATTCTGCATGAAAGGAGGACTTGCAGCCGAGTTGCATGGGAGAATGTGAAAAGTGTTCATATGTAGTAAAAACCTGAGAAATCCGTCCGTTTCCGTCATTTGTTATCGAATCGACTTAAAGCCAGATCGTCACATTGGCCGCTCTTCTCTCTGAAACGGATGTACTTATCGTCTGAAAGCTATGTCGCGTGCTGCGGTATGCGGAGACACTAAAAGCACCATAGTAGAACACAGATGAAGCTTCTAACATGATGTAATAGCCAATAAGAATTAGTACCAGTTTTAGCTATCGATTATTGACTTTTTAGCTGGCTTTGGTGCCTTGGACATGAGCTAGGACCTTAAGATTCTGCATGAAATGAGGAGTAGCAGCCGAATTGCACGGGAGATTGCGAAAAGTGTTCATATGTAGTAAAAACCTGAGAAATCCGTCCGTTTTCGTCATTTGTTATCGAATCCACTTAAAGCCAGATCGTCACATTGGCCGCTCTGCTCTCTGAAACGATTGTACTTATCGTCTGCAAAGCTATGTCGTGTGCAGCGGTTTGTGGACACACTAAAAGCACCATAGTACAACACAGATGAAGCTTCTAAGATGATGTAAGAGCCAGTAAGAAGTAGTACAATTCAAGTTTTAGGTATCGATTATTGACTTTTTAGCTGGCTTTGGTGCCTTGGACATGAGCTAGGACCTTAAGATTCTGCATGAAAGGAGGACTAGCAGCCGAGTTGCACGGGAGGATGTGAAAAGTGTTCACATGTAGTAAAAACCTGAGAAATCCGTCCGTTTTCGTCATTTGTTATCGAATCGACTTAAAGCCAGATCGACACATTGGCCGCTCTTCTCTCTGAAACAATTGTACTTATCGTCTGAAAAGCTATGTCGCGTGCTGCGGTATGTGGAGACACTAAAGGAACCATAGTAGAACACAGATGAAGCTTCTAAGTTGATGTAATAACCAGTAAGAAGTAGTACAATTCAAGTTTTAGGTATCGTTTATTGACTTTTTAGCTGGTTTTGGTGCCTTGGACATGAGCTAGGACCTTAAGATTCTGCATGAAAGGAGGACTAGCAGCCGAGTTGCATGGGAGAATGTGAAAAGTGTTCATATGTAGTAAAAACCTGTGAAATCCGTCCGTTTTCGCCATTTGTTATCGAATCGACTTAAAGACAGATCGTCACATTGGCCGCTCTTCTCTCTGAAACGGTTGTACTTATCGTCTGCAAAGCTATGTCGCGTGCTGCGGTATGTGGAGACTCTAAAAGCACCATAGCAGAACACAGATGAAGCTTCTAAGTTGATGTAATAGCCAGTAAGAAGTAGTACAACTGAAATTTTAGATATCGATTATTGACTTTTTAGCTGGCTTTGGTGCCTTGGACATGAGCTAGGACCTCAAGATTCTGCATGAAAGGGGGACCAGCAGCCGAATTGCACGGGAAAATGTGAAAAGTGTTCATATGGAGTAAAAACCTGAGAAATCCGTCCGTTTTTTCATTTGTTATCGAATCGACTTAAAGCCAGATCGACACATTGGCCACTCTTCTCTCTGAAACGGTTGTACTTATCGTCTGCAAAGATATGTCGCGTGCTGCGGTATGCGGAGACACTATAATCACCATAGTAGAACACAGATGATGCTTCTAAGTTGATGTAATAGCCAGTAAGGATTAGTACAATACCAGTTTTAGGTATCGATTATTGACTTTTTAGCTGGCTTTGGTGCCTTGGACATGAGCTAGGATATTAAAATTCTGCATGAAAGGAGGACTAGCAACTGAATTGCATGGGAGATTGTGAAAAGTGTTCATATGTATTAAAAAACTGAGAAATCCGTCCGTTTTCGTCATTTGTTATGGAATCGACTTAAAGCCAGATCGTCACATTGGCCGCTCTTCTCTCTGAAACGGTTGTACTTATCGTCTGCAAAGCTATGTCGCGTGCTGCGGTTTGTGGACACACTAAAAGCAGCATAGTACAACACAGATGAAGCTTCTAAGATGATGTAATAGCCAGTAAGAAGTAGTACAATTCAAGTTTTATTTATCGATCATTGACTTTTTAGCTGGCTTTGGTGCCTTGGACATGAGCTAGTACCTTAAGATTCTGCATGAAAGGAGGACTAGCAGCCGAGTTGCTCGGGAGGATCTCAAAAGTGTTCATATGTAGTAAAAACCTGAGAAATCGGTCCGTTTTCGTCATTTGTTATCGAATCGACTTAAAGCCAGATCGACACATTGGCCGCTCTTCTCTCTGAAACGGTTGTACTTATCGTTTGCAAAGCTATGTCGCGTGCTGCGGTATGTGGAGACACTAAAAGAAGCATAGTAGAACACAGATGAAGCTTCTAAGTCGATGTAATAACCAGTAAGAAGTAGTACAATTCAAGTTTAAGGTATCGATTATTGACTTTTTAGCTGGCTTTGGTGCCTTGGACATGAGCTAGGACCATAAGATTCTGCATGAAAGGAGGACTATCAGCCGAGTTGCATGGGAGAATGTGAAAAGTGTTCATATGTAGTAAAAACCTGAGAAATCCGTCCGTTTTCGTCATTTGTTACGGAATCAACTTAAAGCCAGGTCATCACATTGGCCGCTCTTCTCTCTGAAACGGTTGTACTTATCGTCTGCAAAGCTATGTCGTGTGCTGCGGTATGCGGAGACACTAAAATCACCATAGTAGAACACAGATGAAGCTTCTAAGTTGATGTATTAGCCAGTAAGAAGTAGTACAATTCAAGTTTTAGGCATCGATTATTGACTTTTAGCTGGCTTTGGTGCCTTGGACATGGGCTAGGACCTTACGATTCTGCATGAAAGGAGTACTAGCAGCCGAGTTGAACGGGAGGATGTGAAAATTCTTCACATGTAGTAAAAACCTGAGAAATCCGTCCGTTTTCGTCATTTGTTATCGAATCGACTTAAAGCCAGATCGTCACATTGGCCGCTTTTCTCTCTGAAACGGTTGTACTTATTGTCTGAAAGCTATGTCGCGTGCTGCGGTATGCGGAGACACTAACAGCACCATAGTAGAACACAGATGAAGGTTCTAAGTCGATGTAATAACCAGTAAGAAGTAGTACAATTGAAATTTTAGATATCGTTTATTGACTTTTTAGCTGGCTTTGGTGCCTTGGACATGAGCTAGGACCTTAAGATTCTGCATGAAACTAGGACTAGCAGCCGAGTAGCAAGGGAGAATGTGAAAAGTGTTCATATGTAGTAAAAACCTGAGAAATCCGTCCGTTTTCGTCATTCGTTATCGAATCGACTTAAAGCCTGATCGTCACATTGGCCGCTTTTCTCTCTGAAACGGTTCTACTTATCGTCTGAAAGCTATGTCGCGTGCTGCGGTATGCGGAGACACTTAAAGCACCATACTAAAACACAGATGAAGCTTCAAAGATGATGTAATAGCCAGTAAGGATTAGTACAATACCAGTTTTATGTATCGATTATTGACTTTTTAGCTGGCTTTGGTGCCTTGGATATGAGCTAGGACCTTAAGATTCTGCATGAAAGGAGGACTAGCAGCCGAGTTGCATTGGAGAATGTGAAAAGTGTTCATATGTAGTAAAAACCTGAGAAATCCGTCCGTTTTCGTCATTTGTTATCGAATCGACTTAAAGCCAGATCGTCACATTGGCCGCTCTTCTCTCTGAAACAGTTGTACTTATCGTCTGAAAGCTATGTCGCGTGCTGCGGTATGCGGAGACACTAAAAGCTCCATAGTAGAACACAGATGAAGCTTCTAAGATGATGTAATAGCCAGTAAGATGTAGTACAATTCAAGTTTTAGGTATCGATTATTGACTTTTTAGCTGGCTTTGGTGCCTTGGACATGAGCTAGGACCTTAAGATTCTGCATGAAAGGAGGACTAGCAGCTAAGTTGCACAGGAGGATGTGAAAAGTGTTCATATGTTGTAAAAACCTGAGAAATCCGTCCGTTTTCGTCATTTGTTATCGAATCGACTTAAAGCCAGATCGTCACATTGGCCGCTTTTCTCTCTGAAACGGTTGTACTTATTGTCTGAAAGCTATGTCGCGTGCTGCGGTATGCGGAGACACTAACAGCACCATAGTAGAACACAGATGAAGGTTCTAAGTCGATGTAATAACCAGTAAGAAGTAGTACAATTGAAATTTTAGATATCGTTTATTGACTTTTTAGCTGGCTTTGGTGCCTTGGACATGAGCTAGGACCTTAAGATTCTGCATGAAACTAGGACTAGCAGCCGAGTAGCAAGGGAGAATGTGAAAAGTGTTCATATGTAGTAAAAACCTGAGAAATCCGTCCGTTTTCGTCATTCGTTATCGAATCGACTTAAAGCCTGATCGTCACATTGGCCGCTTTTCTCTCTGAAACGGTTCTACTTATCGTCTGAAAGCTATGTCGCGTGCTGCGGTATGCGGAGACACTTAAAGCACCATACTAAAACACAGATGAAGCTTCAAAGATGATGTAATAGCCAGTAAGGATTAGTACAATACCAGTTTTATGTATCGATTATTGACTTTTTAGCTGGCTTTGGTGCCTTGGATATGAGCTAGGACCTTAAGATTCTGCATGAAAGGAGGACTAGCAGCCGAGTTGCATGGGAGAATGTGAAAAGTGTTCATATGTAGTAAAAACCTGAGAAATCCGTCCGTTTTCGTCATTTGTTATCGAATCGACTTAAAGCCAGATCGTCACATTGGCCGCTCTTCTCTCTGAAACAGTTGTACTTATCGTCTGAAAGCTATGTCGCGTGCTGCGGTATGCGGAGACACTAAAAGCTCCATAGTAGAACACAGATGAAGCTTCTAAGATGATGTAATAGCCAGTAAGAAGTAGTACAATTCAAGTTTTAGGTATCGATTATTGACTTTTTAGCTGGCTTTGGTGCCTTGGACATGAGCTAGGACCTTAAGATTCTGCATGAAAGGAGGACTAGCAGCTAAGTTGCACAGGAGGATGTGAAAAGTGTTCATATGTTGTAAAAACCTGAGAAATCCGTCCGTTTTCGTCATTTGTTATCGAATCGACTTAAAGCCAGATCGATACATTGGCCGCTCTTCTCTCTGAAACGGTTTTACATATCGTCTGAAAGCTATGTCGCGTGCTGCGGTATGTGGAGACACTAAAATCACCATAGCAGAACACAGATGAAGCTTCTAAGTTGATGTAATAGCCAGTAAGAAGTAGTACAATTCAAGTTTTAGGTATCGATTATTGACTTTTTAGCTGGCTTTGGTGCCTTGGACATGAGCTAGGACCTTAAGATTCTGCATGAAAGGAGGACTTGCAGCCGAGTTGCATGGGAGAATGCGAAAAGTGTTCATATGTAGTAAAAACCTGAGAAATCCGTCCGTTTCCGTCATTTGTTATCGAATCGACTTAAAGCCAGATCGTCACATTGGCCGCTCTTCTCTCTGAAACGGATGTACTTATCGTCTGAAAGCTATGTCGCGTGCTGCGGTATGCGGAGACACTAAAAGCACCATAGTAGAACACAGATGAAGCTTCTAACATGATGTAATAGCCAATAAGAATTAGTACCAGTTTTAGCTATCGATTATTGACTTTTTAGCTGGCTTTGGTGCCTTGGACATGAGCTAGGACCTTAAGATTCTGCATGAAATGAGGAGTAGCAGCCGAATTGCACGGGAGATTGCGAAAAGTGTTCATATGTAGTAAAAACCTGAGAAATCCGTCCGTTTTCGTCATTTGTTATCGAATCCACTTAAAGCCAGATCGTCACATTGGCCGCTCATCTCTCAGAAACGATTGTACTTATCGTCTGCAAAGCTATGTCGTGTGCAGCGGTTTGTGGACACACTAAAAGCACCATAGTACAACACAGATGAAGCTTCTAAGATGATGTAAGAGCCAGTAAGAAGTAGTACAATTCAAGTTTTAGGTATCGATTATTGACTTTTTAGCTGGCTTTGGTGCCTTGGACATGAGCTAGGACCTTAAGATTCTGCATGAAAGGAGGACTAGCAGCCGAGTTGCACGGGAGGATGTGAAAAGTGTTCACATGTAGTAAAAACCTGAGAAATCCGTCCGTTTTCGTCATTTGTTATCGAATCGACTTAAAGCCAGATCGACACATTGGCCGCTCTTCTCTCTGAAACAATTGTACTTATCGTCTGAAAAGCTATGTCGCGTGCTGCGGTATGTGGAGACACTAAAGGAACCATAGTAGAACACAGATGAAGCTTCTAAGTTGATGTAATAACCAGTAAGAAGTAGTACAATTCAAGTTTTAGGTATCGTTTATTGACTTTTTAGCTGGTTTTGGTGCCTTGGACATGAGCTAGGACCTTAAGATTCTGCATGAAAGGAGGACTAGCAGCCGAGTTGCATGGGAGAATGTGAAAAGTGTTCATATGTAGTAAAAACCTGTGAAATCCGTCCGTTTTCGTCATTTGTTATCGAATCGACTTAAAGACAGATCGTCACATTGGCCGCTCTTCTCTCTGAAACGGTTGTACTTATCGTCTGCAAAGCTATGTCGCGTGCTGCGGTATGTGGAGACTCTAAAAGCACCATAGCAGAACACAGATGAAGCTTCTAAGTTGATGTAATAGCCAGTAAGAAGTAGTACAACTGAAATTTTAGATATCGATTATTGACTTTTTAGCTGGCTTTGGTGCCTTGGACATGAGCTAGGACCTTAAGATTCTGCATGAAAGGAGGACTAGCAACTGAATTGCACGGGAAAATGTGAAAAGTGTTCATATGGAGTAAAAACCTGAGAAATCCGTCCGTTTTTTCATTTGTTATCGAATCGACTTAAAGCCAGATCGACACATTGGCCACTCTTCTCTCTGAAACGGTTGTACTTATCGTCTGCAAAGATATGTCGCGTGCTGCGGTATGCGGAGACACTATAATCACCATAGTAGAACACAGATGATGCTTCTAAGTTGATGTAATAGCCAGTAAGGATTAGTACAATACCAGTTTTAGGTATCGATTATTGACTTTTTAGCTGGCTTTGGTGCCTTGGACATGAGCTAGGATATTAAAATTCTGCATGAAAGGAGGACTAGCAACTGAATTGCATGGGAGATTGTGAAAAGTGTTCATATGTATTAAAAAACTGAGAAATCCGTCCGTTTTCGTCATTTGTTATGGAATCGACTTAAAGCCAGATCGTCACATTGGCCGCTCTTCTCTCTGAAACGGTTGTACTTATCGTCTGCAAAGCTATGTCGCGTGCTGCGGTTTGTGGACACACTAAAAGCAGCATAGTACAACACAGATGAAGCTTCTAAGATGATGTAATAGCCAGTAAGAAGTAGTACAATTCAAGTTTTATTTATCGATCATTGACTTTTTAGCTGGCTTTGGTGCCTTGGACATGAGCTAGTACCTTAAGATTCTGCATGAAAGGAGGACTAGCAGCCGAGTTGCTCGGGAGGATCTCAAAAGTGTTCATATGTAGTAAAAACCTGAGAAATCGGTCCGTTTTCGTCATTTGTTATCGAATCGACTTAAAGCCAGATCGACACATTGGCCGCTCTTCTCTCTGAAACGGTTGTACTTATCGTTTGCAAAGCTATGTCGCGTGCTGCGGTATGTGGAGACACTAAAAGAAGCATAGTAGAACACAGATGAAGCTTCTAAGTCGATGTAATAACCAGTAAGAAGTAGTACAATTCAAGTTTAAGGTATCGATTATTGACTTTTTAGCTGGCTTTGGTGCCTTGGACATGAGCTAGGACCATAAGATTCTGCATGAAAGGAGGACTATCAGCCGAGTTGCATGGGAGAATGTGAAAAGTGTTCATATGTAGTAAAAACCTGAGAAATCCGTCCGTTTCCGTCATTTGTTATCGAATCGACTTAAAGCCAGTTCGTCACATTGGCCGCTCATCTCTCAGAAACGATTGTACTTATCGTCTGCAAAGCTATGTCGTGTGCAGCGGTTTGTGGACACACTAAAAGCACCATAGTACAACACAGATGAAGCTTCTAAGATGATGTAAGAGCCAGAAAGAAGTAGTACAATTCAAGTTTTAGGTATCGATTATTGACTTTTTAGCTGGCTTTGGTGCCTTGGACATGAGCTAGGACCTTAAGATTCTGCATGAAAGGAGGACTAGCAGCCGAGTTGCACGGGAGGATGTGAAAAGTGTTCACATGTAGTAAAAACCTGAGAAATCCGTCCGTTTTCGTCATTTGTTATCGAATCGACTTAAAGCCAGATCGACACATTGGCCGCTCTTCTCTCTGAAACAATTGTACTTATCGTCTGAAAAGCTATGTCGCGTGCTGCGGTATGTGGAGACACTAAAGGAACCATAGTAGAACACAGATGAAGCTTCTAAGTTGATGTAATAACCAGTAAGAAGTAGTACAATTCAAGTTTTAGGTATCGTTTATTGACTTTTTAGCTGGTTTTGGTGCCTTGGACATGAGCTAGGACCTTAAGATTCTGCATGAAAGGAGGACTAGCAGCCGAGTTGCATGGGAGAATGTGAAAAGTGTTCATATGTAGTAAAAACCTGTGAAATCCGTCCGTTTTCGTCATTTGTTATCGAATCGACTTAAAGCCAGATCGTCACATTGGCCGCTCTTCTCTCTGAAACGGTTGTACTTATCGTCTGCAAAGCTATGTCGCGTGCTGCGGTATGTGGAGACTCTAAAAGCACCATAGCAGAACACAGATGAAGCTTCTAAGTTGATGTAATAGCCAGTAAGAAGTAGTACAATTGAAATTTTAGATATCGATTATTGACTTTTTAGCTGGCTTTGGTGCCTTGGACATGAGCTAGGACCTTAAGATTCTGCATGAAAGGGGGACCAGCAGCCGAATTGCACGGGAAAATGTGAAAAGTGTTCATATGGAGTAAAAACCTGAGAAATCCGTCCGTTTTCGTCATTTGTTATCGAATCGACTTAAAGCCAGATCGACACATTGGCCACTCTTCTCTCTGAAACGGTTGTACTTATCGTCTGCAAAGATATGTCGCGTGCTGCTGTATGCGGAGACACTATAATCACCATAGTAGAACACAGATGATGCTTCTAAGTTGATGTAATAGCCAGTAAGGATTAGTACAATACCAGTTTTAGGTATCGATTATTGACTTTTTAGCTGGCTTTGGTGCCTTGGACATGAGCTAGGATATTAAAATTCTGCATGAAAGGAGGACTAGCAACTGAATTGCATGGGAGATTGTGAAAAGTGTTCATATGTATTAAAAAACTGAGAAATCCGTCCGTTTTCGTCATTTGTTATGGAATCGACTTAAAGCCAGATCGTCACATTGGCCGCTCTTCTCTCTGAAACGGTTGTACTTATCGTCTGCAAAGCTATGTCGCGTGCTGCGGTTTGTGAACACACTAAAAGCAGCATAGTACAACACAGATGAAGCTTCTAAGATGATGTAATAGCCAGTAAGAAGTAGTACAATTCAAGTTTTATTTATCGATCATTGACTTTTTAGCTGGCTTTGGTGCCTTGGACATGAGCTAGTACCTTAAGATTCTGCATGAAAGGAGGACTAGCAGCCGAGTTGCTCGGGAGGATCTCAAAAGTGTTCATATGTAGTAAAAACCTAAGAAATCGGTCCGTTTTCGTCATTTGTTATCGAATCGACTTAAAGCCAGATCGACACATTGGCCGCTCTTCTCTCTGAAACGGTTGTACTTATCGTTTGCAAAGCTATGTCACGTGCTGCGGTATGTGGAGACACTAAAAGAAGCATAGTAGAACACAGATGAAGCTTCTAAGTCGATGTAATAACCAGTAAGAAGTAGTACAATTCAAGTTTAAGGTATCGATTATTGACTTTTTAGCTGGCTTTGGTGCCTTGGACATGAGCTAGGACCATAAGATTCTGCATGAAAGGAGGACTATCAGCCGAGTTGCATGGGAGAATGTGAAAAGTGTTCATATGTAGTAAAAACCTGAGAAATCCGTCCGTTTCCGTCATTTGTTATCGAATCGACTTAAAGCCAGTTCGTCACATTGGCCGCTTCTCTCTCTGAAACGGTTGTACTTATCGTCTGAAAGCTATGTCGCGTGCTGCGGTATGCGGAGACACTAAAAGCACCATAGTAGAACACAGATGAAGCTTCTAAGTTGATGTAATAGCCAGTAAGAAATAGTACAATTCAAGTTTTAGGTATCGATTATTGACTTTTTAGCTGGCTTTGGTGCTTTGGACATGAGCTAGGATCTTAAGATTGTGCATGAAAGGAGGACTAGCAGCCGAGTTGCACGGGGGAATGTGAAAAGTGTTCATATGTAGTAAAAACCTGAGAAATCCGTCCGTTTTCGTCATTTGTTATCGAATCGACTTAAAGCCAGATCGTCACATTGGCCGCTCTTCTCTCTGAAACGGTTGTACTTATCGTCTGAAAGCTATGTCGCGTGCTGCGGTATGCGGAGACACTAAAAGTACCATAGTACAACACAGATGAAGCTTCTAAGATGATGTAATAGCCAGTAAGAATTAGTACAATACCAGTTTTAGGTATCGATTATTGACTTTTTAGCTGGCTTTCGTGCCTTGGACATGAGCTAGGACTTTAAGATTCTGCATGAAAGGAGGACTAGCAGCCGAATTGCACGGGAGATTGTGAAAAGTGTTCACATGTAGTAAAAACCTGAGAAATCCGTCCGTTTTCGTCATTTGTTATCGAATCGACTTAAAGCCAGATCGACACATTGGCCGCTCTTCTCTCTGAAACGGTTGTACTTATCGTCTGCAAAGCTATTTCGCGTGCTGCGGTATGTGGAGACACTAAAAGAAGCATAGTAGAACACAGATGAAGCTTCTAAGTTGATGTAATAACCAGTAAGAAGTAGTACAATTCAAGTTTTAGGTATCGATTATAGACTTTTTAGCTGGCTTTGGTGCCTTGGACATGAGCTAGGACCTTAAGATTCTGCATGAAAGGAGGACTATCAGCCGAGTTGCATGGGAGAATGTGAAAAGTGTTCATATGTTTTAAAAACCTGTGAAATCCGTCCGTTTTCGTCATTTGTTATCGAATCGACTTAAAGCCAGATCGACACATTGGCCGCTCTTCTCTCTGAAACGGTTGTACTTATCGTCTGAAAGCTATGTCGCGTGCTGCGGTATGCGGAGACACTAAGAGCACCATAGTAGAATACAGATGAAGCTTCTAAGATGATGTAATAGCCAGTAAGAATTAGTACAATACCAGTTTTAGGTATCGATTATTGACTTTTTAGCTGGCTTTGGTGCCTTGGACATGAGCTAGGACCTTAAGATTCGGCATGAAAGGAGGACTAGCAGCCGAGTTGCATGGGAGAATGTGAAAAGTGTTCATATGTAGTAAAAACCTGAGAAATCCGTCCGTTTCCGTCATTTGTTATCGAATCGACTTAAAGCCAGATCGTCACATTGGCCGCTCTTCTCTCTGGAACGGTTGTACTTATCGTCTGCAAAGCTATGACGCGTGCTGCGGTATGTGGAGACACTAAAAGCACCATAGTAGAACACAGATGAAGCTTCTAAGTTGATGTAATAGCCAGTAAGAAGTAGTACAATTCAAGTGTTAGGTATCGATTATTGACTTTTTAGTTGTCTTTAGTGCCTTAGACATGAGCTAGGACCTTAAGATTCTGCATGAAAGGAGGAGTAGCAGCCGAGTTGCATGGGAGAATGTGAAAAGTGTTCATATGTAGTAAAAACCTGTGAAATCCGTCCGTTTTCGTCATTTGTTATCGAATCGACTTAAAGCCAGATCGTCACATTGGCCGCTCTTCTCTCTGAAACGGTTGTACTTATCGTCCGCAAAGCTATGTCGCAGTGCTGCGGTATGTGGAGACTCCAATAGCACCATAGCAGAACACAGATGAAGCTTCTAAGTTGATGTAATAGCCAGTAAGAAGTAGTACAGCTCAAGTTTTAGGTATCGATTATTGACTTTTTAGCTGTCTTTGGTGCCTTGGACATGAGCTAGGACCATAAGATTCTGCATGAAAGGAGGACTAGCAGCCGAGTTGCACGGGAGAATGTGAAAAGTGTTCATATGTAGTAAAAACCTGAGAAATCCGTCCGTTTTCATCATTTGTTATCGAATCGACTTAAAGCCAGATCGTCACATTGGCCGCTCTTCTCTCTGAAACAGTTGTACTTATCGTCTGAAAGCTATGTCGCGTGCTGCGGTATGCGGAGACAGTAAAAGCTCCATAGTAGAACACAGATGACGCTTCTAAGATGATGTAATAGCCAGTAAGATGTAATACAATTCAAGTTTTAGGTATCGATTATTGACTTTTTAGCTGGCTTTGGTGCCTTGGACATGAGCTAGGACCATAAGATTCTGCATGAAAGGAGGACTAGCAGCTAAGTTGCACAGGAGGATGTGAAAAGTGTTCATATGTAGTAAAAACCTGAGAAATCCGTCCGTTTTCGTCATTTGTTATCGAATCGACTTAAAGCCAGATCGACACATTGGCCGCTCTTCTCTCTGAAACGGTTTTACATATCGTCTGAAAGCTATGTCGCGTGCTGCGGTATGCGGAGACACTAAAAGCACCATAGTAGAACACAGATGAAGCTTCTAACATGATGTAATAGCCAATAAGAATTAGTACCAGTTTTAGCTATCGATTATTGACTTTTTAGCTGGCTTTGGTGCCTTGGACATGAGCTATGACCTTAAGATTCTGCATGAAAGGAGGACTAGCAGCCGAGTTGCACGGGAGGATGTGTAAAGTGTTAACACGTAGTAAAAACCTGTGAAATCCGTCCGTTTTCGTCATTTGTTATCGAATCGCCTTAAAGCCAGATCGACACATTGGACACTCTTCTCTCTGAAACGGTTGTACTTATCGTCTGCAAAGATATGTCGCGTACTGCGGTATGCAGAGACACTAAAATCACCATAGTAGAACACAAATGATGCTTCTCTAAGTTGATGTAATAGCCAGTAAGGATTAGTACAATACCAGTTTTAGGTATCGATTATTGACTTTTTAGCTGGCTTTGGTGCCTTGGACATGCGCTAGGATATTAAAATTCTGCATGAAAGGAGGACTAGCAACCGAATTGCATGGGAGATTGTGAAAAGTGTTCATATGTAGTAAAAACCTGAGAAATCCGTCCGTTTTCGTCATTTGTTATCGAATCGACTTAAAGCCAGATCGACACATTGGCCGCTCTTCTCTCTGAAACGGTTGTACTTATCGTCCGCAAAGCTATGTCGCAGTGCTGCGGTATGTGGAGACTCCAATAGCACCATAGCAGAACACAGATGAAGCTTCTAAGTTGATGTAATAGCCAGTAAGAAGTAGTACAGCTCAAGTTTTAGGTATCGATTATTGACTTTTTAGCTGGCTTTGGTGCCTTGGGCATGAGCTAGGACCATACGATTCTGCATGAAAGGAGGACTAGCAGCCAAGTTGCACGGGAGAATGTGAAAAGTGTTCATATGTAGTAAAAACCTGAGAAATCCGTTCGTTATTGTCATTTGTTATCGAATGGACTTTAAGCCAGATCGTCACATTGGCCGCTCTGCTCTCTGAAACGGTTGTACTTATCGTCTGCAAGCTATGTCTCGTTGCTGCGGTATGCGGAGACACTAAAAGCACCATAGTAGAACACAGATGAAGCTTCTAACATGATGTAATAGCCAATAAGAATTAGTACCAGTTTTAGCTATCGATTATTGACTTTTTAGCTGGCTTTGGTGCCTTGGACATGAGCTACGACCTTAAGATTCAGCATGAAATGAGGACTAGCAGCCGAATTGCACGGGAGATTGCGAAAAGTGTTCATATGTAGTAAAAACCTGAGAAATCCGTCCGTTTTCGTCATTTGTTATCGAATCGACTTAAAGCCAGATCGTCACATTGGCCGCTCATCTCTCAGAAACGATTGTACTTATCGTCTGCAAAGCTATGTCGTGTGCAGCGGTTTGTGGACACACTAAAAGCACCGTAGTACAACACAGATGAAGCTTCTAAGATGATGTAAGAGCCAGTAAGAAGTAGTACAATTCAAGTTTTAGGTATCGATTATTGACTTTTTAGCTGGCTTTGGTGCCTTGGACATGAGCTAGGACCTTAAGATTCTGCATGAGAGGAGGACTAGCAGCCGAGTTGCACGGGAGGATGTGAAAAGTGTTCACATGTAGTAAAAACCTGAGAAATCCGTCCGTTTTCGTCATTTGTTATCGAATCGACTTAAAGCCAGATCGACACATTGGCCGCTCTTACTCTCTGAATCAATTGTACTTATCGTCTGAAAAGCTATGTCGCGTGCTGCGGTATGTGGAGACACTAAAGGAACCATAGTAGAACACAGATGAAGCTTCTAAGTTGATGTAATAACCAGTAAGAAGTAGTACAATTCAAGTTTTAGGTATCGTTTATTGACTTTTTAGCTGGCTTTGGTGCCTTGGACATGAGCTACGACCTTAAGATTCAGCATGAAATGAGGACTAGCAGCCGAATTGCACGGGAGATTGCGAAAAGTGTTCATATGTAGTAAAAACCTGAGAAATCCGTCCGTTTTCGTCATTTGTTATCGAATCGACTTAAAGCCAGATCGTCACATTGGCCGCTCATCTCTCAGAAACGATTGTACTTATCGTCTGCAAAGCTATGTCGTGTGCAGCGGTTTGTGGACACACTAAAAGCACCATAGTACAACACAGATGAAGCTTCTAAGATGATGTAAGAGCCAGTAAGAAGTAGTACAATTCAAGTTTTAGGTATCGATTATTGACTTTTTAGCTGGCTTTGGTGCCTTGGACATGAGCTAGGACCTTAAGATTCTGCATGAGAGGAGGACTAGCAGCCGAGTTGCACGGGAGGATGTGAAAAGTGTTCACATGTAGTAAAAACCTGAGAAATCCGTCCGTTTTCGTCATTTGTTATCGAATCGACTTAAAGCCAGATCGTCACATTGGCCGCTCTTCTCTCTGAAACGGTTGTACTTATCGTCTGCAAAGCTATGTCGCGTGCTGCGGTATGTGGAGACTCTAAAAGCACCATAGCAGAACACAGATGAGGCTTCTAAGTTGATGTAATAGCCAGTAAGAAGTAGTACAATTGAAATTTTAGATATCGATTATTGACTTTTTAGCTGGCTTTGGTGCCTTGGACATGAGCTAGGACCTTAAGATTCTGCATGAAAGGGGGACCAGCAGCCGAATTGCACGGGAGATTGTGAAAAGTGTTCATATGTAGTAAAAACCTGAGAAATCCGTCCGTTTTCGTCATTTGTTATCGAATCGACTTAAAGCCAGATCGACACATTGGCCACTCTTCTCTCTGAAACGGTTGTACTTATCGTCTGCAAAGATATGTCGCGTGCTGCGGTATGCGGAGACACTAAAATCACCATAGTAGAACACAGATGATGCTTCTAAGTTGATGTAATAGCCAGTAAGGATTAGTACAATACCAGTTTTAGGTATCGATTATTGACTTTTTAGCTGGCTTTGGTGCCTTGGACATGAGCTAGGATATTAAAATTCTGCATGAAAGGAGGACTAGCAACCGAATTGCATGGGAGATTGTGAAAAGTGTTCATATCTATTAAAAAACTGAGAAATCCGTCCGTTTTCGTCATTTGTTATGGAATCGACTTAAAGCCAGATCGTCACATTGGCCGCTCTTCTCTCTGAAACGGTTGTACTTATCGTCTGCAAAGCTATGTCGCGTGCTGCGGTTTGTGGACACACTAAAAGCACCATAGTACAACACAGATGATGCTTCTAAGATGATGTAATAGCCAGTAAGAAGTAGTACAATTCAAGTTTTATTTATCGATCATTGACTTTTTAGCTGGCTTTGGTGCCTTGGACATGAGCTAGTACCTTAAGATTCTGCATGAAAGGAGGACTAGCAGCCGAGTTGCTCGGGAGGATCTGAAAAGTGTTCATATGTAGTAAAAACCTGAGAAATCCGTCCGTTTTCGTCATTTGTTATCGAATCGACTTAAAGCCAGATCGACACATTGGCCGCTCTTCTCTCTGAAACGGTTGTACTTATCGTCTGCAAAGCTATTTCGCGTGCTGCGGTATGTGGAGACACTAAAAGAAGCATAGTAGAACACAGATGAAGCTTCTAAGTTGATGTAATAACCAGTAAGAAGTAGTACAATTCAAGTTTTAGGTATCGATTATAGACTTTTTAGCTGGCTTTGGTGCCTTGGACATGAGCTAGGACCTTAAGATTCTGCATGAAAGGAGGACTATCAGCCGAGTTGCATGGGAGAATGTGAAAAGTGTTCATATGTTTTAAAAACCTGTGAAATCCGTCCGTTTTCGTCATTTGTTATCGAATCGACTTAAAGCCAGATCGACACATTGGCCGCTCTTCTCTCTGAAACGGTTGTACTTATCGTCTGAAAGCTATGTCGCGTGCTGCGGTATGCGGAGACACTAAGAGCACCATAGTAGAACACAGATGAAGCTTCTAAGATGATGTAATAGCCAGTAAGAATTAGTACAATACCAGTTTTAGGTATCGATTATTGACTTTTTAGCTGGCTTTGGTGCCTTGGACATGAGCTAGGACCTTAAGATTCGGCATGAAAGGAGGACTAGCAGCCGAGTTGCATGGGAGAATGTGAAAAGTGTTCATATGTAGTAAAAACCTGAGAAATCCGTCCGTTTCCGTCATTTGTTATCGAATCGACTTAAAGCCAGATCGTCACATTGGCCGCTCTTCTCTCTGGAACGGTTGTACTTATCGTCTGCAAAGCTATGACGCGTGCTGCGGTATGTGGAGACACTAAAAGCACCATAGTAGAACACAGATGAAGCTTCTAAGTTGATGTAATAGCCAGTAAGAAGTAGTACAATTCAAGTGTTAGGTATCGATTACTGACTTTTTAGTTGTCTTTAGTGCCTTAGACATGAGCTAGGACCTTAAGATTCTGCATGAAAGGAGGAGTAGCAGCCGAGTTGCATGGGAGAATGTGAAAAGTGTTCATATGTAGTAAAAACCTGTGAAATCCGTCCGTTTTCGTCATTTGTTATCGAATCGACTTAAAGCCAGATCGTCACATTGGCCGCTCTTCTCTCTGAAACGGTTGTACTTATCGTCCGCAAAGCTATGTCGCAGTGCTGCGGTATGTGGAGACTCCAATAGCACCATAGCAGAACACAGATGAAGCTTCTAAGTTGATGTAATAGCCAGTAAGAAGTAGTACAGCTCAAGTTTTAGGTATCGATTATTGACTTTTTAGCTGGCTTTGGTGCCTTGGACATGAGCTAGGACCATAAGATTCTGCATGAAAGGAGGACTAGCAGCCGAGTTGCACGGGAGAATGTGAAAAGTGTTCATATGTAGTAAAAACCTGAGAAATCCGTCCGTTTTCATCATTTGTTATCGAATCGACTTAAAGCCAGATCGTCACATTGGCCGCTCTTCTCTCTGAAACAGTTGTACTTATCGTCTGAAAGCTATGTCGCGTGCTGCGGTATGCGGAGACAGTAAAAGCTCCATAGTAGAACACAGATGACGCTTCTAAGATGATGTAATAGCCAGTAAGATGTAATACAATTCAAGTTTTAGGTATCGATTATTGACTTTTTAGCTGGCTTTGGTGCCTTGGACATGAGCTAGGACCATAAGATTCTGCATGAAAGGAGGACTAGCAGCTAAGTTGCACAGGAGGATGTGAAAAGTGTTCATATGTAGTAAAAACCTGAGAAATCCGTCCGTTTTCGTCATTTGTTATCGAATCGACTTAAAGCCAGATCGACACATTGGCCGCTCTTCTCTCTGAAACGGTTTTACATATCGTCTGAAAGCTATGTCGCGTGCTGCGGTATGCGGAGACACTAAAAGCACCATAGTAGAACACAGATGAAGCTTCTAACATGATGTAATAGCCAATAAGAATTAGTACCAGTTTTAGCTATCGATTATTGACTTTTTAGCTGGCTTTGGTGCCTTGGACATGAGCTAGGACCTTAAGATTCTGCATGAAATGAGGACTAGCAGCCGAATTGCACGGGAGATTGCGAAAAGTGTTCATATGTAGTAAAAACCTGAGAAATCCGTCCGTTTTCGTCATTTGTTATCGAATCGACTTAAAGCCAGATCGTCACATTGGCCGCTCATCTCTCAGAAACGATTGTACTTATCGTCTGCAAAGCTATGTCGTGTGCAGCGGTTTGTGGACACACTAAAAGCACCATAGTACAACACAGATGAAGCTTCTAAGATGATGTAAGAGCCAGTAAGAAGTAGTACAATTCAAGTTTTAGGTATCGATTATTGACTTTTTAGCTGGCTTTGGTGCCTTGGACATGAGCTATGACCTTAAGATTCTGCATGAAAGGAGGACTAGCAGCCGAGTTGCACGGGAGGATGTGTAAAGTGTTAACATGTAGTAAAAACCTGTGAAATCCGTCCGTTTTCGTCATTTGTTATCGAATCGCCTTAAAGCCAGATCGACACATTGGACACTCTTCTCTCTGAAACGGTTGTACTTATCGTCTGCAAAGATATGTCGCGTACTGCGGTATGCAGAGACACTAAAATCACCATAGTAGAACACAGATGATGCTTCTCTAAGTTGATGTAATAGCCAGTAAGGATTAGTACAATACCAGTTTTAGGTATCGATTATTGACTTTTTAGCTGGCTTTGGTGCCTTGGACATGCGCTAGGATATTAAAATTCTGCATGAAAGGAGGACTAGCAACCGAATTGCATGGGAGATTGTGAAAAGTGTTCATATGTAGTAAAAACCTGAGAAATCCGTCCGTTTTCGTCATTTGTTATCGAATCGACTTAAAGCCAGATCGACACATTGGCCGCTCTTCTCTCTGAAACGGTTGTACTTATCGTCCGCAAAGCTATGTCGCAGTGCTGCGGTATGTGGAGACTCCAATAGCACCATAGCAGAACACAGATGAAGCTTCTAAGTTGATGTAATAGCCAGTAAGAAGTAGTACAGCTCAAGTTTTAGGTATCGATTATTGACTTTTTAGCTGGCTTTGGTGCCTTGGACATGAGCTAGGACCATACGATTCTGCATGAAAGGAGGACTAGCAGCCAAGTTGCACGGGAGAATGTGAAAAGTGTTCATATGTAGTAAAAACCTGAGAAATCCGTTCGTTATTGTCATTTGTTATCGAATGGACTTTAAGCCAGATCGTCACATTGGCCGCTCTGCTCTTTGAAACGGTTGTACTTATCGTCTGCAAAGCTATGTCGCGTTGCTGCGGTATGCGGAGACACTAAAAGCACCATAGTAGAACACAGATGAAGCTTCTAACATGATGTAATAGCCAATAAGAATTAGTACCAGTTTTAGCTATCGATTATTGACTTTTTAGCTGGCTTTGGTGCCTTGGACATGAGCTACGACCTTAAGATTCAGCATGAAATGAGGACTAGCAGCCGAATTGCACGGGAGATTGCGAAAAGTGTTCATATGTAGTAAAAACCTGAGAAATCCGTCCGTTTTCGTCATTTGTTATCGAATCGACTTAAAGCCAGATCGTCACATTGGCCGCTCATCTCTCAGAAACGATTGTACTTATCGTCTGCAAAGCTATGTCGTGTGCAGCGGTTTGTGGACACACTAAAAGCACCGTAGTACAACACAGATGAAGCTTCTAAGATGATGTAAGAGCCAGTAAGAAGTAGTACAATTCAAGTTTTAGGTATCGATTATTGACTTTTTAGCTGGCTTTGGTGACTTGGACATGAGCTAGGACCATAAGATTCTGCATGAGAGGAGGACTAGCAGCCGAGTTGCACGGGAGGATGTGAAAAGTGTTCACATGTAGTAAAAACCTGAGAAATCCGTCCGTTTTCGTCATTTGTTATCGAATCGACTTAAAGCCAGATCGACACATTGGCCGCTCTTACTCTCTGAATCAATTGTACTTATCGTCTGAAAAGCTATGTCGCGTGCTGCGGTATGTGGAGACACTAAAGGAACCATAGTAGAACACAGATGAAGCTTCTAAGTTGATGTAATAACCAGTAAGAAGTAGTACAATTCAAGTTTTAGGTATCGTTTATTGACTTTTTAGCTGGCTTTGGTGCCTTGGACATGAGCTACGACCTTAAGATTCAGCATGAAATGAGGACTAGCAGCCGAATTGCACGGGAGATTGCGAAAAGTGTTCATATGTAGTAAAAACCTGAGAAATCCGTCCGTTTTCGTCATTTGTTATCGAATCGACTTAAAGCCAGATCGTCACATTGGCCGCTCATCTCTCAGAAACGATTGTACTTATCGTCTGCAAAGCTATGTCGTGTGCAGCGGTTTGTGGACACACTAAAAGCACCATAGTACAACACAGATGAAGCTTCTAAGATGATGTAAGAGCCAGTAAGAAGTAGTACAATTCAAGTTTTAGGTATCGATTATTGACTTTTTAGCTGGCTTTGGTGCCTTGGACATGAGCTAGGACCTTAAGATTCTGCATGAGAGGAGGACTAGCAGCCGAGTTGCACGGGAGGATGTGAAAAGTGTTCACATGTAGTAAAAACCTGAGAAATCCGTCCGTTTTCGTCATTTGTTATCGAATCGACTTAAAGCCAGATCGTCACATTGGCCGCTCTTCTCTCTGAAACGGTTGTACTTATCGTCTGCAAAGCTATGTCGCGTGCTGCGGTATGTGGAGACTCTAAAAGCACCATAGCAGAACACAGATGAAGCTTCTAAGTTGATGTAATAGCCAGTAAGAAGTAGTACAATTGAAATTTTAGATATCGATTATTGACTTTTTAGCTGGCTTTGGTGCCTTGGACATGAGCTAGGACCTTAAGATTCTGCATGAAAGGGGGACCAGCAGCCGAATTGCACGGGAGATTGTGAAAAGTGTTCATATGTAGTAAAAACCTGAGAAATCCGTCCGTTTTCGTCATTTGTTATCGAATCGACTTAAAGCCAGATCGACACATTGGCCACTCTTCTCTCTGAAACGGTTGTACTTATCGTCTGCAAAGATATGTCGCGTGCTGCGGTATGCGGAGACACTAAAATCACCATAGTAGAACACAGATGATGCTTCTAAGTTGATGTAATAGCCAGTAAGGATTAGTACAATACCAGTTTTAGGTATCGATTATTGACTTTTTAGCTGGCTTTGGTGCCTTGGACATGAGCTAGGATATTAAAATTCTGCATGAAAGGAGGACTAGCAACCGAATTGCATGGGAGATTGTGAAAAGTGTTCATATGTATTAAAAAACTGAGAAATCCGTCCGTTTTCGTCATTTGTTATGGAATCGACTTAAAGCCAGATCGTCACATTGGCCGCTCTTCTCTCTGAAACGGTTGTACTTATCGTCTGCAAAGCTATGTCGCGTGCTGCGGTTTGTGGACACACTAAAAGCACCATAGTACAACACAGATGATGCTTCTAAGATGATGTAATAGCCAGTAAGAAGTAGTACAATTCAAGTTTTATTTATCGATCATTGACTTTTTAGCTGGCTTTGGTGCCTTGGACATGAGCTAGTACCTTAAGATTCTGCATGAAAGGAGGACTAGCAGCCGAGTTGCTCGGGAGGATCTGAAAAGTGTTCATATGTAGTAAAAACCTGAGAAATCCGTCCGTTTTCGTCATTTGTTATCGAATCGACTTAAAGCCAGATCGTCACATTGGCCGCTTCTCTCTCTGAAACGGTTGTACTTATCGTCTGAAAGCTATTTCGCGTGCTGCGGTATGTGGAGACACTAAAAGAAGCATAGTAGAACACAGATGAAGCTTCTAAGTTGATGTAATAACCAGTAAGAAGTAGTACAATTCAAGTTTTAGGTATCGATTATAGACTTTTTAGCTGGCTTTGGTGCCTTGGACATGAGCTAGGACCTTAAGATTCTGCATGAAAGGAGGACTATCAGCCGAGTTGCATGGGAGAATGTGAAAAGTGTTCATATGTAGTAAAAACCTGTGAAATCCGTCCGTTTTCCTCATTTGTTATCGAATCGACTTAAAGCCAGATCGTCACATTGGCCGCTCTTCTCTCTGAAACGGTTGTACTTATCGTCTGAAAGCTATGTCGCGTGCTGCGGTATGCGGAGACACTAAAAGCACCATAGTAGAACACAGATGAAGCTTCTAAGATGATGTAATAGCCAGTAAGAATTAGTACAATACCAGTTTTAGGTATCGATTATTTACTTTTAGCTGGCTTTGGTGCATTGCACATGAGCTAGGACCTTAAGATTCTGCATGAAAGGAGGGCTAGCAGCCGAGTTGCACGGGAGGATGTGAAAAGTTTTCATATGTAGTAAAAACCTGAGAAATCCGTCCATTTTCGTAATATGTAATCGAATCGACTTAAAACCGGATCGTGACATTGGCCGCTCTTCTCTCTGAAACCGTTGTACTTATCGTCTGCAAAGCTATGTCGCGTGCTGCGGTATGCGGAGACACTAAAAGCACCATAGTAGAACACAGATGAAGCTTCTAAGTTGATGTAATAGCTAGTAAGAGGTAGTACAATTCAAGTTTTAGGTATCGATTATTGACTTTTTAGCTGGCTTTGGTGCCTTGGACATGAGCTAGGACCTTAAGATTCTGCATGAAAGGAGGACTAGCAGCCGAGTTGCACGGGAGAATGTGAAAAGTGTTCATATGTAGTAAAAACCTGAGATGTCCGTCCGTTTTTTCATTTGGTATCGAATCGACTTAAAGTCAGATCGTCACATTGGCCGCTCTTCTCTCCGAAACGGTTGTACTTATCGTCTGAAAGCTATGTCGCGTGCTGCGGTATGCGGAGACACTAAAAGCACCATAGTAGAACACAGATGAAGCTTATAAGATGATGTAATAGCCAGTAAAAATTAGTACAATACCAGTTTTAGGTATCGATTATTGACTTTTTAACTGGCTTTGGTGCCTTGGACATGAGCTAGGACCTTAAGATTCTGCATGAACGGAGGACTAGCAGCAGAATTGCACTGGAGAATGTGAAAAGTGTTCATATGTAGTAAAAACCTGAGAAATCCGTTCGTTTTCGTCATTTGTTACGGAATCAACTTAAAGCCAGGTCATCACATTGGCCGCTCTTCTCTCTGAAACGGTTGTACTTATCGTCTGCAAAGCTATGTCGTGTGCTGCGGTATGCGGAGACACTAAAATCACCATAGTAGAACACAGATGAAGCTTCTAAGTAGATGTAATAGCCAGTAAGAAGTAATACAATTCAAGTTTTAGGCATCGATTATTGACTTTTAGCTGGCTTTGGTGCCTTGGACATGAGCTAGGACCTTACGATTCTGCATGAAAGGAGTACTAGCAGCCGAGTTGAACGGGAGGATGTGAAAAGTCTTCATATGTAGTAAAAACCTGAGAAATCCGTCCGTTTTCGTCATTTGTTATCGAATCGACTTAAAGCCAGATCGTCACATTGGCCACTCTTCCCTCGGACGCTGTTGTACTTATCGTCTGCAATGCTATGTCGCGTGCTGCGGTATGCGCAGACACTTAAAGCACCATAGTAGAACACAGATGAAGCTTCTAAGTTGATGTAATAGCCAGTAAGAAGTAGTACAATTCAAATTTTAGGTATCGATTATTGACTTTGTAGCTGGCTTTGGTGCCTTGGACATGAGCTAGGACCTTAAGATTCTGCATGAAAGGAGGACTAGCAGCCGAGTTGCACGGGAGATTGTGAAAAGTGTTCATATGTAGTAAAAACCTAAGAGATCCGTTCGCCATCGTCATTTGTTAACGAATCGACTTAAAGCCAGATCGTCACATTGGCCGCTCTCCACTCTGAACTGGTTTTACTTATCGTCTGCAAAGCTATGTCGCGTGCTGCGGTATGTGGAGACACTAAAAGCACCATAGTAGAACACAGATGAAGATTCTAAGTTGATGTAATAGCCAGTAAGAAGTAGTACAAGGTAAGTTTTAGGTATCGATTATAGACTTTTTAGCTGGCTTTGGTGCCTTGGACATGAGCTAGGACCTTAAGATTCTGCATGAAAGGAGGACTAACAGCCGCCTTGCACGTGAGAATGTGAAAAGTGTTCATATGTAGTAAAAACCTGTGAAATCCGACCGTTTTCGTCATTTGTTATCGAACCGACTTAAAGCCAGATCGTCACATTGGACGCTCTTCACTCTGAAACGGTTGTACTTATCGTCTGCAAAGCTATGTCGAGAGCTGCGGTATGTGGAGACACTAAAAGCACCATAGTAGAACACAGATGAAACTTATAAGTTGATGTAATAGCCAGTAAGAGGTAGTACAATTCAAGTTTAAGGTATCGATTATTAAATTTTTAGCTGGCTTTGGTGCCTTGGACATGAGCTAGGACCTTATGATTCGGGTATGAAAGGAGGACTAGCAGCCGAGTTGCACGGGAGAATGTGAAAAGTGTTCATATGTAGTAAAAACCTGAGAAATCCGTCCGTTTTCGTCATTTGTTATCGAATCGACTTAAAGCCAGATCGTCACATTGGCCGCTCTTCTCTCTGAAACGGTTGTACTTATCGTCTGCAAAGCTATGTCGCGTGCTGCGGTATGCGGAGACACTAAAAGCACCATAGTAGAACACAGATGAAGCTTCTAAGATGATGTAATAGCCAGTAAGAAGTAGTACAATTCAAGTTTTAGGTATCGATTCTTCACGTTTTAGCTGGCTTTGGTGCCTTGGACATGAGCTAGGACCTTAAGATTGTGCATGAAAGGAGGACTAGCAGCCGAGTTGCACGGGAGTATGTGAAAAATGTACATATGTAGTAAAAACCTGAGAAATCCATCCGTTTTCGTCATTTTTTATGGAATCGACTTAAAGCCAGTTCGTCACATTGGCCGCTCTTCTCTCTGAAACGGTTGTACTTATCGTCTGCAAAGCTATGTCGCGTGCTGCGGTATGTGGAGACACTAAAAGCACCATAGTAGAACACAGATGAAGATTCTAAGTTGATGTAATAGCCAGTACGAAGTAGTACAAGTCAAGTTTTAGGTATCGATTATAGACTTTTTAGCTGGCTTTGGTGCCTTGGACATGAGCTAGGACCTTAAGATTCTGCATGAAAGGAGGAGTAACAGCCGCCTTGCACGTGAGAATGTGAAAAGTGTTCATATGTAGTAAAAACCTGAGAAATCCGTTGGTTATCGTCATATATTACCGAATCGACTTAAAGCCGGATCGTCACATTGGCCGCTCTTCTCTCTGAAACGGTTGTACTTATGGTCTGCAAAGCTATGTCGCGTGCTGCAGTATGTGGAGACACTAAAATCACCTTATTAGGACACAGATGAAGCTTCTAAGTTGATGTAATAGCCAGTAAGAAGTAGTACAATTCAAGTTTTAGGTATCGATTATTAAATTTTTAGCTGGCTTTGGTGCCTTGGATATGAGCTAGGACCATAAGATTCTGCATGAAAGGACGACTAGCAGAAACATTGCACGGGAGAATGTGAAATGTGCTCATATGTAGTATTAACCTGAGAAATCCGTCCGTTTTCGTCTTTTGTTATCGAGTCGACTAAAGGCCAGATCGTAACATTGTCCGCCCTTCTCTCTGAAACGGCTGTACTTATCGTCTGAAAGCTATGTCGCGTGCTGCGGTATGCGGAGACACTAAAAGCACCATAGTAGAACACAGATGAAGCTTCTAAGTTGATGTAATAGCCAGTAAGAAGTAGTACATTTCCAGTTTTAGGTATCGATTATTGACTTTTTAGCTGGCTTTGGTGCCTTGGACATGAGCTAGGACCTTAAGATTCTGCATGAAAGGAGGACTAGCAACCGAGTTGCACTGGAGAATGTGAAAAGTGTTCATATGTAGTAAAAACCTGAGAAATCCGTCCGTTTTCGTCGTTTGTTATCGAATCGACTTAAAGCCTGATCGTCACATTGGGCGCTCTTCTCTCTGAAAAGGTTGAACTTATCGTCTGCAAAGCTATGTCGCGTGCTGCAGTATGCGGAGACACTAAAAGCAGCATAGTAGAACACAGATGAAGCTTCTAAGTTGATGTAATATCTAGTAAGAAGTAGTACAATTGAAATTTTAGATATCGATTATTGACTTTTTAGCTGGCTTTGGTGCCTTGGACATGAGCTAGGACCTTAAGATTCTGCATGAAAGGAGGACTAGCAGCCGAGTTGCACGGGAGAAAGTGAAAAGTGTTCATATGTAGTAAAAACCCGAGAAATCCGTACGTTTACGTCATTGGTTATCGAATCGTCTTAAAGCCAGATCGTCACATTGGCCGCTCTTCTCTCTGAAACGGTTGTACTTATCGTCTGCAAAGCTATGTCGAGTGCTGCGGTATGTGGAGACACTAAAATCACCATAGTAGAACACAGATGAAGCTTCTAAGTTGATGTAATAGCCAGTAAGAGGTAGTACAATTCAAGTTTTAGGTATCGATTATTGACGTTTTAGCTGGCTTTGGTGACTTGGACATGAGCTAGGACCTTAAGATTCTGCATGAAAGGAGGACTAGCAGCTGACTTGCCTGGGAGAATATGAAAAGTGTTCATATGTAGTAAAAACCTGAGAAATCCTTCCGTTTTCGTCATTTGTTATCGAATCGACCTAAAGCCAGATCGTGACATTGGCCGCCCTTCTCTCTGAAACGGTTGCACTTATCGTCTGCAAAGCTATGTCGCGTGCTGCAGTATGCTGAGACACTAAAAGCAGCATAGTAGAACACAGATGAAGCTTCTAAGTTGATGTAATAGCTAGTAAGAAGTAGTACAATTGAAATTTTAGATATCGATTATTGACTTTTTATCTGGCTTTGGTGCCTTGGACATGAGCTAGGACCTTAAGATTCTGCATGAAAGGAGGACTAGCAGCCGAGCTGCACGTTAGGATGTGAAAAGTTTTCATATGTAGTAAAAACCTGAGAAATCCGTCCATTTTCGTCATTTGTTATCGAATCGACTTAAAGCCGGATCGTCACATTGGCCACTCTTCTCTCTGAAACGGTTGTACATATCGCCTGCGAAGCTATGTCGCGTGCTGCGGTATGCGGAGACAGCAAAATAACCATAGTAGAACACAGATGACGCTTCTAAGTTGATGTAATAGCCAGTAAGAAGTAGTACAATTCAAGATTTGGGCATCGATTATTGACTTTTTAGCTGGCTTTGGTGCCTTGGACATGAGCTAGGACCTTAAGTTTCGGCATGAAAGGAGGACTAGCAGCCGAGTTGCACGGGAGAATGTGAAAAGTGTTCATATGTAGTAAAAACCTGAGAAATCCGTCCGTTTTCGTCATTTGTTATCGAATCGACTTTAAGCCAGATCGTCACATTGGCCGCTCTTCTCTCTGAAACGGTTGTACTTATCGTCTGCATAGCTATGTCACATGCTGTGGTATGCGGAGACACTAAAATCACCATAGTAGGACACAGATGAAGCTTCTAAGTTGATGTAATAGCCAGTAAGAAGTGGTACAATTCAAGTTTTAGGTATCGATTATTGACTTTTTAGCTGGCTTTGGTGCCTTGGACATGAGCTATGTCCTTACGAATCTGCATGAGAGGAGGACTAGCAGAAAAGTTGCACGGGAGAATGTGAAAAGTGTTAATATGTAGTATTAACCTGAGCAATCCGTCCGTTTTCGTCATTTGTTATCGAATCGACTTAAAGCCAGATCGTCACATTGGCCGCTCTTCTCTAGGAAACGGTTGTACTTATTGTCTGAAAGGTATGTCGCGTGCTGCGGTATGCAGAGACACTAAAAGGACCATAGTAGAACACAGATGAAGCTTCTAAGATGATGTAATAGGCAGTAAGAATTAGTACAATACCAGTTTCAGGTATCGATTATTGACTTTTTAGCTGGCTTTGGTGCCTTGGACATGAACTAGGACCTTAAGATTCTGCATGAAAGGTGGACTAGCAGCCGAATTGCACGGGAGAATGTGAAAAGTGTTCATATGTAATAAAAACCTGAGAAATCCGTACGTTTTCGTCATTTGTTATCGAATCGACTTAAAGCCAGATCGTCACATTGGCCGCTCTTCTCTCTGAAACGGTTGTACTTATCGTCTGCAAAGCTATGTCGCGTGCTGCGGTATGCGGAGACACTAAAAGCACCATAGTAGAACACAGATGAAGCTTTTAAGATGATGTAATAGAAAGTAAGAATTAGTACAATTCAAGTTTTAGGTATCGATTATTAAGTGTTTAGCTGGCTTTGGTGCCTTGCACATGAGCTAGGACATTAAGATTCTGCATGAAAGGAGGACTAGCAGCCGAATTGCACGGGAGATTGTGAAAAGTGTTCATATGTAGTAAAAACCTGAGAAATCCGTCCGTTTTCGTTATTTTTTATGGAATCGACTTAAAGCCAGGTCGTCACATTGGCATCTCTTCTCTCTGAAACGGTTGTACATATCGTCTGCAAAGCTATGTCGCGTGCTGCGGTATGTGGAGACACTAAAAGCACCATACTAGAACACAGATGAAGCTTCTATGTTGATGTCATAGCTAGTAAGAAGTAGTACAATTGAAATTTTAGATATCGGTTATTGACTTTTTAGCTGGCTTTGGTGCCTTGGACATGAGCTAGGACCTTAAGATTCTGCATGAAAGGAGGACTAGCAGCCGAGTTGCACGGGAGAATGTGAAAAGTGTTCATATGTAGTAAAAACCTGTGAAATCCGTCCGTTTTCGTCATTTGTTATCGAATCGACTTAAAGCCAGATCGTCACATTGGCCGCTCTTCTCTCTGAAACGGTTGTACTTATCGTCTGCAAAGCTATGTCGCGTGCTGCGGTATGCGGAGACACTAAAAGCACCATAGTAGAACACAGATGAAGCTTCTAATATGATGTAATAGAGAGTAAGAAGTAGTACAATTCAAGATTTAGGTATCGATTATTGACTTTTTAGCTGGCTTTGGTGCCGTGGACATGAGCTATGACCTTACGAATCTGCATGAGAGGAGGACTAGCAGAAAAGTTGCACGGGAGAACGTGAAATGTGTTAATATGTAGCTTTAACCTGAGAAATCCGTCCGTTTTCGTCTTTCGTTATCGAATCGACTTAAAGCCAGATCGTCACATTGTCCGCCCTTCTCTCTGAAACGGTTGTACTTATCGTCTGCAAAGCTATGTCGTGTGCTGCGGTGTGCGGAGACACTAAAAATACCATAGTAAAACACGGATGAAGCTTCTAAGTTGATGTAATAGCCAGTAAGAAGTAGTACAATTCATGTTTTACTTATCGATTATTGACTTTCAGCTGGCTTTGGTGCCTTGGACATGAGCTATGACCTTAAGATTCTGCATGAAAGGAGGACTAGCAGCCGAGTTGCACGGGGGATTGTGAAAAGTGTTCATATGTAGTAAAAACCTGAGAGATCCGTTCGCCATCGTCATTCGTTACGAATCGACTTAAAGCCAGATCGTCACATTGGCCGCTCTCCTCTCTGAAACGGTTGTACTTATCGTCTGCAAAGCTATGTCGCGTGCTGCGGTATGTAGAGACACTAAATGCACCATAGTAGAACACAGATGAAACTTCTAAGTTGATGTAATAGCCAGTAAGAAATAGTACAATTCAAGTTTAAGGTATCGATTATTGACTTTGTAGCTGGCTTTGGTGCCTTGGACATGAGCTAGGACCTTAAGATTCTGCATGGAAGAAGGACTAGCAGCCGAGTTGTACGGGAGAATGTGAAAAGTGTTCATATGTAGTAAAAACCTGAGAAATCCATACGTTTTCGTCATTGGTTATCGATTCGTCTTAAGGCCAGATCGTCACATTGGCTGCTCTTCTCTCTGAAACGGTTGTACTTATCGTCTGCAAAGCTATGTCGCGTCCTGCGGCATGTGGAGACACTAAAAGCACCATAGTAGAACACAGATGAAGGTTCTAAGTTGATGTAATAGCTAGTAAGAGGTAGTACAATTCAAGTTTTAGGTATCGATTATTGACTTTTTAGCTGGCTCTGGTGCCTTGGACATGAGCTAGGACCTTAAGAATCTGCATGAAAGGAGGACTAGCAGCCGAGTTGCACGGGACTATGTGAAAAGTTTTCATATGTAGTAAAAACCTGAGAAATCCGTCCATTTTCGTAATATGTAATCGAATCGACTTAAAACCGGATCGTGACATTGGCCGCTCTACTCTCTGAAACGGTTGTACTTATCGTCTGCAAAGCTCTGTCGCGTGCTGCGGTATGCGGAGACACTAAAATCACCATAGTAGAACACAGATGAAGCTTCTAAGTTGATGTAATAGCTAGTAAGAAGTAGTACAATTGGAATTTTAGATATCGATTATTGACTTTTTAGCTGGCTTTGGTGCCTTGGACATGAGCTAGGACCTTAAGATTCTGCATGAAAGGAGGACTAGCAGCCGAGTTGAACGGGAGAATGTGAAAAGTGTTCATATGTAGTAAAAACCTGAGAAGTCCGTCCGTTTTGTCATTTGTTATCGAATCGACTTAAAGCCAGATCGTCACATTGGCCGCTCTTCTCTCCGAAACGGTTATACTTATCGTCTGAAAGCTATGTCGCGTGCTGCGGTATGCGGAGACACTAAAAGCAACATAGTAGAACACAGATGAAGCTTCTAAGATGATGTAATAGCCAGTAAGAATTAGTACAATACCAGTTTTGTGTATCGATTATTGGCTTTTAGCTGGCTTTGGTGACTTGGACATGAGCTAGGACCTTAAGATTCTGCATGAAAGGAGGGTTATCAGCCGAGTTGCATGGGAGAATGTGAAAAGTGTTCATATGTAATAAAAACCTGAGAAATCCGTCCGTTTTCGTCATGTGTTATGGAATCGACTTAAAGCCAGATCGTCACATTGGCCGCTCTTCCCTCTGACGCTGTTGTACTTATCGTCTGCAATGCTATGTCGCGTGCTGCGGTATGCGCAGACACTTAAAGCACCATAGTAGAACACAGATGAAGCTTCTAAGTTGATGTAATAGCCAGTAAGAAGTAGTACAATTCAAGTTTTAGGTATCGATTATTTACTTTGTAGCTGGCTTTGGTGCCTTGGACATGAGCTAGGACCTTAAGATTCTGCATGAAAGGAGGACTAGCGGCCGAGTTGCACGGGAGATTGTGAATAGTGGTCATATGTAGTAAAAACCTGAGATACAAAATTGTTAAGACTTTCGTGGCCACTTGTTGACAAACTGCTTATTTGCTTCTGTCTCGGGTTCTTCGGCCGACGTTCGTGTGATGATTTTGCTGACGTTTCGCCAGCACGAGTGGCTGGCATTGTCAAAGCTTCACCCTCCATTGCCGGAGGTGAACTGGAGCCGGGCTCGCGGCCGCAGACTATATGTACCTTGCGCGCCAACGTCCGAGGGCTTCTCCGCGGTCATTTCCGCGGGCATTTCCGGTGCGTTTCTCCTCTTGCTACCTGCTACGGTCGTTCTCTGCAGTACGGGAAGCCAGGAGCCGTTTACCTTAAGGCTTTCTTCTTTCTTGTTGAAGCTGTTCCCGTGTTTGTGTATTTCTACAGCTTCTCTGTACAAGCGGGTGTGATAGTGCTTCTCTACAGCCAGAACTTCCGTGTCGGTGAATTTTATTACATGTACCTGGTCGGTCTCACTCAGTGCGTGTTCTGCCACGGCCGATTTTTCCACCTGTCCCAACCTGCAATGTCGCTTATGTTCTTTGATCCTGGTGTTGATTGATCTTCCAGTCATTCCGACATAAACTTTCCCGCATGTGCATGGTAAGCGGTATATTCCTGACATTGCAAGTGGGTCCCTTTTATCCTTTGCCGATCTAAGACATTCTTTGATCTTCCTTGTCGGTTTGAAAATTGTCTTTACGCCGTGCTTGTGTAATATACGGCCGATTCTGTCCGTCACTCTGGGAATGTATGGCAGAAAGGCCGTACCCGACATTTCTTTTTCTGGTTTCTTACTTCGCCGGTGGTTTGGCTCTGTTACACTTCTAATATCATTTGTGGAGTACCCATTGCTCCTCAGAACACTTTCCAGGTGTTGCATTTCGCGTTTAAGGTGCTGCGGCTCACATATTCGTGCTGCTCGCGTTACGAGCGTCTGAATCATGCCTCTTTACTGGCTCGGGTGGTGGTTTGACAGTTTGTGCAGATATCGGTCCGTGTGCGTCGGTTTTCGGTACACGCTATGTCCCAGGTTTTGGCCATCCCTTGTGACCAGCACATCTAGAAATGGTAGTTTTTTGTCCTTTTCCACTTCCATGGTAAATTTTATGTTGGCGTGGAGGTTATTCAAGTGTCTTAGGAAGTCACCGAGCTGTTCTTCACCATGGCTCCACACGACGAAAGTATCATCGACGTACCTGTACCACACCTTAGGTTTACAAGTCGCCGAGTCCAGTGCCTGTGCTTCGAAATGTTCCATGAAGAAGTTGGCCACCACTGGACTAAGAGGACTACCCATGGCAACGCCTTCCAGCTGTTTGTAGAAATTGCCATTCCACGTGAAATAGCTCGTGGTGAGACAGGCACGGAAGAGCTTCATGATGTCTTGCGGGAAAATGGAACCGATGTGCTCCAGAGCGTCACTGAGTGGCACTTTCGTAAACAAAGAAACAATATCAAAGCTGACCAGGATGTCGTTTGGTGCAAGTTTTAGTTTCTTCAGCTTCTCGATGAAATGTCCTGAGTCCTTTACGTACGTGTCGGTCTTCCCCACGTGCGGCTGGAGCAGAGAGGCCAAGTGTTTTGCCAGTTTATATGTCGGTGAGCCAGGAGCGCTAACAATCGGTCTTAATGGAACGTTGTTCTTATGGATCTTAGGTAATCCATACAGGCGAGGTGGTAGGGCTTCTGTGTTGCGCAGGTATCTCTGTATGTCCTCCGGAACAGAAGATGCCTTGATTAACCGATTCGTATTCCGTGTGATACGCTGCGTCGGATCTGCGCTTAGTTTTCGGTACGTCGTCGGATCTAATAGGTCTCGGATCTTTTGTTCATAATCTTCGGTCTTCATTACGACGGTCGCATTCCCCTTATCGGCAGGCAGTACCAATATACTCTTGTCAGCGTTAAGATTCTTAATAGCTTGTACTTCTTCTTTCTTCAGATTGCATGCTGGTGGTTTAGCTCGGCGCAGTATCCTGGCTGTTTCAGTGCGTATTTCCTCTGCCCTTTCACAAGGAAGGGTCCGAATGGCCGCTTCGGTGTTAGCAATGATGTCCTCCACAGGTATAGTTCTTGGGATGACAGCGAAATTCCCTCCTTTTTGAAGAACGGATACTTCCTCTTCGGTCAATTGTCGTTCAGTGAGGTTGACCACAGTGCGTGACATGTCGGGAATCGCCTTGTCAGTCTTCTTCCGGAATCCTTCAAACTTTTTCTTCTGTCGCTCTGTGCAGCGCTCGAGTTCATTCTGCATGCTCCTGTAAGTGATGCTGTCGATCTTGTCCCAGTCGTCTCGATGCATTCTGCTACTTAGTTGGTAGAACATGTCCAAAAGTTCCTGATCCGTTTTTGCCAAGTTTCTCCGTATTGTGTGAATTCGCTCACGAAGAAAAGCTCGTTCCATTCTGTTGTAGATACGATGAGCTTGGGCGGTGGTGAATAGGCGCTTACATTTCAAGAACTTCGGTGTAGCATCTTCATCTCTGCACCGCGAAAGGAAGGCGAGAGAGGACATCAATCGCGCTTTCTTCTTCCGTTGTTGGTCAAGGCGTCGGTACAATCTGCAAATTTCCTCCCCGTAGAGGCGCAATACAAAATTGTTAAGACTTTCGTGGCCACTTGTTGACAAACTGCTTATTTGCTTCTGTCTCGGGTTCTTCGGCCGACGTTCGTGTGATGATTTTGCTGACGTTTCGCCAGCACGAGTGGCTGGCATTGTCAAAGCTTCACCCTCCATTGCCGGAGGTGAACTGGAGCCGGGCTCGCGGCCGCAGACTATATGTACCTTGCGCGCCAACGTCCGAGGGCTTCTCCGCGGTCATTTCCGCGGTCATTTCCGGTGCGTTTCTCCTCTTGCTACCTGCTACGGTCGTTCTCTGCAGTACGGGAAGCCAGGAGCCGTTTACCTTAAGGCTTTCTTCTTTCTTGTTGAAGCTGTTCCCGTGTTTGTGTATTTCTACAGCTTCTCTGTACAAGCGGGTGTGATAGTGCTTCTCTACAGCCAGAACTTCCGTGTCGGTGAATTTTATTACATGTACCTGGTCGGTCTCACTCAGTGCGTGTTCTGCCACGGCCGATTTTTCCACCTGTCCCAACCTGCAATGTCGCTTATGTTCTTTGATCCTGGTGTTGATTGATCTTCCAGTCATTCCGACATAAACTTTCCCGCATGTGCATGGTAAGCGGTATATTCCTGACATTGCAAGTGGGTCCCTTTTATCCTTTGCCGATCTAAGACATTCTTTGATCTTCCTTGTCGGTTTGAAAATTGTCTTTACGCCGTGCTTGTGTAATATACGGCCGATTCTGTCCGTCACTCTGGGAATGTATGGCAGAAAGGCCGTACCCGACATTTCTTTTTCTGGTTTCTTACTTCGCCGGTGGTTTGGCTCTGTTACACTTCTAATATCATTTGTGGAGTACCCATTGCTCCTCAGAACACTTTCCAGGTGTTGCCTTTCGCGTTTAAGGTGCTGCGGCTCACATATTCGTGCTGCTCGCGTTACGAGCGTCTGAATCATGCCTCTTTTCTGGCTCGGGTGGTGGTTTGACAGTTTGTGCAGATATCGGTCCGTGTGCGTCGGTTTTCGGTACACGCTATGTCCCAGGTTTTGGCCATCCCTTGTGACCAGCACATCTAGAAATGGTAGTTTTTTGTCCTTTTCCACTTCCATGGTAAATTTTATGTTGGCGTGGAGGTTATTCAAGTGTCTTAGGAAGTCACCGAGCTGTTCTTCACCATGGCTCCACACGACGAAAGTATCATCGACGTACCTGTACCACACCTTAGGTTTACAAGTCGCCGAGTCCAGTGCCTGTGCTGACAAGAGTATATTGGTACTGCCTGCCGATAAGGGGAATGCGACCGTCGTAATGAAGACCGAAGATTATGAACAAAAGATCCGAGACCTATTAGATCCGACGACGTACCGAAAACTAAGCGCAGATCCGACGCAGCGTATCACACGGAATACGAATCGGTTAATCAAGGCATCTTCTGTTCCGGAGGACATACAGAGATACCTGCGCAACACAGAAGCCCTACCACCTCGCCTGTATGGATTACCTAAGATCCATAAGAACAACGTTCCATTAAGACCGATTGTTAGCGCTCCTGGCTCACCGACATATAAACTGGCAAAACACTTGGCCTCTCTGCTCCAGCCGCACGTGGGGAAGACCGACACGTACGTAAAGGACTCAGGACATTTCATCGAGAAGCTGAAGAAACTAAAACTTGCACCAAACGACATCCTGGTCAGCTTTGATATTGTTTCTTTGTTTACGAAAGTGCCACTCAGTGACGCTCTGGAGCACATCGGTTCCATTTTCCCGCAAGACATCATGAAGCTCTTCCATGCCTGTCTCACCACGAGCTATTTCACGTGGAATGGCAATTTCTACGAACAGCTGGAAGGCGTTGCCATGGGTAGTCCTCTTAGTCCAGTGGTGGCCAACTTCTTCATGGAACATTTCGAAGCACAGGCACTGGACTCGGCGACTTGTAAACCTAAGGTGTGGTACAGGTACGTCGATGATACTTTCGTCGTGTGGAGCCATGGTGAAGAACAGCTCGGTGACTTCCTAAGACACTTGAACAACCTCCACGCCAACATAAAATTTACCATGGAAGTGGAAAAGGACAAAAAACTACCATTTCTAGATGTGCTGGTCACAAGGGATGGCCAAAACCTGGGACATAGCGTGTACCGAAAACCGACGCACACGGACCGATATCTGCACAAACTGTCAAACCACCACCCGAGCCAGAAAAGAGGCATGATTCAGACGCTCGTAACGCGAGCAGCACGAATATGTGAGCCGCAGCACCTTAAACGCGAAATGCAACACCTGGAAAGTGTTCTGAGGAACAATGGGTACTCCACAAATGATATTAGAAGTGTAACAGAGCCAAACCACCGGCGAAGTAAGAAACCAGAAAAAGAAATGTCGGGTACGGCCTTTCTGCCATACATTCCCAGAGTGACGGACAGAATCGGCCGTATATTACACAAGCACGGCGTAAAGACAATTTTCAAACCGACAAGGAAGATCAAAGAATGTCTTAGATCGGCAAAGGATAAAAGGGACCCACTTGCAATGTCAGGAATATACCGCTTACCATGCACATGCGGGAAAGTTTATGTCGGAATGACTGGAAGATCAATCAACACCAGGATCAAAGAACATAAGCGACATTGCAGGTTGGGACAGGTGGAAAAATCGGCCGTGGCAGAACACGCACTGAGTGAGACCGACCAGGTACATGTAATAAAATTCACCGACACGGAAGTTCTGGCTGTAGAGAAGCACTATCACACCCGCTTGTACAGAGAAGCTGTAGAAATACACAAACACGGGAACAGCTTCAACAAGAAAGAAGAAAGCCTTAAGGTAAACGGCTCCTGGCTTCCCGTACTGCAGAGAACGACCGTAGCAGGTAGCAAGAGGAGAAACGCACCGGAAATGACCGCGGAAATGACCGCGGAGAAGCCCTCGGACGTTGGCGCGCAATGTACATATAGTCTGCGGCCGCGAGCCCGGCTCCAGTTCACCTCCGGCAATGGAGGGTGAAGCTTTGACAATGCCAGCCACTCGTGCTGGCGAAACGTCAGCAAAATCATCACACGAACGTCCGCCGAATAACCCGAGACAGAAGCAAATAAGCAGTTTGTCAAAAACCTGAGAGATCCGTCCGCCATCGTCATTTGTTAACGAATCGACTTAAAGCCAGTTCGTCACATTGGCCGCTCTCCTCTCTGAAATGGTTGTACTTATCGTCTGCAAAGCTATGTCGCGTGCTGCGGTATGTGGAGACACTAAAAGCACCATAGTAGAACACAGATGAAGATTCTAAGTTGATGTAATAGCCAGTAAGAAGTAGTACAAGTCAAATTTTAGGTATCGATTATAGACTTTTTAGCTGGCTTTGGTGCCTTGGACATGAGGTAGGACCTTAAGATTCTGCATGAATGGAGGACTAACAGCCGCCTTGCACGTGAGAATGTGAAAAGTGTTCATATGTAGAAAAAACCTGAGAAATCCGACCTTTTTCGTCATTTGTTATCGAGTCGACTTAAAGCCAGATCGTCACATTGGCCGCTCTTCTCTCTGAAACGGTTGTACTTATCGTCTGCAAAGCTATGTCGAGTGCTGCGGTATGTGGAGACACTAAAAGCACCATAGTAGAACACAGATGAAGCTTATAAGTTGATGTAATAGCCAGTAAGAGGTAGTACAATTCAAGTTTAAGGTATCGATTATTAAATTTTTAGCTGGCTTTGGTGCCTTGGACATGAGCTAGGACCTTAAGATTCTGCATGAAAGGAGGACTAGCAGCCGAGATGCATGGGAGAATGTGAAAAGTGTTCAAATGTAGTAAAAACCTGAGAAATCCGTTCGTTATCGTCATATATTACCGAATCGACTTAAAGCCGGATCGTCACATTGGCCGGTCTTCTCTCTGAAACGGTTGTACTTATCGTCTGCAAAGCTATGTCGCGTGCTGCGGTATGTGGAGACACTAAAATCACCTTAGTAGGACACAGATGAAGCTTCTAAGTTGATGTAATAGCCAGTAAGATGTAGTACAAGTCAAGTTTTAGGTATCGATTATTGACTTTTTAGCTGGCTTTGGTGCCTTGGACATGAGCTAGGACCCTAAGAATCTGCATGAGAGGGAGACTAGCAGAAACGTTGCACGGGAGAATGTGAAATGTGCTCATATGTAGTATTAACCTGAGAAATCCGTCCGTTTTCGTCTTTTGTTATCGAGTCGACTAAAGGCCAGATCGTTTGTCCGCCCTTCTCTCTGAAACGGCTGTACTTATCGTCTGAAAGCTATGTCGCGTGCTGCGGTATGTGGAGACACTAAAAGCACCATAGTAGAACACAGATGAAGCTTCTAAGTTGATGTAATAGCCAGTAAGAAGTAGTAAAATTCCAGTTTTAGGTATCGATTATTGACTTTTTAGCTGGCTTTGGTGCCTTGGACATGAGCTAGGACCTTAAGATTCTGCATGAGAGCAGAACTAGCAGCCGAGTTGCACAGGAGAATGTGAAAAGTGTTCATATGTAGTAAAAACCTGAGAAATCCGTCCGTTTTCGTCGTTTGTTATCGAATCGACTTAAAGCCTGATCGTCACATTGGGCGCTCTTCTCTCTGAAACGGTTGCACTTATCGTCTGCAAAGCTATGTCGCGTGCTGCAGTATGCGGAGACACTAAAAGCAGCATAGTAGAACACAGATGAAGCTTCTAAGTTGATGTAATAGCTAGTAAGAAGTAGTACAATTGAAATTTTAGATATCGATTATTGTCTTTTTAGCTGGCTTTGGTGCCTTGGACATGAGCTAGGACCTTAAGATTCTGCATGAAAGGAGGACTAGCAGCCGAGTTGCACGGGAGAAAGTGAAAAGTGTTCATATGTAGTAAAAACCCGAGAAATCCGTACGTTTTCGTCATTGGTTATCGAATCGTCTTAAAGCCAGATCGTCACATTGGCCACTCTTCTCTCTGAAACGGTTGTACTTATCGTCTGCAAAGCTATGTCGAGTGCTGCGGTATGTGGAGACACTAAAAGCACCATAGTAGAACACAGATGAAGCTTATAAGTTGATGTAATAGCCAGTAAGAGGTAGTACAATTCAAGTTTAAGGTATCGATTATTAAATTTTTAGCTGGCTTTGGCGCCTTGGACATGAGCTAGGACCTTAAGATTCTGCATGAAAGGAGGACTAGCAGCCGAGATGCATGGGAGAATGTTAAAAGTGTTCAAATGTAGTAAAAACCTGAGAAATCCGTTTGTTATCGTCATTTATTACCGAATCGACTTAAAGACGGATCGTCACATTGGCCGGTTTTCTCTCTGAAACGGTTGTACTTATCGTCTGCAAAGCTATGTCGCGTGCTGCGGTATGTGGAGACACTAAAATCACCTTAGTAGGACACAGATGAAGCTTCTAAGTTGATGTAATAGCCAGTAAGAAGTAGTGCAATTCAAGTTTTAGGTATCGATTATTGACTTTTTAGCTGGCTTTGGTGCCTTGGACATGAGCTAGGACCTTAAGATTCTGCATGAAAGCAGGACTAGCAGCCGAGTTGCACTGGAGAATGTGAAAAGTGTTCATATGTAGTAAAAACCTGAGAAATCCGTCCGTTTTCTTCGTTTGTTATCGAATCGACTTAAAGCCTGATCGTCACATTGGGCGCTCTTCTCTCTGAAACGGTTGCACTTATCGTCTGCAAAGCTATGTCGCGTGCTGCAGTATGCGGAGACACTAAAAGCAGCATAGTAGAACACAGATGAAGCTTCTAAGTTGATGTAATAGCTAGTAAGAAGTAGTACAATTGAAATTTTAGATATCGATTATTGACTTTTTAGCTGGCTTTGGTGCCTTGGACATGAGCTAGGACCTTAAGATTCTGCATGAAAGGAGGACTAGCAGCCGAGTTGCACGGGAGAAAGTGAAAAGTGTTCATATGTAGTAAAAACCCGAGAAATCCGTACGTTTTCGTCATTGGATATCGAATCGTCTTAAAGCCAGATCCTCACATTGGCCGCTCTTCTCTCTGAAACGGTTGTACTTATCGTCTGCAAAGCTATGTCGAGTGCTGCGGTATGTGGAGACACTAAAATCACCATAGTAGAACACAGATGAAGCTTCTAAGTTGATGTAATAGCCAGTAAGAGGTAGTACAATTCAAGTTTTAGGTATCGATTATTGACGTTTTAGCTGGCTTTCGTGACTTGGTCATGAGCTAGGACCTTAAGATTCTGCATGAAAGGAGGACTAGCAGTTGACTTGCCTGGGAGAATATGAAAAGTGTTCATATGTAGTAAAAACCTGAGAAATCCTTCCGTTTTCGTCATTTGTTATCGAATCGACCTAAAGCCAGATCGTCACATTGGCCGCTCTTCTCTCTGAAACGGTTGTACTTATCGTCTGCAAAGCTATGTCGCGTGCTGCGGTATGCGGAGACACTAAAAGCACCATAGTAGAACACAGATGAAGCTTCTAAGATGATGTAATAGCCAGTAAGAATTAGTACAATACCAGTTTTAGGTATCGATTATTAAGTTTTTAGCTGGCTTTGGTGCCTTGCACATGAGCTAGGACCTTAAGATTCTGCATGAAAGGAGGACTAGCAGCCGAATTGCACGGGAGATTGTGAAAAGTGTTCATATGTAGTAAAAACCTGAGAAATCCGTCCGTTTTCGTCATTTTTTATGGAATCGACTTAAAGCCAGGTCGTCACATTGGCATCTCTTCTCTCTGAAACGGTTGTACATATCGTCTGCAAAGCTATGTCGCGTGCTGCGGTATGTGGAGACACTAAAAGCACCATACTAGAACACAGATGAAGCTTCTATGTTGATGTCATAGCTAGTAAGAAGTAGTACAATTGAAATTTTAGATATCGATTATTGACTATTTAGCTGGCTTTGGTGCCTTGGACATGAGCTAGGACCTTAAGATTCTGCATGAAAGGAGGACTAGCAGCCGAGTTGCACGGGAGAATGTGAAAAGTGTTTATATGTAGTAAAAACCTGTGAAATCCGTCCGTTTTCGTCATTTGTTATCGAATCGACTTAAAGCCAGATCGTCACATTTGCCGCTCTTCTCTCTGAAACGGTTGTACTTGTCGTCTGCAAAGCTATGTCGCAGTGCTGCGGTATGTGGAGACTCTAAAAGCACCATAGCAGAACACAGATGAAGCTTCTAAGTTGATGTAATAGCCAGTAAAAAGTAGTACAACTCAAGTTTTAGGTATCGATTATTGACTTTTTAGCTGGCTTTGGTGCCTTGGACATGAGCTAGGACCATAAGACTCTGCATGAAAGGAGGACTAGCTGCCGAGTTGCACGGGAGAATGTGAAAAGTGTTCATATGTAGTAAAAACCTGAGAAATCCGTCCGTTTTCGTCATTTGTTATCGAATCGACTTAAAGCCAGATCATCACATTGGCCGCTCTTCTCCCTGAAACGGTTGTACTTATCGTCTGAAAGCTATGTCGCGTGCTGCGGTATGCGGAGACACTAAAAGCACCATAGCAGAACACAGATGAAGCTTCTAAGATGATGTAATAGCCAGTAAGAATTAGTACAACTCAAGTTTTAGATACTGATTATTGACTTTTTAGCTGGCTTTGGTGCCTTGGACATGAGCTAGGACCTTAAGATTCTGCATGAAAGGAGGACTAGCAGCCGAATTGCATGGGAGAATGTGAAAAGTGTTCATATGTAGTAAAAACCTGAGAAATCCGTCTTTTTTCGTCATTTGTTATCGAATCGACTTAAAGCCAGATCGTCACATTGGCCGCTCTTCTCTCTGAAACGGTTGTACTTATCGTCTGAAAGCTATGTCGCGTGGTGCGGTATGCGGAGACACTAAAAGCACCATAGTAGAACACAGATGAAGCTTCTAAGATGATGTAATAGCCAGTAAGGATTAGTACAATACCAGTTTTAGGTATCGATTATTGACTTTTTAGCTGGCTTTGGTGCCTTGGACATGACCTAGGACATTAAGATTCTGCATGAAAGGAGGACTAGCAGCCGAATTGCACGGGAGAATGTGAAAAATGTTCATATGTAGTAAAAACCTGAGAAATCCGTCCGTTTTCGTCATTTGTTATCGAATCGACTTAATGCCAGATCGTCACATTGGCCGCTCTTCTCTCTGAAACGGTTGTACTTATCGTCTGCAAAGCTATGTCGCGTGCTGCGGTTTGTGGAGACACTAAAAGCACCATAGAAGAACACAGATGAAGCTTCTAAGTTGATGTAATAGCTAGTAAGAAGTAGTACAACTCAAATTTTAGGTATCGATTATTGACTTTTTAGCTGGCTTTGGTGCCTTGGACATGAGCTAGGACCATAAGATTCTGCATGAAAGGAGGACTAGCAGCCGAGTTGCACGGGAGAATGTGAAAAGTGTTCATATGTAGTAAAAACCTGAGAAATCCGTCCGTTTTCGTCATTTGTTATCGAATCGACTTAAAGCCAGATCATCACATTGGCCGCTCTTCTATCTGAAACGGTTGTACTTATCGTTTGAAAGCTATGTCGCGTACTGCGGTATGCGGAGACACTAAAAGCACCATAGTACAACACAGATGAAGCTTCTAAGACGATGTAATAGCCAGTAAGAATTAGTACAACTGAAGTTGTAGGTATCGATTATTGACTTTTTAGCTGGCTTTGGTGCCTTGCACATAAGCTAGGACCTTAAGATTCTGCATGAAAGGAGGACTAGCAGCCGAGCTGCACGGGAGGATGTGAAAAGTTTTCATATGTAGTAAAAACCTGAGAAATCCGTCCATTTTCGTCATTTGTTATCGAATCGACTTAAAGCCGGATCGTCACATTGACCGCTCTTCTCTCTGAAACGGTTGTACTTATCGTCTGCAAAGCTATGTCGCGTGCTGCTGTATGTGGAGACACTAAAATAACCATAGTAGAACACAGATGAAGCTTCTAAGTTGATGTAATGGCCAGTAAGAAGTAGTACAATTCAAGATTTGGGCATCGATTATTGACTTTTTAGCTGGCTTTGGTGCCTTGGACATGAGCTAGGACCTTAAGATTCGGCATGAAAGGAGGACTAGCAGCCGAGTTGCACGGGAGAATGTGAAAACTGTTCATATGTAGTAAAAACCTGAGAAATCCGTCCGTTTTCGTCATTTGTTATCGAATCGACTTAAAGCCAGATCGTCACGTTGGCCGCTCTTCTCTCTGAAACGGTTGTACTTATCGTCTGCAAAGCTATGTCGCGTGCTGCGGTATGTGGAGACACTAAAAGCACCATAGTAGAACACAGATGAAGCTTCTAAGTTGATGTAATAGCTAGTAAGAAGTAGTACAATTTAAATTTTATATATCGATTATTGACTTTTTAGCTGGCTTTGGTGCCTTGGACATGAGCTTGGACCTTAAGAATCTGCATGAAAGGAGGACTTGCAGCCGAGTTGCACGGGAGAATGTGAAAATTGTTCATATGTAGTAAAAACCTGAGAAACCCGTCCGTTTTCGTCATTTGTTTTCGAATCGACTTAAAGCCAGATCGTCACATTGGCAGCTCTTCTCTCTGAAACGGTTGTACTTATCGTCTGAAAGCTATGTCGCGTGCTGCGGTTTGTGGAGACACTAAAAGCACCATTGTAGAACACAGATGAAGCTTCTAATTTGATGTAATAGCCAGTAAGACGTAGTACAATTCAAGTTTTACTTATCGATTATTGACTTTTTAGCTGGCTGTGGTGTCTTGGACATGAGCTACGACCTTAAGATTCTGCATGAAAGGAGGACTAGCAGCCGAGTTGCTCGGGAGAATGTGAAAAGTGTTCATATGTAGTAAAAACCTGAGAAATACGTCTGTTTTCGTCAGTTGTTATCGAATCGATTTAAAGCCAGATCGTCACATTTGCCGCTCTTCTCTCTGAAACGGTTGTACTTATAGTCTGCAAAACTATGTCGCGTGCTGCGGTATGCAGAGACACTAAAAGCACCATAGTAGAACACAGATGAAGCTTCTAAGTTGATGTAATAGCCAGTAAGATGTAGTACAATTCAAGTTTTAGGTATCGATTATTGACTTTGTAGCTGGCTTTGGTGCCTTGTACATGAGCTAGGACCTTAAGATTCTGCATGAAAGAAGGACTAGCAGCCGAGTTGTACGGGAGAATGTGAAAAGTGTTCGTATATAGTAAAAACCTGAGAAATCCGTACGTTTTCGTCATTGGTTATCGATTCGTCTTAATGCCAGATCGTCACATGGGCTGCTCTTCTCTCTGAAACGGTTGTACTTATCGTCTGCAAAGCTATGTCGCGTGCTGCGGTATGCGGAGACACTAAAAGCACCATAGTAGAACACAGATGAAGCTTCTAATTTGATGTAATAGCCAGTAAGAAGTAGTACAATTCTAGTTTTAGGTATCGATTATTGACTTTTTAGCTGGCTGTGGTGCCTTGGACATGAGCTACGACCTTAAGATTCTGCATGAAAGGAGGACTAGCAGCCGAGTTGCACGGGAGAATGTGAAAAGTGTTCATATGTAGTAAAAACCTGAGAAACCCGTCCATTTTCGTCATTTGTTATCGAATCGACTTAAAGCCAGATCGTCACATTGGCAGCTCTTCTCTCTGAAACGGTTGTACTTATCGTCTGAAAGCTATGTCGCGTGCTGCGGTTTGTGGAGACACTAAAAGCACCATTGTAGAACACAGATGAAGCTTCTAATTTGATGTAATAGCCAGTAAGAAGTAGTACAATTCTAGTTTTAGGTATCGATTATTGAATTTTTAGCCGGCTGTGGTGCCTTGGACATGAGCTACGACCTTATGATTCTGCATGAAAGGAGGACTAGCAGCCGAGTTGCACGGGAGAATGTGAAAAGTGTTCATATGTAGTAAAAACCTGAGAAATACGTCTGTTTTCGTAAGTTGTTATCGAATCGACTTAAAGACAGATCGTCATATTTGCCGCTCTTCTCTCTGAAACGGTTGTACTTATAGTCTGCAAAGCTATGTCGCGTGCTGCGGTATGCAGAGCCAGTAAAAGCACCATAGTAGAACACAGATGAAGCTTCTAAGTTGATGTAATAGCTAGTATGAAGTAGTACAATTGGAATTTTAGATATCGATTATTGACTTTTTAGCTGGCTTTGGTGCCTTGGACATGAGCTAGGACCTTAAGATTCTGCATGTAAGGAGGAGTAGCAGCCTAGTTGCACGGGAGAATGTGAAAAGAGTTCATATGTAGTAAAACCCTGAGAAATATGTCCGTTTTCGTCATTTGTTATCGATTCGACTTAAAGCCAGATCGTCACATGGGCCGCTCTTCTCTCTGAAACGGTTGTACTTATAGTCTGCAAAGCTATGTCGCGTGCTGCGGTATGCGGAGACACTAAAAGCACCACAGTAGAACACAGATGAAGCTTCTAAGTTGATGTAATAGCCAGTAAGAAGTAGTAAAATTCAAGTTTTAGGTATCGATTATTGACTTTTTAGCTGGCTTTGGTGCCTTGCACATGAGCTGGGACCTTAAGATTCTGCATGATAAGAGGACTAGCAGCCGAGTTGCACGGGAGAATGTGAAAAGTGTTCATATGTAGTAAAAACCTGAGAAATCCGTTCGTTATCGTCATTTGTTATCGAATCGACTTAAAGCCAGATCGTGATATTGGCCACTCTTCTCTCTGAAACGGTTGTACTTATCGTCTGCTAAGCTATGTCGCCTGCTGCGGTATGTGGAGACACTAAAAGCACCATAGTAGAACACAGATGAAACTTCTAAGTTGATGTAATAGCCAGTAAGAAGTAGTACAATTCCAGTTTTAGGTATCGACTATTGACTTTTTAGCTGGCTTTGGTGCCTTGGACATGAGCTAGGACCTTAAGATTCTGCATGAAAGCAGTACTAGCAGCCGAGTTGCACGGGAGAATGTGAAAAGTGTTCATATGTAGTAAAAACCTGAGAAATCCGTCCGTTTTCGTCGTTTGTTATCGAATCGACTTAAAGCCTGATTGTCACATTGGGCGCTTTTCTCTCTGAAACGGTTGCACTTATCGTCTGCAAAGCTATGTCGCGTGCTGCAGTATGCGGAGACACTAATAGCCCCATAGTAGAACACAGATGAAGCTTCTAAGTTGATGTAATAGCTAGTAAGAAGTAGAACAATTGAAATTTTAGATATCGATAATTGACATTTTAGCTGGCTTTGGTGCCTTGGACATGAGCTAGGACCTTAAGATTCTGCATGAAAGGAGGACTACCAGCCGACTGGCAGGGGAGAATGTGGAAGGTGTTCATATGTAGTTAAAACCTGAGAAATCCGTACGTTTTCGTCATTTGTTATGGAATTGACTTAAAGCCAGATCGTCACATTGGCCGCTCTTCTCTCTGAATCGGTTGTACTTATCGTCTGCAAAGCTATGTCGCGTGCTGCGGTGTTCGGAGACACTAAAAGCACCTAAGTAGAACACAGATGAAGCTTCTAAGATGATGTAATAGCCAGTAAGAAGTAGTACAATTAGAGTTTTAGGTATCGATTATTGACTTTTTGGCTGGCTTTGGTGCCTTGGACGTGAGCTAGGACCTTAAGATTCTGCATGTAAGGAGGACTAGCAGCCGAGATGCACGGGAGAATGTGAGAAGTGTTCATATGTAGTAAAAACCCGAGAAATCAGTACGTTTTCGTCATTGGTTATCGTATAGTCTTAAAGCCAGATCGTCACATTGGCCGCTCTTCTCCCTGAAACGGTTGTACTTATCGTCTGCAAAGCTATGTCGCGTGCTGCGGTATTTGGAGACACTAAAATCACCATAGTAGGACACAGATGAAGCTTCTTAGTTGAGGTAATAGCCAGTAAGAAGTAGAAAAATTCAAGTTTTAGTTATCGATTATTGACTTTTTTGATGGCTTTGGTGCCTTGGACATGAGCTAGGACCCTAAGAATCTGCATGAGAGGGAGACTAGCAGAAACGTTGCATGGGAGAATGTGAAAAGTGCTCATATGTAGTAAAAACCTGAGAAATCGGTCCGTTTTCGTCTTTTGTTATCGAATCGACTTAAAGCCAGATCTTCACATTGTCCGCTCTTCTCTCTGAAACGGTTGTACTTATCGTCTGAAAGCTATGTCGCGTGCTGCGGTATGCGGAGACACTAAAAGCACCATAGTAGAACACAGATGAAGCTTCTAAGATGATGTAATAACCAGTAAGAATTAGTACAATACCAGTTTTAGGTATCGATTATTGACTTTTTGGCTGGCTTTGGTGCCTTGGACATGAGCTAGGACCTTAACATTCTGCATTAAAGGAGGAGTAGCAGCCGAGTTGCACGGGGAAATGTGAAAAGTGTTCATATGTATTAAACCCTGAGAAATACGTCCGTTTTCGTCATTTCTTATCGAATTGACTTAAAGCCAGATCGTCACATTGGCCGCTCTTCTCTCTCAAACGGTTGTACTTATAGTCTGCAAAGCTATGTCAAATGCTGCGGTATGCGGAGACACTAAAAGCACCATAGTAGAACACAGATGAAGCTTCTAAGTTAAAGTAATAGCCAGTAAGAGGTAGTACAACTCAAGTTTTAGTTATCGATTATTGACTTTTTAGCTGGCTTTGGTGCCTTGGCCATGAGCTAGGACCTTAAGATTCTGCATGAAAGGTGGACTAGCAGCCGAATTGCAGGGGAGAATGTGAAAAGTGTTCATATGTAGTAAAAACCTGAGAAATCCGTCCGTTCTCGTCATTTGTTATGGAATTGACTTAAAGCCACATCGTCACATTGGCCGCTCTTCTCTCTGAAACGGTTGTACTTATCGTCTGCAAAGCTATGTCGCGTGCTGCGGTATTCGGAGACACTAAAAGCACCATAGTAGAACACAGATGAAGCTTATAAGATGATGTAATAGCCAGTAAGATGTAGTGCAATTCAAGTTTTAGGTATCGATTATTGACTTTTTGGCTGGCTTTGGTGCCTTGGACATGAGCTAGGACCTTAAGATTCTGCATGAAAGGAGGACTAGCAGCCGTGATGCACGGGAGAATGTGAAAAGTGTTCATATGTAGTAAAACCCTGAGAAATACGTCCGTTTTCGTCATTTGTTATGGAATCTACTTAAAACCAGATCGTCACATTGGCCGCTCTTCTCTCTGAATCGGTTGTACTTATCGTCTGCAAAGCTATGTCGCGTGCTGCGGTATTCGGAGACACTAAAAGCACCATAGTTGAACACAGATGAAGCTTCTAAGTTAAAGTAATAGCCAGTAAGAGGTAGTACAATTCAAGTTTTAGGTATCGATTATTGACTTCTTAGATTGCTTGGGTGCCTTGGACATGAGCTAGGACCTTACGAATCTGCATGAGAGGAGGACTAGCAGAAAAGTGGCATGGGAGAATGTGAAATGTGTTTATATGTAGTATTAACCTGACAAATCCGTCCGTTTTCGTCATTTGTTATCGAATCGACTTAAAGCCAGATCGTCACATTGGCCGCTCTTCTCTCTGAATCGGTTGTACTTATCGTCTGCAAAGCTATGTCGCGTGCTGCGGTATTCGGAGACACTAAAAGCACCATAGTAGAACACAGATGAAGCTTCTAAGATGATGTAAAAGCTAGTAAGAAGTAGTACAATACAAGTTTTAGGTATCGATTATTGACTTTTTAGCTGGCTTTGGTACCTTGGACATGAGCTAGGACCTTAAGATTGTGCATGAATGGAGGACTAGCAGCCGAGTTGAACGGGAGAATGTGAAAAGTGTTCATATGTAGTAAAAACCTGAGAAATCCGTCCGTTTTCGTCATTTGTTATCGAATCGACTTAAAGCCAGATCGTCACATTGGCCGCTCTTCTCTCTGAAACGGTTGTACTTATCGTCTGCAAAGCTATGTCGCGTGCTGCGGTATGCGGAGACACTAAAATCACCATAGTAGGACACAGATGAAGCTTCTAAGTTGATGTAATAGCCAGTAAGAAGTAGTAAAATTCAAGTTTTAATCATCGATTATTGACTTTTAGCTAGCTTTGTTGCCTTGGACATGAGCTGGGACCTTAAGATCCTGCATGAAAGGAGGAATAGCAGCCGAGTTGCACGGGACAATGTGAAAAGTGTTCATATGCAGTAAAAACCTAAGAAATCCGTCCGTTTTTGTCATTTGTTATTGAATCGACTTAAAGCCAGATCGTCACATTGGCCGCTCTTCTCTCTGAAACGGTTGTACTTATCGTCTGAAAGCTATGTCGCGTGCTGCGGTATGCCGAGACACTAAAAATACCATAGTAGAACACGGATGAAGCTTCTAAGTTGATGTAATAGCCAGTAAGAAGTAGTAAAATTCAAGTTTTAGGTATCGATTATTGACTTTTTAGCTGGCTTTGGTGCCTTGCACATGAGCTGGGACCTTAAGATTCTGCATGAAAAGAGGACTAGCAGCCGAGTTGCACGGGAGAATGTGAAAAGTGTTCATATGTAGTAAAAACCTGAGAAATCCGTTCGTTATCGTCATTTGTTATCGAATCGACTTAAAGCCAGATCGTGATATTGGCCACTCTTCTCTCTGAAACGGTTGTACTTATCGTCTGCTAAGCTATGTCGCCTGCTGCGGTATGTGGAGACACTAAAAGCACCATAGTAGAACACAGATGAAACTTCTAAGTTGATGTAATAGCCAGTAAGAAGTAGTACAATTCCAGTTTTAGGTATCGACTATTGACTTTTTAGCTGGCTTTGGTGCCTTGGACATGAGCTAGGACCTTAAGATTCTGCATGAAAGCAGTACTAGCAGCCGAGTTGCACGGGAGAATGTGAAAAGTGTTCATATGTAGTAAAAACCTGAGAAATCCGTCCGTTTTCGTCGTTTGTTATCGAATCGACTTAAAGCCTGATTGTCACATTGGGCGCTTTTCTCTCTGAAACGGTTGCACTTATCGTCTGCAAAGCTATGTCGCGTGCTGCAGTATGCGGAGACACTAAAAGCCCCATAGTAGAACACAGATGAAGCTTCTAAGTTGATGTAATAGCTAGTAAGAAGTAGAACAATTGAAATTTTAGATATCGATAATTGACATTTTAGCTGGCTTTGGTGCCTTGGACATGAGCTAGGACCTTAAGATTCTGCATGAAAGGAGGACTACCAGCCGACTGGCAGGGGAGAATGTGGAAGGTGTTCATATGTAGTTAAAACCTGAGAAATCCGTCCGTTTTCGTCATTTGTTATGGAATTGACTTAAAGCCAGATCGTCACATTGGCCGCTCTTCTCTCTGAATCGGTTGTACTTATCGTCTGCAAAGCTATGTCGCGTGCTGCGGTGTTCGGAGACACTAAAAGCACCTAAGTAGAACACAGATGAAGCTTCTAAGATGATGTAATAGCCAGTAAGAAGTAGTACAATTAGAGTTTTAGGTATCGATTATTGACTTTTTGGCTGGCTTTGGTGCCTTGGACGTGAGCTAGGACTTTAAGATTCTGCATGTAAGGAGGACTAGCAGCCGAGATGCACGGGAGAATGTGAGAAGTGTTCATATGTAGTAAAAACCCGAGAAATCAGTACGTTTTCGTCATTGGTTATCGTATAGTCTTAAAGCCAGATCGTCACATTGGCCGCTCTTCTCCCTGAAACGGTTGTACTTATCGTCTGCAAAGCTATGTCGCGTGCTGCGGTATTTGGAGACACTAAAATCACCATAGTAGGACACAGATGAAGCTTCTTAGTTGAGGTAATAGCCAGTAAGAAGTAGAAAAATTCAAGTTTTAGTTATCGATTATTGACTTTTTTGATGGCTTTGGTGCCTTGGACATGAGCTAGGACCCTAAGAATCTGCATGAGAGGGAGACTAGCAGAAACGTTGCATGGGAGAATGTGAAAAGTGCTCATATGTAGTAAAAACCTGAGAAATCGGTCCGTTTTCGTCTTTTGTTATCGAATCGACTTAAAGCCAGATCTTCACATTGTCCGCTCTTCTCTCTGAAACGGTTGTACTTATCGTCTGAAAGCTATGTCGCGTGCTGCGGTATGCGGAGACACTAAAAGCACCATAGTAGAACACAGATGAAGCTTCTAAGATGATGTAATATCCAGTAAGAATTAGTACAATACCAGTTTTAGGTATCGATTATTGACTTTTTGGCTGGCTTTGGTGCCTTGGACATGAGCTAGGACCTTAACATTCTGCATTAAAGGAGGAGTAGCAGCCGAGTTGCACGGGGAAATGTGAAAAGTGTTCATATGTATTAAACCCTGAGAAATACGTCCGTTTTCGTCATTTCTTATCGAATTGACTTAAAGCCAGATCGTCACATTGGCCGCTCTTCTCTCTGAAACGGTTGTACTTATAGTCTGCAAAGCTATGTCAAATGCTGCGGTATGCGGAGACACTAAAAGCACCATAGTAGAACACAGATGAAGCTTCTAAGTTAAAGTAATAGCCAGTAAGAGGTAGTACAACTCAAGTTTTAGTTATCGATTATTGACTTTTTAGCTGGCTTTGGTGCCTTGGACATGAGCTAGGACCTTAAGATTCTGCATGAAAGGTGGACTAGCAGCCGAATTGCAGGGGAGAATGTGAAAAGTGTTCATATGTAGTAAAAACCTGAGAAATCCGTCCGTTCTCGTCATTTGTTATGGAATTGACTTAAAGCCACATCGTCACATTGGCCGCTCTTCTCTCTGAAACGGTTGTACTTATCGTCTGCAAAGCTATGTCGCGTGCTGCGGTATTCGGAGACACTAAAAGCACCATAGTAGAACACAGATGAAGCTTCTAAGATGATGTAATATCCAGTAAGAATTAGTACAATACCAGTTTTAGGTATCGATTATTGACTTTTTGGCTGGCTTTGGTGCCTTGGACATGAGCTAGGACCTTAACATTCTGCATTAAAGGAGGAGTAGCAGCCGAGTTGCACGGGGAAATGTGAAAAGTGTTCATATGTATTAAACCCTGAGAAATACGTCCGTTTTCGTCATTTCTTATCGAATTGACTTAAAGCCAGATCGTCACATTGGCCGCTCTTCTCTCTGAAACGGTTGTACTTATAGTCTGCAAAGCTATGTCAAATGCTGCGGTATGCGGAGACACTAAAAGCACCATAGTAGAACACAGATGAAGCTTCTAAGTTAAAGTAATAGCCAGTAAGAGGTAGTACAACTCAAGTTTTAGGTATCGATTATTGACTTTTTGGCTGGCTTTGGTGCCTTGGACATGAGCTAGGACCTTAAGATTCTGCATGAAAGGAGGACTAGCAGCCGTGATGCACGGGAGAATGTGAAAAGTGTTCATATGTAGTAAAACCCTGAGAAATACGTCCGTTTTCGTCATTTGTTATGGAATCTACTTAAAACCAGATCGTCACATTGGCCGCTCTTCTCTCTGAATCGGTTGTACTTATCGTCTGCAAAGCTATGTCGCGTGCTGCGGTATTCGGAGACACTAAAAGCACCATAGTTGAACACAGATGAAGCTTCTAAGTTAAAGTAATAGCCAGTAAGAGGTAGTACAATTCAAGTTTTAGGTATCGATTATTGACTTCTTAGATTGCTTGGGTGCCTTGGACATGAGCTAGGACCTTACGAATCTGCATGAGAGGAGGACTAGCAGAAAAGTGGCATGGGAGAATGTGAAATGTGTTTATATGTAGTATTAACCTGACAAATCCGTCCGTTTTCGTCATTTGTTATCGAATCGACTTAAAGCCAGATCGTCACATTGGCCGCTCTTCTCTCTGAATCGGTTGTACTTATCGTGTGCAAAGCTATGTCGCGTGCTGCGGTATTCGGAGACACTAAAAGCACCATAGTAGAACACAGATGAAGCTTCTAAGATGATGTAAAAGCTAGTAAGAAGTAGTACAATACAAGTTTTAGGTATCGATTATTGACTTTTTAGCTGGCTTTGGTACCTTGGACATGAGCTAGGACCTTAAGATTGTGCATGAATGGAGGACTAGCAGCCGAGTTGAACGGGAGAATGTGAAAAGTGTTCATATGTAGTAAAAACCTGAGAAATCCGTCCGTTTTCGTCATTTGTTATCGAATCGACTTAAAGCCAGATCGTCACATTGGCCGCTCTTCTCTCTGAAACGGTTGTACTTATCGTCTGCAAAGCTATGTCGCGTGCTGCGGTATGCGGAGACACTAAAATCACCATAGTAGGACACAGATGAAGCTTCTAAGTTGATGTAATAGCCAGTAAGAAGTAGTAAAATTCAAGTTTTAATCATCGATTATTGACTTTTAGCTAGCTTTGTTGCCTTGGACATGAGCTGGGACCTTAAGATCCTGCATGAAAGGAGGAATAGCAGCCGAGTTGCACGGGACAATGTGAAAAGTGTTCATATGCAGTAAAAACCTAAGAAATCCGTCCGTTTTTGTCATTTGTTATTGAATCGACTTAAAGCCAGATCGTCACATTGGCCGCTCTTCTCTCTGAAACGGTTGTACTTATCGTCTGAAAGCTATGTCGCGTGCTGCGGTATGCCGAGACACTAAAAATACCATAGTAGAACACGGATGAAGCTTCTAAGTTGATGTAATAGCCAGTAAGAAGTAGTAAAATTCAAGTTTTAGGTATCGATTATTGACTTTTTAGCTGGCTTTGGTGCCTTGCACATGAGCTGGGACCTTAAGATTCTGCATGAAAAGAGGACTAGCAGCCGAGTTGCACGGGAGAATGTGAAAAGTGTTCATATGTAGTAAAAACCTGAGAAATCCGTTCGTTATCGTCATTTGTTATCGAATCGACTTAAAGCCAGATCGTGATATTGGCCACTCTTCTCTCTGAAACGGTTGTACTTATCGTCTGCTAAGCTATGTCGCCTGCTGCGGTATGTGGAGACACTAAAAGCACCATAGTAGAACACAGATGAAACTTCTAAGTTGATGTAATAGCCAGTAAGAAGTAGTACAATTCCAGTTTTAGGTATCGACTATTGACTTTTTAGCTGGCTTTGGTGCCTTGGACATGAGCTAGGACCTTAAGATTCTGCATGAAAGCAGTACTAGCAGCCGAGTTGCACGGGAGAATGTGAAAAGTGTTCATATGTAGTAAAAACCTGAGAAATCCGTCCGTTTTCGTCGTTTGTTATCGAATCGACTTAAAGCCTGATTGTCACATTGGGCGCTTTTCTCTCTGAAACGGTTGCACTTATCGTCTGCAAAGCTATGTCGCGTGCTGCAGTATGCGGAGACACTAAAAGCCCCATAGTAGAACACAGATGAAGCTTCTAAGTTGATGTAATAGCTAGTAAGAAGTAGAACAATTGAAATTTTAGATATCGATAATTGACATTTTAGCTGGCTTTGGTGCCTTGGACATGAGCTAGGACCTTAAGATTCTGCATGAAAGGAGGACTACCAGCCGACTGGCAGGGGAGAATGTGGAAGGTGTTCATATGTAGTTAAAACCTGAGAAATCCGTCCGTTTTCGTCATTTGTTATGGAATTGACTTAAAGCCAGATCGTCACATTGGCCGCTCTTCTCTCTGAATCGGTTGTACTTATCGTCTGCAAAGCTATGTCGCGTGCTGCGGTGTTCGGAGACACTAAAAGCACCTAAGTAGAACACAGATGAAGCTTCTAAGATGATGTAATAGCCAGTAAGAAGTAGTACAATTAGAGTTTTAGGTATCGATTATTGACTTTTTGGCTGGCTTTGGTGCCTTGGACGTGAGCTAGGACCTTAAGATTCTGCATGTAAGGAGGACTAGCAGCCGAGATGCACGGGAGAATGTGAGAAGTGTTCATATGTAGTAAAAACCCGAGAAATCAGTACGTTTTCGTCATTGGTTATCGTATAGTCTTAAAGCCAGATCGTCACATTGGCCGCTCTTCTCCCTGAAACGGTTGTACTTATCGTCTGCAAAGCTATGTCGCGTGCTGCGGTATTTGGAGACACTAAAATCACCATAGTAGGACACAGATGAAGCTTCTTAGTTGAGGTAATAGCCAGTAAGAAGTAGAAAAATTCAAGTTTTAGTTATCGATTATTGACTTTTTTGATGGCTTTGGTGCCTTGGACATGAGCTAGGACCCTAAGAATCTGCATGAGAGGGAGACTAGCAGAAACGTTGCATGGGAGAATGTGAAAAGTGCTCATATGTAGTAAAAACCTGAGAAATCGGTCCGTTTTCGTCTTTTGTTATCGAATCGACTTAAAGCCAGATCTTCACATTGTCCGCTCTTCTCTCTGAAACGGTTGTACTTATCGTCTGAAAGCTATGTCGCGTGCTGCGGTATGCGGAGACACTAAAAGCACCATAGTAGAACACAGATGAAGCTTCTAAGATGATGTAATAACCAGTAAGAATTAGTACAATACCAGTTTTAGGTATCGATTATTGACTTTTTGGCTGGCTTTGGTGCCTTGGACATGAGCTAGGACCTTAACATTCTGCATTAAAGGAGGAGTAGCAGCCGAGTTGCACGGGGAAATGTGAAAAGTGTTCATATGTATTAAACCCTGAGAAATACGTCCGTTTTCGTCATTTCTTATCGAATTGACTTAAAGCCAGATCGTCACATTGGCCGCTCTTCTCTCTGAAACGGTTGTACTTATAGTCTGCAAAGCTATGTCAAATGCTGCGGTATGCGGAGACACTAAAAGCACCATAGTAGAACACAGATGAAGCTTCTAAGTTAAAGTAATAGCCAGTAAGAGGTAGTACAACTCAAGTTTTAGTTATCGATTATTGACTTTTTAGCTGGCTTTGGTGCCTTGGACATGAGCTAGGACCTTAAGATTCTGCATGAAAGGTGGACTAGCAGCCGAATTGCAGGGGAGAATGTGAAAAGTGTTCATATGTAGTAAAAACCTGAGAAATCCGTCCGTTCTCGTCATTTGTTATGGAATTGACTTAAAGCCACATCGTCACATTGGCCGCTCTTCTCTCTGAAACGGTTGTACTTATCGTCTGCAAAGCTATGTCGCGTGCTGCGGTATTCGGAGACACTAAAAGCACCATAGTAGAACACAGATGAAGCTTATAAGATGATGTAATAGCCAGTAAGATGTAGTGCAATTCAAGTTTTAGGTATCGATTATTGACTTTTTGGCTGGCTTTGGTGCCTTGGACATGAGCTAGGACCTTAAGATTCTGCATGAAAGGAGGACTAGCAGCCGTGATGCACGGGAGAATGTGAAAAGTGTTCATATGTAGTAAAACCCTGAGAAATACGTCCGTTTTCGTCATTTGTTATGGAATCTACTTAAAACCAGATCGTCACATTGGCCGCTCTTCTCTCTGAATCGGTTGTACTTATCGTCTGCAAAGCTATGTCGCGTGCTGCGGTATTCGGAGACACTAAAAGCACCATAGTTGAACACAGATGAAGCTTCTAAGTTAAAGTAATAGCCAGTAAGAGGTAGTACAATTCAAGTTTTAGGTATCGATTATTGACTTCTTAGATTGCTTGGGTGCCTTGGACATGAGCTAGGACCTTACGAATCTGCATGAGAGGAGGACTAGCAGAAAAGTGGCATGGGAGAATGTGAAATGTGTTTATATGTAGTATTAACCTGACAAATCCGTCCGTTTTCGTCATTTGTTATCGAATCGACTTAAAGCCAGATCGTCACATTGGCCGCTCTTCTCTCTGAATCGGTTGTACTTATCGTCTGCAAAGCTATGTCGCGTGCTGCGGTATTCGGAGACACTAAAAGCACCATAGTAGAACACAGATGAAGCTTCTAAGATGATGTAAAAGCTAGTAAGAAGTAGTACAATACAAGTTTTAGGTATCGATTATTGACTTTTTAGCTGGCTTTGGTACCTTGGACATGAGCTAGGACCTTAAGATTGTGCATGAATGGAGGACTAGCAGCCGAGTTGAACGGGAGAATGTGAAAAGTGTTCATATGTAGTAAAAACCTGAGAAATCCGTCCGTTTTCGTCATTTGTTATCGAATCGACTTAAAGCCAGATCGTCACATTGGCCGCTCTTCTCTCTGAAACGGTTGTACTTATCGTCTGCAAAGCTATGTCGCGTGCTGCGGTATGCGGAGACACTAAAATCACCATAGTAGGACACAGATGAAGCTTCTAAGTTGATGTAATAGCCAGTAAGAAGTAGTAAAATTCAAGTTTTAATCATCGATTATTGACTTTTAGCTAGCTTTGTTGCCTTGGACATGAGCTGGGACCTTAAGATCCTGCATGAAAGGAGGAATAGCAGCCGAGTTGCACGGGACAATGTGAAAAGTGTTCATATGCAGTAAAAACCTAAGAAATCCGTCCGTTTTTGTCATTTGTTATTGAATCGACTTAAAGCCAGATCGTCACATTGGCCGCTCTTCTCTCTGAAACGGTTGTACTTATCGTCTGAAAGCTATGTCGCGTGCTGCGGTATGCCGAGACACTAAAAATACCATAGTAGAACACGGATGAAGCTTCTAAGTTGATGTAATAGCCAGTAAGAATTAGTACAATACCAGTTTTAATTATCGATTATTGACTTTTAGCTGGCTTTGGTGCCTTGGACATAAGCTAGGACCTTAAGATTCTGCATGAAAGGAGGGTTAGCAGCTGAGTTGCACGGGAGAATGTGAAAAGTGTTCATATGTAGTAAAAACCTGAGAAATCCGTCCGTTTTCGTCATTTGTTATGGAATCGACTTAAAGCCAGATCGTCACATTGGCCGCTCTTCTTTCTGAAACGGTTGTACTTATAGTCTGCAAAGCTATGTCGCGTGCTGCAGTATGCGGTGACACTAAAAGCACCATAGTAGAACACAGATGAAGCTTCTAAGTTGATGTAATAGCCAGTAAGAAGAAGCAAATTTCAAGTTTTAGGTATCGATTATTGACTTATTAGCTGGCTTTGGTGCCTTGGACAAGAGCTAGGACCTTAAGATTCAGCGTGAAAGGAGGACTAGCTGCCGAGTTGCACGGGAGAATGTGACAAGTGTTCATATGTAGTAAAAACCTAAGAAATCCGTTCGTTATCGTCATTTGTTATCGAATCGACCTAAAGCCAGATCGTGACATTGGTCACTCTCCTCTCTGAAACGGTTGTACTTATCGTCTGCAAAGCTATGTCGCGTGCTGCGGTATGCGGAGACACTAAAAATACCATAGTAGAACACGGATGAAGCTTCTAAGTTGATGTAATAGCCAGTAAGAAGTAGTACAATTCAAGTTTTAGGCATCGATTATTGACTTTTAGCTGGCTTTGGTGCCTTGGACATGAGCTAGGACCTGAAGATTTTGCATGAAAGGAGGACTAGCAGCCGAGTTGCACGGGAGAATGTGAAAAGTGTTCATATGTAGTAAAAACCTGAGAAATCCGTCCGGTTTCGTCATTTGTTATCGAATCGACTTAAAGCCAGATCGTCACATTGGCCGCTCTTCTCTCCGAAACGGTTGTACTTATCGTCTGAAAGCTATGTCGCATGCTGCGGTATGCGGAGACGCTAAAAGCACCATAGTAGAACACAGATGAAGCTTCTAAGATGATGTAATAGCCAGTAAGAAGTAGTACAACTCAAGTTTTAGGTATCGATTATTGACTTTTTAGCTGGCTTTGGTGCCTTGGACATGAGCTAGGACCTTAAGATTCAGCATGAAAGGCGGACTTGCAGCCGAGTTGCACGGGAGAATGTGAAAAGTGTTCATATGTAGTAAAAACCTGAGAAATCCGTTCGTTATCGTCATTTGTTATGGAATTGACTTAAAGCCAGATTGTCACATTGGCCGCTCTTCTCTCTGAATCGGTTGTACTTATCGTCTGAAAGCTATGTTGCGTGCTGCGGTATGCGGAGACGCTAAAAGCACCATAGTAGAACACAGATGAAGCTTCTAAGATGATGTAATAGCCAGTAAGAATTAGTACAATACCAGTTTTAGGTATCGATTATTGACTTTTTAGCTGGCTTTGGTGCCTTGGACATGAGCTAGGACCTTAAGATTCTGCACGAAAGCAGGACTAGCAGCCGAGTTGCACGGGAGTATGTGAAAAGTGTTCATATGTAGTAAAAACCTGAGAAATCCGTCCGTTTTCGTCATTTGTTATGGAATTGACTTAAAGCCAGATTGTCACATTGGCCGCTCTTCTCTCTGAATCGGTTGTACTTATCGTCTGCAAAGCTATGTCGCGTGCTGCGGTATGCGGAGACGCTAAAAGCACCATAGTAGAACACAGATGAAGCTTCTAAGATGATGTAATAGCCAGTAAGAATTAGTACAATACCAGTTTTAGGTATCGGTTATTGACTTTTTAGCTGGCTTTGGTGCCTTGGACATGAGCTAGGACCTTAAGATTCTGCACGAAAGCAGGACTAGCAGCCGAGTTGCACGGGAGTATGTGAAAAGTGTTGATATGTAGTAAAAACCTGAGAAATCCGTCCGTTTTCGTCATTTGTTATGGAATTGACTTAAAGCCAGATTGTCACATTGGCCGCTCTTCTCTCTGAAACGGTTGTACTTATCGTCCGCAAATCAATGTCACGTGCTGCGGTATGTGGAGACACTGAAAGCACCATAGTAGAACACAGATGAAGCTTCTAAGATGTTGTAATAGCCAGTAAGAAGGAGTACAATTCCAATTTTAGGTATCAATTATTGAATTCTAGCTTGCTTTGGTGCCTTGGACATGAGCTAGGACCTTAAGATTCTGCATGAAAGCAGGACTAGCAGCCGAGTTGCACGGGAGAATGTGAAAAGTGTTCATATGTAGTAGAAACCCGAGTAATCCGTCCTTTTTCGTCATTTGTTATCGAATCGACTTAAAGCCAGATCGTCACATTGCCCGCTCTTCTCTCCGAAACGGTTGTACCTATCGTCTGAAAGCTATGTCGCGTGCTGCGGTATGCGGAGACGCTAAAAGCACCATAGTAGAACACAGATGAAGCTTCTAAGATGATGTAATAGCCAGTAAGAAGTAGTACAATTCAAGTTTTAGGTATCCATTATTGACTTTTTAGCTGGCTTTGGTGCCTCGGACATGAGCTAGGACCTTAAGATTCAGCATGAAAGGCGGACTTGCAGCCGAGTTGCACGGGAGAATGTGAAAAGTGTTCATATGTAGTAAAAACCTGAGAAATCCGTTCGTTATCGTCATTTGTTATGGAATTGACTTAAAGCCAGATTGTCACATTGGCCGCTATTCTCTCTGAAACGGTTGTACTTATCGTCTGCAAATCTATGTCACGTGCTGCGTTATGTGGAGACACTGAAAGCACCATATTAGAACACAGATGAAGCTTCTAAGATGTTGTAATAGCCAGTAAGAAGTAGTACAATTCCAGTTTTAGGTATCAATTATTGACTTTTTAGCTGGCTTTGCTGCCTTGGACATGAGCTAGGACCTTAAGAGTCTGCATGAAAGCAGTACTATCAACCGAGTTGCACGGGGGAATGTGAAAAGTGTTCATTTGTAGTAAAAACCCGAGAAATGCGTCCGTTTTCGTCATTTGTTATCGAATCGACTTAAAGCCAGATCCTCACATTGTCCGCCCTTCTCTCTGAAACGGTTGTACTTATCGTCTGCAAAGCTATGTCGCGTGCTGCGGTATGCGAGAAACTAGAAATACCATAATAGAACACGGATGAAGCTTCTAAGTTGATGTAATAGCCAGTAAAATGTAGTACAATTCAAGTTGTAATCATCGATTATTGACTTTTAGCTGCCTTTGGTGCCTTGGACATGAGCTAGGACCTTAATATTCTGCATGAAAGCAGGACTAGCAGCCGAGTTGCACGGGAGTATGTGAAATGTGTTCATATGTAGTAAACACCTGGGAAATCCGTCCGTTTTCGTCATTTGTTATGGAATTGACTTAAAGCCAGATTGTCACATTGGCCGCTCTTCTCTCTGAGTCGGTTGTACTTATCGCCTGCAAAGCTATGTCGCGTGCTGCGGTATTCTGAGACACTAAAAGCACCATAGTAGAACACAGATGAAGCTTCTAAGATGATGTAATAGCCAGTAAGAAGTAGTACAATTCAGGTTTTAGGTATCGATTATTGACTTTTTAGCTGGGTTTGGTGCCTTGGACATGAGCTAGGACCTTAAGATTCTGCATGAATGGAGGACTAGCAGCCGAGTTGCACGGGAGAATGTGTAAAGTGTTCATATGCAGTAAAAACCTGAGAAATCCGTCCGTTTTTGTCATTTGTTATTGAATCGACTTAAAGCCAGATCGTCACATTGGCCGCTCTTCTCTCTGAAACGGTTGTACTTATCGTCTGCAAAGCTATGTCACGTGCTGCGGTATGTGGAGACACTGAAAGCACCATAGTAGAACACAGATAAAGCTTCTAAGTTGATGTAATACCAGTAAGAAGTAGTACAACTCTAGTTTTAGGTATCGATTATTGACTTTTTAGCTGGCTTTCGTGCCTTGGACATGAGCTCGGACCATAAGATTCCGCATGAAAGGTGGACTAGCAGCCGAGTTGCACGGGAGAATGCGAAAAGTGTTCATATGTAGTAAAAACCTGAAAAATCAGTCCGTTTTCGTCATTTGTTATCGAATCGACTTAAAGCCAGATCGTCACATTGTCCGCCCTTCTCTCTGAAACGGTTGTACTTATCGTCTGCAAAGCTATGTCGCGTGCTGCGGTTTGCGGAGACACTAAAATCACCATAGTAGAACACAGATGAAGCTTCTAAGATGTTGTAATAGCCAGTAAGAAGTAGTACAATTCCAGTTTTAGGTATCAATTATTGACTTTTTAGCTGGCTTTGGTGCCTTGGACATGAGCTAGGACCTTACGATTCTGCATGAAAGCAGGACTAGCAACCGAGTTCTACGGCAGAATGTGAAAAGTGTTCATATGTAGTAAAAACCTGAGAAATCCGTCCGTTTTCGTCATTTGTTATAGAATCGACTTAAAGCCAGATCGTCACATTGTCCGCCCTTCTCTCTGAAACGGTTGTACTTATCGTCTGCAAAGCTATGTCGCGTGCAGCGGTATGCGGAGACACTAGAAATACCATAGTAGAACACGGATGAAGCTTCAAAGTTGCTGTAATAGCCAGTAAAAAGTAGTACAATTCAAGTTGTAATCATCGATTATTGACCTTTAGCTGGCTTTGGTGCCTTGGACATGAGCTAGGACCTTAAGATTCTGCATGAAAGGAGGAATAGCAGCCGAGTTGCACGGGAGAATGTGAAAAGTGTTCATATGTAGTAAAAACCTGAGAAATCCGTCCGTTTTCGTCATTTTTTATCGAATCGACTTAAAGCCAGATCGTCACATTGGCCGCTCTTATCTCCGAAACGGTTGTACTTATCGTCTGAAAGCTATGTCGCGTGCTGCGGTATGGGGAGACGCTAAAAGCACCATAGTAAACCACAGATGAAGCTTCTAAGATGATGTAATAGCCAGTAAGAATTAGTACAATACCAGTTTTAGGTATCGATTATTGACTTTTTAGCTGGCTTTGGTGCCTTGGACATGAGCTAGGACCTTAAGATTCTGCATGAAAGCAGGACTAGCAACCGAGTTGCATGGGAGAATGTGAAAAGTGTTCATATGTAGTAAAAACCCGAGAAATCCGTCCGTTTTCGTCATTTGTTATCGAATCGACTTAAAGCCAGATCGTCACATTGTCCGCCCTTCTCTCTGAAACGGTTGTACTTATCGTCTGCAAAGCTATGTCGCGTGCTGCGGTATGCGGAGAAACTAGAAATACCATAATAGAACACGGATGAAGCTTCTAAGTTGATGTAATAGCCAGTAAAATGTAGTACAATTCAAGTTGTAATCATCGATTATTGACTTTTAGCTGGCTTTGGTGCCTTGGACATGAGCTAGGACCTTAAGATTCTGCATGAAAGGAGGACTAGCAGCCGAGTTGAACGGGAGAATGCGAAAAGTCTTCATATGTAGTAAGAACCTGAAAAATCAGTCCGTTTTCATTATTTGTTATCGAATCGACTTAAAGCTAGATCGTCACATTGGCCGCTCTTCTCTCTGAAACGGTTGTACTTATCGTCTGCAAAGCTTTGTCGAGTGCTGCGGCATGCGGAGACACTAAAAGCACCATAGTAGAACACAGATGAAGCTTCTAAGTTGATGTAATGGTCAGTAAGAAGTAGTACAATTCAAGTTTTAGGTATCGATTATTGACTTTTTAGCTGGCTTTGGTGCCTTGGACATGAGCTAGGACCTTAAGATTCTGCATGAAAGGAGGACTAGCAGCCGACTTGCACGGGAGAATGTGAAAAGTGTTCATATGTAGTAAAAACCAGAGAAATCCGTCCGTGTTCGTCATTTGTTATCGAATCGACTTAAAGCCAGATCGTCACATTGGCCGCTCTACTCTCTAAAACGGTTGTACTTATCGTCTGCAAAGCTATGTCGCGTGCTGCGGTATGCGGAGACACTAAAAGCACCATAGTAGAACACAGATGAAGCTTCTTAGTTGATGTAATAGCCAGTAAGAAGTAGTACAATTCAAGTTATAGGTATCGATTATTGACTTTTTAGCTGGCTTTGGTGCCTTGGACATGAGCTAGGATCTTAAGATTCTGCATGAAAGGAGGACTAGCAGCCGAGTTGCACAGGAGAATGTGAAAAGTGTTCATATGTAGTAAAAACCTGAGAAATCCGTCCGTGTTCGACATTTGTTATCGAATCGACTTAAAGCCAGATCGTCACATTGTCCGCCCTTCTCTCTGAAACGGTTGTACTTTTCGTCTGCAAAGCTATGTCGCGTACTGCGGTATGCGGAGACACTAGAAATACCATAGTAGAACTCGGATGAATCTTCTAAGTTGATGTAATAGCCAGTAACAAGTAGTACAATTCAAGTTTTAGGCATCGATTATTGACTTTTAGCTGGCTTTGGTGCCTTGGACATGAGCTAGGACCTTAAGATTCTGCATGAAAGGAGGACTAGCAGCCGACTTGCACGGGAGAATGTGAAAAGTGTTCATACGTAGTTAAAACCTGAGAAATCCGTCCGTTTTTGTCATTTGTTATTGAATCGACTTAAAGCCAGATCGTCACATTGGCCGCCCTTCTCTCTGAAACGGTTGTACTTATCGTCTGCAAATCTATGTCACGTGCTGCGGTATGTGGAGACACTGAAAGCACCATAGTAGAACACAGATGAAGCTTCTAAGATTTTGTAATAGCCAGTAAGAAGTAGTACAATTCCAGTTTTAGGTATCAATTATTGACTTTTTAGCTGCCTTTGGTGCCTTCGACATGCGCTAGGACCTTACGATTCTGCATGAAAGCAGGACTATCAACCGAGTTGCACGGGAGAATGTAAAAAGTGTTCATTTGTAGTAAAAACCCGAGAAATCCGTCCGTTTACGTCATTTGTTATCGAATCGACTTAAAGCCAGATCGTCACATTGTCCGCCCTTCTCTCTGAAACGGTTGTACTTATCGTCTGCAAAGCTATGTCGCGTGCTGCGGTATGCGGAGAAACTAGAAATACCATAATAGAACACGGATGAAGCTTCTAAGTTGATGTAATAGCCAGTAAAATGTAGTACAATTCAAGTTGTAATCATCGATTATTGACTTTTAGCTGGCTTTGGTGCCTTGGACATGAGCTAGGACCTTAAGATTCTGCATGAAAGGAGGACTAGCAGCCGAGTTGAACGGGAGAATGCGAAAAGTCTTCATATGTAGTAAGAACCTGAGAAATCAGTCCGTTTTCATTATTTGTTATCGAATCGACTTAAAGCTAGATCGTCACATTGGCCGCTCTTCTCTCTGAAACGGTTGTACTTATCGTCTGCAAAGCTTTGTCGAGTGCTGCGGCATGCGGAGACACTAAAAGCACCATAGTAGAACACAGATGAAGCTTCTAAGTTGATGTAATGGTCAGTAAGAAGTAGTACAATTCAAGTTTTAGGTATCGATTATTGACTTTTTAGCTGGCTTTGGTGCCTTGGACATGAGCTAGGACCTTAAGATTCTGCATGAAAGGAGGACTAGCAGCCGACTTGCACGGGAGAATGTGAAAAGTGTTCATATGTAGTAAAAACCAGAGAAATCCGTCCGTGTTCGTCATTTGTTATCGAATCGACTTAAAGCCAGATCGTCACATTGGCCGCTCTACTCTCTAAAACGGTTGTACTTATCGTCTGCAAAGCTATGTCGCGTGCTGCGGTATGCGGAGACACTAAAAGCACCATAGTAGAACACAGATGAAGCTTCTTAGTTGATGTAATAGCCAGTAAGAAGTAGTACAATTCAAGTTATAGGTATCGATTATTGACTTTTTAGCTGGCTTTGGTGCCTTGGACATGAGCTAGGATCTTAAGATTCTGCATGAAAGGAGGACTAGCAGCCGAGTTGCACAGGAGAATGTTAAAAGTGTTCATATGTAGTAAAAACCTGAGAAATCCGTCCGTGTTCGACATTTGTTATCGAATCGACTTAAAGCCAGATCGTCACATTGTCCGCCCTTCTCTCTGAAACGGTTGTACTTTTCGTCTGCAAAGCTATGTCGCGTACTGCGGTATGCGGAGACACGAAAAATACCATAGTAGAACACGGATGAAGCTTCTAAGTTGAAGTAATAGCCAGTAACAAGTAGTACAATTCAAGTTTTAGGCATCGATTATTGACTTTTAGCTGGCTTTGGTGCCTTGGACATGAGCTAGGACCTTAAGATTCTGCATGAAAGGAGGACTAGCAGCCGACTTGCACGGGAGAATGTGAAAAGTGTTCATACGTAGTAAAAACCTGAGAAATCCGTCCGTTTTTGTCATTTGTTATTGAATCCACTTAAAGCCAGATCGTCACATTGGCCGCCCTTCTCTCTGAAACGGTTGTACTTATCGTCTGCAAATCTATGTCACGTGCTGCGGTATGTGGAGACACTGAAAGCACCATAGTAGAACACAGATGAAGCTTCTAAGATTTTGTAATAGCCAGTAAGAAGTAGTACAATTCCAGTTTTAGGTATCAATTATTGACTTTTTAGCTGGCTTTGGTGCCTTCGACATGAGCTAGGACCTTACGATTCTGCATGAAAGCAGGACTATCAACCGAGTTGCACGGGAGAATGTAAAAAGTGTTCATTTGTAGTAAAAACCCGAGAAATCCGTCCGTTTTCGTCATTTGTTATCGAATCGACTTAAAGCCAGATCGTCACATTGTCAGCCCTTCTCTCTGGAACGGTTGTACTTATCGTCTGCAAAGCTATGTCGCGTGCTGCGGTATGCGGAGAAACTAGAAATACCATAATAGAACACGGATGAAGCTTCTAAGTTGATGTAATAGCCAGTAAAATGTAGTACAATTCAAGTTGTAATCATCGATTATTGACTTTTAGCTGGTTTTGGTGCCTTGGACATGAGCTAGGACCTTAAGATTCTGCATGAAAGGAGGACTAGCAGCCGAGTTGCACGGGAGAATGCGAAAAGTCTTCATATGTAGTAAGAACCTGTAAATTCAGTCCGTTTTCGTCATTTGTTATCGAATCGACTTAAAGCTAGATCGTCACATTGGCCGCTCTTCTCTCTGATACGGTTGTACTTATCGTCTGCAAAGCTATGTCGAGTGCTGCGGCATGTGGAGACACTAAAAGCACCATAGTAGAACACAGATGAAGTTTCTAAGTTGATGTAATAGTCAGTAAGAAGTAGTACAATTCAAGTTTTAGGTATTGATTATTGACTTTTTAGCTGGCTTTGGTGCCTTGGACTTGAGCTAGGACCTTAAGATTCTGCATGAAAGGAGGACTAGCAGCCGAGTTGCACGGGAGAATGTGAAATGTGTTCATATGTAGTAAAAACCAGAGAAATCCGTCCGTGTTCGACATTTGTTATAGAATCGACTTAAAGCCAGATCGTCACATTGGCCGCTCTTCTCTCTGAAACGGTTGTACTTATCGTCTGCAAAGCTATGTCGAGTGCTGCGGCATGCGGAGACACTAAAAGCCCCATAGTAGAACACAGATGAAGCTTCTAAGTTGATGTAATAGCCAGTAAGAAGTAGTACAATTCAAGTTTTAGGTATCGATTGTTGACTTTTTACCCTTCTCTGGTGCCTTAAGCATCAGCTAGGAACTTAAGATTTTGCATGATAGGAGGTCTAGCAGCCGCGTTGCACATGAGAATGTGAAAAGTCTTCACATGTAGTAAAAACCCGAGAAATCCGTCCGTATTCGTCATTTGTTATCGAATCGACTTAAAGCCAGATCGTCACATTGGCCGCTCTACTCTCTAAAACGGTTGTATTATCGTCTGCAAAGCTATGTCGCGTGCTGCGGTATGCGGAGACACTAAAAGCACCATAGTAGAACACAGATGAAGCTTCTTAGTTGATGTAATAGCCAGTAAGAAGTAGTACAATTCAAGTTATAGGTATCGATTATTGACTTTTTACCTGGCTTTGGTGCCTTGGACATGAGCTAGGACCTTAAGATTCTGCATGAAAGGAGGACTAGCAGCCGAGTTGCACAGGAGAATGTGAAATGTGTTCATATGTTGTAAAAACCAGAGGAATCCGTTTGTGTTCGACATTTGTTATGGAATCGACTTAAAGCCAGATCGTCACATTGGCCGCTCTTCTCTCTGAAACGGTTGTACTTATCGTCTGCAAAGCTATGTCGAGTGCTGCGGCATGCGGAGACACTAAAAGCACCATAGTAGAACACAGATGAAGCTTCTAAGTTGATGTAATAGCCAGTAAGAAGTAGTACAATTCAAGTTTTAGGTATCGATTGTTGACTTTTTACCCTTCTTTGGTGCCTTGGGCATGAGCTAGGAACTTAAGATTTTGCAGGATAGGAGGTCTAGCAGCCGCGTTGCACGTGAGAATGTGAAAAGTGTTCATATGTAGTAAAAACCTGAGAAATCTGTCCGTTTTCGTCATTTGTTATCGAATCGACTTAAAGCCAGATCGCCACATTGGGCGCTCTACTCTCTAAAACGGTTGTACTTATTGTCTGCAAAGCTATGTCGCGTGCTGCGGTATGCGGAGACACTAAAAGCACCATAGTAGAGCACAGATGAAGCTTCTAAGTTGATGTAATAGCCAGTAAGAAGTAGTACAATTCAAGTTATAGGAATCGATTATTGACTTTTTACGTGGCTTGGGTGCCTTGGACATGAGCTAGGACCTTAAAATTCTGCATGAAAGGAGGAGTAACAGCCAAGTTGCACGGAAGAATGTGAAAAGTGTTCATATATAGTAAAAACCTGAGAAATACGTCCGTTTTCGTCATTTGTTATCGAATCGACTTAAAGCCAGATCGTCACATTGGCCGCTCTTCTCTCTGAAACGGTTGTACTTATCGTCTGCAAAGCTATGTCGCGTGCTGCGGTATGTGGAGACACTAAAAGCACCATAGTAGAACACAGATGAAGCTTCCAAGTTGATGTAATAGCCAGTAAGAAGTAGTACAATTCAAGTTGTAGGTATCGATTATTGACTTTCTAGCTGGCTTTGGTGCCTTGAACATGAGCTAGGACCTTAAGATTTTTCATTAATGGAGGACTAGCAGACGAGTTGCACTGGACAATGTGAAAAGAGTTCATATGCAGTAAAAGCCTAAGAAATCCGTCCGTGTTCGACATATGTTATCGAATCGACTTAAAGCCAGATCGTCACATTGGCCGCTCTTCTCTCTGAAACGGTTGTACTTATTGTCTACAAAGCTATGTCGAGTGCTGCGGTATGCGGAGACACTAAAAGCACCATAGTAGAACACAGATGAAGCTTCTAAGCTGATGTAATAGCCAGTAAGAAGTAGTACAATTCATGTTATAGGTATCTATTATAGACTTCTTAGCTGGCTTTGGTGACTTGAACATGAGCTAGGACCTTAAGATTCTGCATGAAGGGAGGACTAGCAGCCGAGTTGCACTGGAGAATGTGGAAAATGTTCATATGTAGTAAAAACCTGAGAAATCCTTCCGTTTTCGTCATTTGTTATCGAATTGACTTACAGCCAGATCGTCATATTGGCCGCTCTTCTCTCTGAAACGGTTGTACTTATCGACTGCAAAGCTATGTCGCGGGCTGCGGTATGCGGAGACACTAAAAGCACCATAGTAGAACACAGATGAAGCCTCTAATTTGATGTAATAGCCAGTTGAAGTAGTATAATTCAAGTTTTAGGTATCGATTATTGACTTTTTAGCTGGCTTTGGTGCCTTGGACATGGCTAGGACCTTAAGATTCTGCATGAAAGAAGGACTAGCAGCCGAGTTGCACGGGAGAATGTGAAAAGTGTTCATATGTAGTAAAAACCTTAAAAATCCGTTCGTTATCGTCATTGTTATCGAATCGACTTAAAGCCAGATCGTCACATTAGCCGCTCTTCTCTCTGAAACGGTTGTACTAATCGACTGCAAAGCTATGTCGCGTGCTGCCGTATGCGGAGACACTAAAACCAGAATAGTAGAACACAGATGAAGCTTCTAAGTTGATGTAATAGTCAGTAAGAAGTAGTACAATTCAAGTTTTAGGTATTGATTATTGACTTTTTAGCTGGCTTTGGTGCCTTGGACATGAGCTAGGACCATAAGATTCTGCATGAAAGGAGGACTAGCAGCCGAGTTGCAAGGGAGAATGTGAAAAGTGTTCATATGTAGTAAAAACCAGAGAAATCCGTCCGTTTTCGACATTTGTTATCGAATCGACTTAAAGCCAGATCGTCACATTGGCCGCTCTTCTCTCTGAAACGATTGTACTTATCGTCTGCAAAGCTATTTTGAGTGCTCCGGCATGCGGAGACACTAAAAGCCCCATAGTAGAACACAGATGAAGCTTCTAAGTTGATGTAATAGCCAGTAAGAAGTAGTACAATTCAAGTTATAGGTATCGATTATTGACTTTTTAGCTGGCTTTTGTACCTTGGACATGAGCTAGGACCTTATGATTCTGCATGAAAGGAGGACTAGCAGCCCAGTTGCACGGGAGAATGTGAAAAGTGTTCATATGTAGTAAAAACCTGAGAAATCCGTCCGTTTCCCCCATTTGTTATGGAATCGACTTAAAGCCAGATCGACACATTGGCCGCTCTTCTCTCTGAAACGGTTGTCTTTATCGTCAGCAAAGCTATGTCGCGTGCTGCGGTATGTGGAGACACTAAAAGCACCATAGTAGAACACAGATGAAGCCTCTAATTTGATGTAATAGCCAGTAAGAAGTAGTATAATTCAAGTTTTAGGTATCGATTATTGACTTTTTAGCTGGCTTTGGTGCCTTGGACATGGCTAGGACCTTAAGATTCTGCATGAAAGGAGGACTAGCAGCCGAGTTGCACGGGAGAATGTGAAAAGTGTTCATATGTAGTAAAAACCTTAAAAATCCGTTCGTTATCGTCATTGTTATCGAATCGACTTAAAGCCAGATCGTCACATTAGCCGCTCTTCTCTCTGAAACGGTTGTACTAATCGACTGCAAAGCTATGTCGCGTGCTGCCGTATGCGGAGACACTAAAAGCACCATAGTAGAACACAGATGAAGCTTCTAAGTTGATGTAATAGTCAGTAAGAAGTAGTACAATATAAGTTTTAGGTATTGATTATTGACTTTTTAGCTGGCCTTGGTGCCTTGGACATGAGCTAGGACCTTAAGATTCTGCATGAAAGTAGGACTAGCACCCGAGTTGCACGGGAGAATGTGAAAAGTTTTAATATGTAGTAAAAACCAGAGAAATCCGTCCGTGTTCGACATTTGTTAACGAATCGACTTAAAGCCAGATCGTCACATTGGCCGCTCTTCTCTCTGAAACGGTTGTACTTATCGCCTGCAAAGCTATGTCGAGTGCTGCGGCATGCGGATACACTAAAAGCACCATAGTAGAACACTGATGAAGCTTCTAAGTTGATGTAATAGTCAGTAAGAAGTAGCACAATTCAAGTTTTAGATATTGATTATTGACTTTTTAGCTGGCTTTGGAGCCTTGGACATGAGCTAGGACCTTAAGATTCTGCATAAAAGGAGGACTAGCAGCCGAGATGCACGGGAGAATGTGAAAAGTGTTCATATGTAGTAAAAACCAGAGAAATCCGTCCGTGTTCGACATTTGTTATCGAATCGACTTAAAGCCAGATCGTCACATTGGCCGCTCTTCTCTCTGAAACGGTTGTACTTATCGTCTGCAAAGCTATGTCGCGTGCTGCGGTATGCTGAGACACTAAAAGCCCCATAGTAGAACACAGATGAAGCTTCTAAGTTGAAGTAATAGCCAGTAAGAAGTAGTACAATTCAAGTTTTAGGTATCGATTGTTGACTTTTTACCCTTTTTTGGTGCCTTGGGCATGAGCTAGGAACTTAAGATTTTGCATGATAGGAGGTCTAGCAGCCGAGTTGCACGGGAGAATGTGAAAAGTGTTCATATGTAGTAAAAACCTAAGAAATCCGTCCGTTTCCGCCATTTGTTATCGAATCGACTTAAAGCCAGATCGTCACATTGGCCGCTCTTCTCTCTGAAACGGTTGTACTTATCGTCTGCAAAGCTATGTCGCGTGCTGCGGTATGCGGAGACACTAAAAGCACCATAGTAGAACACAGATGAATCTTCTAAGCTGATGTAATAGCCAGTAAGAAGTAGTACAATTCAAGTTATAGGTATCGATTATTGACTTATCAGCTGGCTTTGGTACCTTGGACATGAGCTAGGACCTTATGATTCTGCACGAAAGGAGGACTAGCAGCCCAATTACACGGGAGAATGTGAAAAGTGTTCATATGTAGTAAAAACCTAGGAAATCCGTCCGTTTCCGCCATTTGTTATCGAATCGACTTAAGGCCAGATCGTCACATTGGACGCTCTTCTCTCTGAAACGGTTGTACTTATCGTCTGCAAAGCTATGTCGCGTGCTGCGGTATGCGGAGACACTAAAAGCACCATAGTAGAACACAGATGAAGCTTCTAAGCTGATGTAATAGCCAGTAACAAGTAGTAGAATTCATGTTATAGGTATCGATTATTGACTTCTTAGCTTGCTTTGGTGACTTGAACATGAGTTAGGACCTTAAGATTCTGCATGAAAGGAGGACTAGCAGCCGAGTTGCACTGGAGAATGTGGAAAATGTTCATATGTAGTAAAAACCTGACTAATCCTTCCGTTTCCGCCATTTGTTATCGAATCCACTTAAAGCCAGATCGTCACATTGGCCGCTCTTCTCTCTCAACCGGTGGTACTTATCATCTGCAAAGCTATGTGTCGAGCTGCGGTATGCGGAGACACTAAAAGCACCATAGTAGAACACAGATGAAGTTTCTAAGTTGATGTAATAGCCAGTAAGAAGTAGTATAATTCAAGTTTTAGGTATCGATTATTGACTTTCTAGCTGGCTTTGGTGCCTTGAACATGAACTAGGACCTTAAGATTCTGCATGAAAGGAGGACTAGCAGCCGAGTTGAACGGGAGAATGTGAAAAGTGTTCATATGTAGTAAAAACCTGAGAAATAAGTTCGTTATCGTCATTTGTTTCCGAATCGACTTAAAGCCAGATCGTCACATTGGCCGCTCTTCTCTCTGAAACGGTAGTACTTATCTTCTGCAAAGCTTTGTCGCGTGCTGCGGTATGTGGAGACACTAAAAGCACCATAGTAGAACACAGATGAAGCTTCTAAGTTGATGTAATAGCTAGTAAGAAGTAATACAATTTAAATTTAGATATCGATTATTGACTTTTTAGCTGGATTTGGTGCCTTGGACATGAGCTAGGACCTTAAGAATCTGCATGAAAGGAGGACTAGCAGCCGAGTTGCACGGGAGAATGTGAAAAGTGTTCATATGTAGTAAAAACCTGAGAAACCCGTCCGTTTTCGTCATTTGTTATCGAATTGACTTAAAGCCAGATCGTCACATTGGCCGCTCTTCTCTCTGAAACGGTTGTACTTATCGTGTGAAAGCTATGTCGCGTGCTGCGGTTTGCGGAGACACTAAAAGCACCATAGTAGAACACAGATGAAGCTTCTAAGATGATGTAATAGCCAGTAAGAATTAGTACAATACCAGTTTTAGGTATTGATTATTGACTTTTTAGCTGGCTTTGGTGCCTTGGACATGAGCTAGGACCTTAAGATTGTGCATGAAAGGAGGGCTAGCAGCTGCGTTGCACGGGAGAATGTGAAAAGTGTTCATATGTAGTAAAAACCTGAGAAATCCGTCCGTTTTCGTCGTTTGTTATCGAATCGACTTAAAGCCTGACCGTCACATTGGGCGCTCTTCTCTCTGAAACGGTTGCACTTATCGTCTGCAAAGCTATGTCGCGTGCTGCGGTATGCGGAGACACTAAAAGCAGCATAGTAGAACACAGATGAAGCTTCTATGTTGATGTAATAGCTAGTAAGAAGTAGTACAATTGAAATTTTAGATATCGATTATTGACTTTTTAGCTGGCTTTGGTGCCTTGGACATGAGCTAGGACCTTAAGATTCTGCATGAAAGGAGGACTAGCAGCCCAGTTGCACGGGAGAATGTTAAAAGTGTTCATATGTAGTAAAAACCAAAGAAATCCGTCTGTTTCCGCCATTTGTTATCGAATCGACTTAAAGCCAGATCGTCACATTGGCCGCTCTTCTCTCTGAAATAGTTGTACTTATCGTCTGCAAAGCTATGTCGAGTGCTGCGGCATGCGGAGACACTAAAAGCACTATAGTAGAACACAGATGAAGCTTCCAAGTTGATGTAATAGCCAGTAAGAAGTAGTACAATTCAAGTTTTAGGTATCGATTGTTGACTTTTTACCCTTCTTTGGTGCCTTGGGCATGAGCTAGGAACTTAAGATTTTGCAAGATAGGAGGTCTAGCAGCCGCGTTGCATGTGAGAATGTGAAAAGTGTTCATATGTAGTAAAAACCAAAGAAATCCGTCTGTTTCCGCCATTTGTTATCGAATCGACTTAAAGCCAGATCGTCACATTTGGCGCTCTACTCTCTAAAACGGTTGTACTTATTGTCTGCAAAGCTATGTCGAGTGCTGCGGTATGCGGAGACACTAAAAGCATCATAGTAGAACACAGATGAAGCTTCTAAGTGATGTAATAGCCACTAAGAAGTAGTACAATTCAAGTTATAGGTATCGATTATTGACTTTTTAGCTGGCTTTGGTGCCTTGGACATGGCTAGAACCTTAAGATTCTGCACGAAAGGAGGACTAGCAGCCGAGTTGCACGGGAGAATGTGAAAAGTGTTCATATGTAGTAAAAACCTGAGAAATCCGTTCGTTATCGTCATTGTAATCGAATCGACTTAAAGCCAGATCGTCACATTAGCTGCTCTTCTTTCTGAAACGGTTGTACTTATCGACTGCAAAGCTATGTCGCTTTCTGCGGTATGCGGAGACACTAAAAGCACCATAGTAGAACACAGATGAAGCTTCTAAGTTGATGTAATAGTCAGTAAGAAGTAGTAGAATTCAAGTTTTAGGTACTGATTATTGACTTTTTAGCTGGCTTTGGTGCCTTGGACATGAGCTAGGACCTTAAGATTCTGCATGAAAGGAGGACTAGCAGCCGAGTTGCACGGGAGATTGTGAAAAGTGTTCATATGTAGTAAAAACCAGAGTAATCCGTCCGTGGACGACATTTGTTATCGAATCGACTTAAAGCCAGATCGTCACATTGGCCGCCCTTCTCTCTGAAACGGTTGTACTTATCGTCTGCAAAGCTATGTCGAGTGCTGCGGCATGCGGAGACACTAAAAGCACCATAGTAGAACACAGATGAAGCTTCTAAGTTGATGTAATAGCCAGTAAGAAGTAGTACAATTCAAGTATTAGGTATTGAATATTGACTTTTTAGCTGGCTTTGGTACCTTGGACATGAGCTAGGACCTTTTGATTCTGCATGAATGGAGGACTAGCAGCCGAGTTGCACGGGAGAATGTGAAAAGTGTTCATATGTAGTAAAAACCTGAGAAATCCGTCAGTTTCCGCCATTTGTTATGGAATCGACTTAAAGCCAGATCGTCACATTGGCCGCTCTTCTCTCTGAAACGGTTGTACTTATCGTCTGCAAAGCTATGTCGCGTGCTGCGGTATATGGAGACACTAAAAGCCCCATAGTAGGACACAGATGAAGCTTCTTAGTTGATGTAATAGCCAGTAAGAAGTAGTACAATTCAAGTTTTAGGTATCGATTATTGACTTTTTAGCTGGCTTTGGTGCCTTGGACATGAGCTAGGACCTTAAGATTCTTCATTAATGGAGGACTAGCAGCCGAGTTGCACGGGAGAATGTGAAAAGTGTTCATATGTAGTAAAAGCCTGAGAAATCCGTCCGTGTTCGACATTTGTTATCGAATCGACTTAAACCAGATCGTCACATTGGCCGCTCTTCTCTCTGAAACGGTTGTACTTATTGTCTGCAAAGCTATGTCGAGTGCTGCGGTATGCGGAGACACTAAAAGCACCATAGTAGAACACAGATGAAGCTTCTAAGTTGATGTAATAGCCAGTAAGAAGTAGTACAATTCTAGTTATAGGTATCGATTATTGACTTTTTAGCTGGCTTTGGTACCTTGGACATGAGCTAGGACCTTATGATTCTGCATGAAAGGATGACTAGCAGCCCAGTTGCACGGGAGAATGTGAAAAGTGTTCATATGTAGTAAAAACCTGAGAAATCCGTCCGTTATCGTCATTTGTTATCGAATCGACTTAAAGCCAGATCGTCACATTGGCCGCTCTTCTCTCTGAAACGGTTGTACTTATCGTCTGCAAAGCTATGTCGCGTGCTGCGGTATGCGGAGACACTAAAAGCACCATAGTAGAACACAGATGAAGCTTCTAAGTTGATGTAATAGCCAGTAAGAAGTAGTACAATTCAAGTTTTATTTATCAATTGTTGACTTTTTACCCTTCGTTAGTGCTTTGGGCATGAGCTAGGATCTTAAGATTTTACATGATAGGAGGTCTAGCAGCCGCGTTGCACGTGAGAATGTGAAAAGTGTTTATATGTAGTAAAAACCTGAGAAATCCGTCCGTTTTCCTCATTTGTTATCGAATCGACTTAAAGCCAGATCGTCGCGTTGGGCGCTCTACTCTCTAAAACGGTTGTACTTATCGTCTGCAAAGCTATGTCGCGTGCTTCGGTATGCGGAGACACTAAAAGCACCATAGTAGAACACACATGAAGCTTCTAAGTTGATGTAATAGCCAGTAAGAAGTAGTAAAATTCAAGTTTTAGGTATCGATTATTGACTTTTTAGCTGTCTTTGGTGCCTTGGCCATGAGCTAGGACTTTAAGATTCTTCATTAATGGAGGACTAGCAGACGAGTTGCACGGGAGAATGTGAAAAGTGTTCATATGTAGTAAAAGCCTGAGAAATCCGTCCGTTTTCGTCATTTGTTATCGAATTGACTTAAAGCCAGATCGTCACATTGGCCGCTCTTCTCTCTGAAACGGTTGTACTTATCGTCTGCAAAGCTATGTCGCGTGCTGCGGTATGCGGAGACACTAAAAGCACCATAGTAGAACACAGATGAAGCTTCTAAGTTGATGTAATAGCCAGTAAGAAGTTGTACAATTCAAGTTTTAGGTATCGATTATTGCCTTTTTAGCTGGCTTTGGTGTCTTGGACATGAGCTAGGGCCTTAAGATTCTGCATGAAAGGAGGACTAGCAGCCGAGTTGCGAGGGAGAAAGTAAAAAGTGTTCATATGTAATAAAAACCAGAGAAATCCGTCCGTGTTCGACATTTGTTATCGAATCGACTTAAAGCCAGATCGTCACATTGGCCGCTCTTCTCTCTGAAACGGTTGTACTTATCGTCTGCAAAGCTATGTCGAGTGCTGCGGCATGCGGAGACACTAAAAGTACCATAGTAGAACACAGATGATGCTTCTAAGTTGATGTAATAGCCAGTAAGAAGTAGTACAATTCAAGTTTTAGGTATCGATTGTTGACTTTTGACCCTTCTTTGGTGCCTTGGGCATGAGCTAGGAACGTAAGATTTTACATGATAGGAGGTCTAGCAGCCGCGTTGCACGGGAGAATGTGAAAAGTGTTCATATGTAGTAAAAACCTGAGAAATCCGTCCGTTTTCCTCATTTGTTATCGAATCGACTTAAAGCCAGATCGTCACGTTGGGCGCTCTACTCTCTAAAACGGTTGTACTTATCGTCTGCAAAGCTATGTCGCGTGCTGCGGTATGCGGAGACACTAAAAGCACCATAGTAGAACACACATGAAGCTTCTAAGTTGATGTAATAGCCAGTAAGAAGAAGTACAATTCAAGTTATATGTATCGATTATTGACTTTTTAGCTGGCTTTGGTGCCTTGGACATGAGCTAGGACCTTAAAATTCTGCATGAAAGGACGACTAACAGCCAAGTTGCACGGAAGAATGTGAAAAGTGTTCATATATAGTAAAAACCTGAGAAATCCGTCCGTTTTGGTCATTTGTTATCGAATTGACTTAAAGCCAGATCGTCACATTGGCCGCTCTTCTCTCGGAAACGGTTGTACTTATCGTCTGCAAAGCTATGTCGCGTGCTGCGGTATGTGGAGACACTAAAAGCACCATAGTAGAACACAGATGAAGCTTCCAAGTTGATGTAATAGCCAGTAAGAAGTAGTAAAATTCAAATTTTAGGTATCGATTATTGACGTTTTAGTTGTCTTTGGTGCCTTGTACATGAGCTAGGACCTTATGATTCAGCATGAAAGGAGGACTAGCAGCCCAGTTGCACGGGAGAATGTGAAAAGTGTTCATATGTAGTAAAAACCAAAGAAAACCGTCTGTTTCCGCCATTTGTTATCGAATCGACTTAAAGCCAGATCGTCACATTGGCCGCTCTTCTCTCTGAAATGGTTGTACTTATCGTCTGCAAAGCTATGTCGCGTGCTGCGGTATGCGGAGACACTAAAAGCACCATAGTAGAACACAGATGAAGCTTCTAAGCTGATGTAATAGCCAGTAAGAAGTAGTACAATTCGTGTTATAGGTATCGATTATTGACTTCTTAGCTTGCTTTGGTGACTTGACCATGAGCTAGGACCTTAAGATTCTGCATGAAAGGAGGACTAGCAGCCGAGATGCACGGGAGAATGTGGAAAATGTTCATATGTAGTAAAAACCTGAGAAATCCTTCCGTTTTCGTCATTTGTTATCGAATTGACTTAAAGCCAGATCGTCACATTGGCCGCTCTTCTCTCGGAAACGGTTGTACTTATCGTCTGCAAAGCTATGTCGCTTGCTGCGGTATGCGGAGACACTAAAAACACCATAGTAGAACACAGATGAAGCTTCTAAGTTGATGTAATAGCCAGTAAGAAGTAGTACAATTCAAGTTTTAGGTATAGATTATTGAATTTTTAGCTGGCTTTGGTGCCTTGGACATGAGCTAGGGCCTTAAGATTCTGCATGAAAGGAGGACTAGCAGCCGAGTTGCGAGGGAGAAAGTGAAAAGTGTTCATATGTAGTAAAAACCTGAGATATCCGTCAGTTTCCGCCATTTGTTATGGAATCGACTTAAAGCCAGTTCGTCACATTGGCCGCATTTCTCTCTGAAACGGTTGTACTTATCGTCTGCAAAGCTATGTCGCGTGCTGCGGTATGCGGAGACACTAAAAGCACCATAGTAGAACACAGATGAAGCTTCTAAGCTGATGTAATAGCCAGTAAGAAGTAGTACAATTCATGTATAAGTATCGATTATTGGCTTCTTAGCTGGCTTTGGTGACTTGAACATGAGCTAGGACCTTAAGATTCTGCATTAAAGGAGGACTAACAGCCGAGTTGCACTGGAGAATGTGGAAAATGTTCATATGTAGTAAAAACCTGAGAAACCCTTCCGTTTTCGTCATTTGTTATCGAATTGATTTAAAACCAGATCGTCACATTGGCCGCTCTTCTCTCTAAAACGGTTGTACTTATCGTCTGCAAAGCTATGTCGCGTGCTGCGGTATGCGGAGACACTAAAAGCACCATAGTAGAACACAGATGAAGCTTCTAAGTTGATGTAATAGCCAGTAAGAAGTAGTACAATTCAAGTTATAGGTATCGATTATTGACTTTTTAGCTGGCTTTGGTGCCTTGGACATGAGCTAGGACCTTAAAACTCTGCATGAAAGGACGACTAACAGCCAAGTTGCACGGAAGAATGTGAAAAGTGTTAATATATAGTAAAAACCTGAGAAATACGTCAGTTTTAGTCATTTGTTATCGAATCGACTTAAAGCCAGATCGTCACATTGGCCGCTCTTCTCTCTGAAACGGTTGTACTTATCGTCTGCAAAGCTATGTCGCGTGCTGCGGTATGTGGAGACACTAAAAGCACCATAGTAGAACACAGATGAAGCTTCCAAGTTGATGTAATAGCCAGTAAGAAGTAGTACAATTCATGTTATAGGTATCGATTATTGACTTCTTAGCTTGCTTTGGTGACTTGAACATGAGCTAGGACCTTAAGATTCTGCATGAAAGGAGGACTAGCAGCCGAGTTGCACTGGAGAATGTGGAAAATGTTCATATGTAGTAAAAACCTGAGAAATCCTTCCGTTTTCGTCATTTGTTATCGAATTGACTTAAAGCCAGATCGTCACATTGGCCGCTCTTCTCTCTGAAACGGTTGTACTTATCGTCTGCAAAGCTTTGTCGCGTGCTGCGGTATGCGGAGACACTAAAAGCACCATAGTAGAACACAGATGAAGCTTCTAAGTTGAAGTAATATTCAGTAAGATGTAGTACAATTCAAGTCTTAGGTATCGATTACTGACTTTTTACCATTCTTTGGTGCCTTGGACATGAGCTAGGACCTTAAGATTCTGCATGAAAGGAGGACTAGCAGCCGAGTTGCAGGGGAGAATGTAAAAAGTGTTCATATGTAGTAAAAGCCTGAGAAATCCGTTCGTTATCGTCATTTGTTATCGAATCGACTTAAAGCCAGATCGTCACCTTAGCCGCTCTTCTCTCTGAAACGATTGTACTTATCGACTGCAAAGCTATGTCGCGTGCTGCGGTATGCGGAGACACTAAAACCACCATAGTAAAACACAGATGAAGCTTCTACGATGATGTAATAGTCAGTAAGAAGTAGTACAATTCAAGTTTTAGGTATCGATTATTGACTTTTTAGCTGCCCTTGGTGCCTTGGACATGAGCTAGGACCTTAAGATTCTGCATGAAATGAGGACTAGCAGCAGAGTTGCAGGGGAGAATGTAAAAAGTGTTCATATGTAGTAAAAACCTGAGAAATCCGTTCGTTATCGTCATTTGTTATCGAATCGACTTAAAGCCAGATCGTCACATTAGGCGCTCTTCTCTCTGAAACGGTTGTACTTATCGACTGCAAAGCTATGTCGCGTGCTGCGGTATGCGGAGACACTAAAAGCACCATAGTAGAACACAGATGAAGTTTTTAAGATGATGTAATAGTCAGTAAGAAGTAGTACAATTCAAGTTTTAGGTATCGATTATTGACTTTTTAGCTGGCTTTGGTACCTTGGACATGAGCTAGGACCTTATGATTCTGCATGAAAGGAGGACTAGCAGCCCAGTTGCACGGGAGAATGTGAAAAGTGTTCATATGTAGTAAAAACCTAAGAAATCCGTCCGTTTTCGCCATTTGTTATCGAATCGACTTAAAGCCAGATCGTCACATTGGCCGCTCTTCTCTCTGAAACGGTTGTACTTATCGTCTGCAAAGCTATGTCGCGTGCTGCGGTATGTGGAGACACTAAAAGCACCATAGTAGAACACAGATGAAGCTTCTAAGCTGATGTAATAGCCAGTAAGAAGTAGTACAATTCATGTTATAAGTATCGATTATTGACTTCTTAGCTTGCTTTGGTGACTTGAACATGAGCTAGGACCTTAAGATTCTGCATGAAAGGAGGACTAGCAGCCGAGTTGCGAGGGAGAAAGTGAAAAGTGTTCATATGTAGTAAAATCCTGAGAAATCCGTCCGTTTTCGTCATTTGTTATCGAATCGACGTAAGCCAGATCGTCACAATGGCCGCTCTTCTCTCTGAAACAGTTGTACTTATCGTCTGGAAAGCTATGTCGCGTGCTGCGGTATGCGGAGACACTAAAAGCACCATAGTAGATCACAGATGAAGCTTCTAAGTTGAAGTAATATCCAGAAAGATGTAGTACAATTCAAGTCTTAGGTATCGATTATTGACTTTTTACCATTCTTTGGTGCCTTGGACATGAGCTAGGACCTTAAAATTCTGCATGAACGGAGGACTAGCAGATGAGTTGCAGGGGAGAATGTAAAAAGTGTTCATATGTATTAAAAACCCGAGAAATCCATTCGTTATCGTCATTTGTTATCGAATCGCATTAAAGCAAGATCGTCACATTAGCCGCTCTTCTCTCTGAAACGGTTGTACTTATCGACTGCAAAGCTATGTCGAGTGCTGCGGCATGCGGAGACACTAAAAGTACCATAGTAGAACACAGATGATGCTTCTAAGTTGATGTAATAGCCAGTAAGAAGTAGTACAATTCAAGTTTTAGGTATCGATTGTTGACTTTTGACCCTTCTTTGGTGCCTTGGGCATGAGCTAGGAACGTAAGATTTTACATGATAGGAGGTCTAGCAGCCGCGTTGCACGGGAGAATGTGAAAAGTGTTCATATGTAGTAAAAACCTGAGAAATCCGTCCGTTTTCCTCATTTGTTATCGAATCGACTTAAAGCCAGATCGTCACGTTGGGCGCTCTACTCTCTAAAACGGTTGTACTTATCGTCTGCAAAGCTATGTCGCGTGCTGCGGTATGCGGAGACACTAAAAGCACCATAGTAGAACACACATGAAGCTTCTAAGTTGATGTAATAGCCAGTAAGAAGAAGTACAATTCAAGTTATATGTATCGATTATTGACTTTTTAGCTGGCTTTGGTGCCTTGGACATGAGCTAGGACCTTAAAATTCTGCATGAAAGGACGACTAACAGCCAAGTTGCACGGAAGAATGTGAAAAGTGTTCATATATAGTAAAAACCTGAGAAATCCGTCCGTTTTGGTCATTTGTTATCGAATTGACTTAAAGCCAGATCGTCACATTGGCCGCTCTTCTCTCGGAAACGGTTGTACTTATCGTCTGCAAAGCTATGTCGCGTGCTGCGGTATGTGGAGACACTAAAAGCACCATAGTAGAACACAGATGAAGCTTCCAAGTTGATGTAATAGCCAGTAAGAAGTAGTAAAATTCAAATTTTAGGTATCGATTATTGACGTTTTAGTTGTCTTTGGTGGCTTGTACATGAGCTAGGACCTTATGATTCAGCATGAAAGGAGGACTAGCTGCCCAGTTGCACGGGAGAATGTGAAAAGTGTTCATATGTAGTAAAAACCAAAGAAATCCGTCTGTTTCCGCCATTTGTTATCGAATCGACTTAAAGCCAGATCGTCACATTGGCCGCTCTTCTCTCTGAAATGGTTGTACTTATCGTCTGCAAAGCTATGTCGCGTGCTGCGGTATGCGGAGACACTAAAAGCACCATAGTAGAACACAGATGAAGCTTCTAAGCTGATGTAATAGCCAGTAAGAAGTAGTACAATTCGTGTTATAGGTATCGATTATTGACTTCTTAGCTTGCTTTGGTGACTTGACCATGAGCTAGGACCTTAAGATTCTGCATGAAAGGAGGACTAGCAGCCGAGATGCACGGGAGAATGTGGAAAATGTTCATATGTAGTAAAAACCTGAGAAATCCTTCCGTTTTCGTCATTTGTTATCGAATTGACTTAAAGCCAGATCGTCACATTGGCCGCTCTTCTCTCTGAAACGGTTGTACTTATCGTCTGCAAAGCTATGTCGCTTGCTGCGGTATGCGGACACACTAAAAGCACCATAGTAGAATACAGATGAAGCTTCTAAGTTGATGTAATAGCCAGTAAGAAGTAGTACAATTCAAGTTTTAGGTATAGATTATTGAATTTTTAGCTGGCTTTGGTGCCTTGGACATGAGCTAGGGCCTTAAGATTCTGCATGAAAGGAGGACTAGCAGCCGAGTTGCGAGGGAGAAAGTGAAAAGTGTTCATATGTAGTAAAAACCTGAGATATCCGTCAGTTTCCGCCATTTGTTATGGAATCGACTTAAAGCCAGTTCGTCACATTGGCCGCATTTCTCTCTGAAACGGTTGTACTTATCGTCTGCAAAGCTATGTCGCGTGCTGCGGTATGCGGAGACACTAAAAGCACCATAGTAGAACACAGATGAAGCTTCTAAGCTGATGTAATAGCCAGTAAGAAGTAGTACAATTCATGTATAAGTATCGATTATTGGCTTCTTATCTGGCTTTGGTGACTTGAACATGAGCTAGGACCTTAAGATTCTGCATGAAAGGAGGACTAACAGCCGAGTTGCACTGGAGAATGTGGAAAATGTTCATATGTAGTAAAAACCTGAGAAACCCTTCCGTTTTCGTCATTTGTTATCGAATTGATTTAAAACCAGATCGTCACATTGGCCGCTCTTCTCTCTAAAACGGTTGTACTTATCGTCTGCAAAGCTATGTCGCGTGCTGCGGTATGCGGAGACACTAAAAGCACCATAGTAGAACACAGATGAAGCTTCTAAGTTGATGTAATAGCCAGTAAGAAGTAGTACAATTCAAGTTATAGGTATCGATTATTGACTTTTTAGCTGGCTTTGGTGCCTTGGACATGAGCTAGGACCTTAAAACTCTGCATGAAAGGACGACTAACAGCCAAGTTGCACGGAAGAATGTGAAAAGTGTTAATATATAGTAAAAACCTGAGAAATACGTCAGTTTTAGTCATTTGTTATCGAATCGACTTAAAGCCAGATCGTCACATTGGCCGCTCTTCTCTCTGAAACGGTTGTACTTATCGTCTGCAAAGCTATGTCGCGTGCTGCGGTATGTGGAGACACTAAAAGCACCATAGTAGAACACAGATGAAGCTTCCAAGTTGATGTAATAGCCAGTAAGAAGTAGTACAATTCATGTTATAGGTATCGATTATTGACTTCTTAGCTTGCTTTGGTGACTTGAACATGAGCTAGGACCTTAAGATTCTGCGTGAAAGGAGGACTAGCAGCCGAGTTGCACTGGAGAATGTGGAAAATGTTCATATGTAGTAAAAACCTGAGAAATCCTTCCGTTTTCGTCACTTGTTATCGAATTGACTTAAAGCCAGATCGTCACATTGGCCGCTCTTCTCTCTGAAACGGTTGTACTTATCGTCTGCAAAGCTTTGTCGCGTGCTGCGGTATGCGGAGACACTAAAAGCACCATAGTAGAACACAGATGAAGCTTCTAAGTTGAAGTAATATTCAGTAAGATGTAGTACAATTCAAGTCTTAGGTATCGATTATTGACTTTTTACCATTCTTTGGTGCCTTGGACATGAGCTAGGACCTTAAGATTCTGCATGAAAGGAGGACTAGCAGCCGAGTTGCAGGGGAGAATGTAAAAAGTGTTCATATGTAGTAAAAGCCTGAGAAATCCGTTCGTTATCGTCATTTGTTATCGAATCGACTTAAAGCCAGATCGTCACCTTAGCCGCTCTTCTCTCTGAAACGATTGTACTTATCGACTGCAAAGCTATGTCGCGTGCTGCGGTATGCGGAGACACTAAAACCACCATAGTAAAACACAGATGAAGCTTCTACGATGATGTAATAGTCAGTAAGAAGTAGTACAATTCAAGTTTTAGGTATCGATTATTGACTTTTTAGCTGCCCTTGGTGCCTTGGACATGAGCTAGGACCTTAAGATTCTGCATGAAATGAGGACTAGCAGCAGAGTTGCAGGGGAGAATGTAAAAAGTGTTCATATGTAGTAAAAACCTGAGAAATCCGTTCGTTATCGTCATTTGTTATCGAATCGACTTAAAGCCAGATCGTCACATTAGGCGCTCTTCTCTCTGAAACGGTTGTACTTATCGACTGCAAAGCTATGTCGCGTGCTGCGGTATGCGGAGACACTAAAAGCACCATAGTAGAACACAGATGAAGTTTTTAAGATGATGTAATAGTCAGTAAGAAGTAGTACAATTCAAGTTTTAAGTATCGATTATTGACTTTTTAGCTGGCTTTGGTACCTTGGACATGAGCTAGGACCTTAAAATTCTGCATGAAAGGACGACTAACAGCCAAGTTGCACGGAAGAATGTGAAAAGTGTTCATATATAGTAAAAACCTGAGAAATCCGTCCGTTTTGGTCATTTGTTATCGAATTGACTTAAAGCCAGATCGTCACATTGGCCGCTCTTCTCTCGGAAACGGTTGTACTTATCGTCTGCAAAGCTATGTCGCGTGCTGCGGTATGTGGAGACACTAAAAGCACCATAGTAGAACACAGATGAAGCTTCCAAGTTGATGTAATAGCCAGTAAGAAGTAGTAAAATTCAAATTTTAGGTATCGATTATTGACGTTTTAGTTGTCTTTGGTGCCTTGTACATGAGCTAGGACCTTATAATTCAGCATGAAAGGAGGACTAGCTGCCCAGTTGCACGGGAGAATGTGAAAAGTGTTCATATGTAGTAAAAACCTGAGAAATCCGTCCGTTTTCCTCATTTGTTATCGAATCGACTTAAAGCCAGATCGTCACGTTGGGCGCTCTACTCTCTAAAACGGTTGTACTTATCGTCTGCAAAGCTATGTCGCGTGCTGCGGTATGCGGAGACACTAAAAGCACCATAGTAGAACACACATGAAGCTTCTAAGTTGATGTAATAGCCAGTAAGAAGAAGTACAATTCAAGTTATATGTATCGATTATTGACTTTTTAGCTGGCTTTGGTGCCTTGGACATGAGCTAGGACCTTAAAATTCTGCATGAAAGGACGACTAACAGCCAAGTTGCACGGAAGAATGTGAAAAGTGTTCATATATAGTAAAAACCTGAGAAATCCGTCCGTTTTGGTCATTTGTTATCGAATTGACTTAAAGCCAGATCGTCACATTGGCCGCTCTTCTCTCGGAAACGGTTGTACTTATCGTCTGCAAAGCTATGTCGCGTGCTGCGGTATGTGGAGACACTAAAAGCACCATAGTAGAACACAGATGAAGCTTCCAAGTTGATGTAATAGCCAGTAAGAAGTAGTAAAATTCAAATTTTAGGTATCGATTATTGACGTTTTAGTTGTCTTTGGTGCCTTGTACATGAGCTAGGACCTTATGATTCAGCATGAAAGGAGGACTAGCTGCCCAGTTGCACGGGAGAATGTGAAAAGTGTTCATATGTAGTAAAAACCAAAGAAATCCGTCTGTTTCCGCCATTTGTTATCGAATCGACTTAAAGCCAGATCGTCACATTGGCCGCTCTTCTCTCTGAAATGGTTGTACTTATCGTCTGCAAAGCTATGTCGCGTGCTGCGGTATGCGGAGACACTAAAAGCACCATAGTAGAACACAGATGAAGCTTCTAAGCTGATGTAATAGCCAGTAAGAAGTAGTACAATTCGTGTTATAGGTATCGATTATTGACTTCTTAGCTTGCTTTGGTGACTTGACCATGAGCTAGGACCTTAAGATTCTGCATGAAAGGAGGACTAGCAGCCGAGATGCACGGGAGAATGTGGAAAATGTTCATATGTAGTAAAAACCTGAGAAATCCTTCCGTTTTCGTCATTTGTTATCGAATTGACTTAAAGCCAGATCGTCACATTGGCCGCTCTTCTCTCTGAAACGGTTGTACTTATCGTCTGCAAAGCTATGTCGCTTGCTGCGGTATGCGGAGACACTAAAAACACCATAGTAGAACACAGATGAAGCTTCTAAGTTGATGTAATAGCCAGTAAGAAGTAGTACAATTCAAGTTTTAGGTATAGATTATTGAATTTTTAGCTGGCTTTGGTGCCTTGGACATGAGCTAGGGCCTTAAGATTCTGCATGAAAGGAGGACTAGCAGCCGAGTTGCGAGGGAGAAAGTGAAAAGTGTTCATATGTAGTAAAAACCTGAGATATCCGTCAGTTTCCGCCATTTGTTATGGAATCGACTTAAAGCCAGTTCGTCACATTGGCCGCATTTCTCTCTGAAACGGTTGTACTTATCGTCTGCAAAGCTATGTCGCGTGCTGCGGTATGCGGAGACACTAAAAGCACCATAGTAGAACACAGATGAAGCTTCTAAGCTGATGTAATAGCCAGTAAGAAGTAGTACAATTCATGTATAAGTATCGATTATTGGCTTCTTAGCTGGCTTTGGTGACTTGAACATGAGCTAGGACCTTAAGATTCTGCATGAAAGGAGGACTAACAGCCGAGTTGCACTGGAGAATGTGGAAAATGTTCATATGTAGTAAAAACCTGAGAAACCCTTCCGTTTTCGTCATTTGTTATCGAATTGATTTAAAACCAGATCGTCACATTGGCCGCTCTTCTCTCTAAAACGGTTGTACTTATCGTCTGCAAAGCTATGTCGCGTGCTGCGGTATGCGGAGACACTAAAAGCACCATAGTAGAACACAGATGAAGCTTCTAAGTTGATGTAATAGCCAGTAAGAAGTAGTACAATTCAAGTTATAGGTATCGATTATTGACTTTTTAGCTGGCTTTGGTGCCTTGGACATGAGCTAGGACCTTAAAACTCTGCATGAAAGGACGACTAACAGCCAAGTTGCACGGAAGAATGTGAAAAGTGTTAATATATAGTAAAAACCTGAGAAATACGTCAGTTTTAGTCATTTGTTATCGAATCGACTTAAAGCCAGATCGTCACATTGGCCGCTCTTCTCTCTGAAACGGTTGTACTTATCGTCTGCAAAGCTATGTCGCGTGCTGCGGTATGTGGAGACACTAAAAGCACCATAGTAGAACACAGATGAAGCTTCCAAGTTGATGTAATAGCCAGTAAGAAGTAGTACAATTCATGTTATAGGTATCGATTATTGACTTCTTAGCTTGCTTTGGTGACTTGAACATGAGCTAGGACCTTAAGATTCTGCGTGAAAGGAGGACTAGCAGCCGAGTTGCACTGGAGAATGTGGAAAATGTTCATATGTAGTAAAAACCTGAGAAATCCTTCCGTTTTCGTCACTTGTTATCGAATTGACTTAAAGCCAGATCGTCACATTGGCCGCTCTTCTCTCTGAAACGGTTGTACTTATCGTCTGCAAAGCTTTGTCGCGTGCTGCGGTATGCGGAGACACTAAAAGCACCATAGTAGAACACAGATGAAGCTTCTAAGTTGAAGTAATATTCAGTAAGATGTAGTACAATTCAAGTCTTAGGTATCGATTATTGACTTTTTACCATTCTTTGGTGCCTTGGACATGAGCTAGGACCTTAAGATTCTGCATGAAAGGAGGACTAGCAGCCGAGTTGCAGGGGAGAATGTAAAAAGTGTTCATATGTAGTAAAAGCCTGAGAAATCCGTTCGTTATCGTCATTTGTTATCGAATCGACTTAAAGCCAGATCGTCACCTTAGCCGCTCTTCTCTCTGAAACGATTGTACTTATCGACTGCAAAGCTATGTCGCGTGCTGCGGTATGCGGAGACACTAAAACCACCATAGTAAAACACAGATGAAGCTTCTACGATGATGTAATAGTCAGTAAGAAGTAGTACAATTCAAGTTTTAGGTATCGATTATTGACTTTTTAGCTGCCCTTGGTGCCTTGGACATGAGCTAGGACCTTAAGATTCTGCATGAAATGAGGACTAGCAGCAGAGTTGCAGGGGAGAATGTAAAAAGTGTTCATATGTAGTAAAAACCTGAGAAATCCGTTCGTTATCGTCATTTGTTATCGAATCGACTTAAAGCCAGATCGTCACATTAGGCGCTCTTCTCTCTGAAACGGTTGTACTTATCGACTGCAAAGCTATGTCGCGTGCTGCGGTATGCGGAGACACTAAAAGCACCATAGTAGAACACAGATGAAGTTTTTAAGATGATGTAATAGTCAGTAAGAAGTAGTACAATTCAAGTTTTAAGTATCGATTATTGACTTTTTAGCTGGCTTTGGTACCTTGGACATGAGCTAGGACCTTATGATTCTGCATGAAAGGAGGACTAGCAGCCCAGTTGCACGGGAGAATGTGAAAAGTGTTCATATGTAGTAAAAACCTAAGAAATCCGTCCGTTTCCGCCATTTGTTATCGAATCGACTTAAAGCCAGATCGTCACATTGGCCGCTCTTCTCTCTGAAACGGTTGTACTTATCGTCTGCAAAGCTATGTCGCGTGCTGCGGTATGTGGAGACACTAAAAGCACCATAGTAGAACACAGATGAAGCTTCTAAGCTGATGTAATAGCCAGTAAGAAGTAGTACAATTCATGTTATAAGTATCGATTATTGACTTCTTAGCTTGCTTTGGTGACTTGAACATGAGCTAGGACCTTAAGATTCTGCATGAAAGGAGGACTAGCAGCCGAGTTGCGAGGGAGAAAGTGAAAAGTGTTCATATGTAGTAAAATCCTGAGAAATCCGTCCGTTTTCGTCATTTGTTATCGAATCGACGTAAGCCAGATCGTCACATTGGCCGCTCTTCTCTCTGAAACAGTTGTACTTATCGTCTGGAAAGCTATGTCGCGTGCTGCGGTATGCGGAGACACTAAAAGCACCATAGTAGATCACAGATGAAGCTTCTAAGTTGAAGTAATATCCAGAAAGATGTAGTACAATTCAAGTCTTAGGTATCGATTATTGACTTTTTACCATTCTTTGGTGCCTTGGACATGAGCTAGGACCTTAAAATTCTGCATGAACGGAGGACTAGCAGATGAGTTGCAGGGGAGAATGTAAAAAGTGTTCATATGTATTAAAAACCCGAGAAATCCATTCGTTATCGTCATTTGTTATCGAATCGCATTAAAGCAAGATCGTCACATTAGCCGCTCTTCTCTCTGAAACGGTTGTACTTATCGACTGCAAAGCTATGTCGCGTGCTGCGATATGCGGAGACACTAAAAGCACCATAGTAGAACACCGATGAAGCTTCTAAGATGATGTAATAGTCAGTAAGGTGTAGTACAATTCAGGTTTTAGGTATCGATTATTGACTTTTTAGCTGTCTTTGGTGCCTTGGATATGAGGTAGGACCTTAAGATTCTGCATGAAAGGAGGCCTAGCAGCCGAGTTGTACGGGAGAATGTGAAAAGTGTTCATATGTAGTAAAAACCTGAGAAATCCGTCCGTTTTCGTCATTTGTTATCGAATCGACTTATAGCCAGATCGTCACATTAGCCGCTCTTCTCTCTGAAACGGTTGTACTTATCTTCTGCAAAGCTATGTCGCGTGCTGCGGTATGTGGAGACACTAAAAGCACCATAGTAGAACACAGATGAAGCTTCTAAGTTGATGTAATAGCCAGTAAGAAGTAGTACAATTCAAGTTTTAGGTATCGATTATTCACTTTTTAGCTGGCTTTGGTGCCTTGGACATGAGCTAGGACTTTAAGATTGTGCATGAAAGGAGGACTAGCAGCCGAGTTGCACGGGAGAATGTGAAAAGTGTTCATATGTAGTAAAAACCTGAGAAATCCGTCCGTTTTCGTCATTTGTTATCGAATCGACTTAAAGCCAGATTGTCACATTGGCCGCTCTTCTCTCTGAAACGCTTGTACTTACCGTCTGCAAAGCTATGTCGCGTGCTGCGGTATGCGGAGACACTAAAAGCATCATAGTAGAACACAGATGAAGCTTCTAAGTTGATGTAATAGCCAGTAAGAAGTAGTACAATTCAAGTTTTAGGTATCGATTATTGACTTTTTAGGTGGCTTTGGTGCCTTGGACATGAGCTAGGACCTTAAGATTCTGCATGAAAGGAGGACTAGCAGCCGAGTTGCACGGGTGAATGTGAAAAGTGTTCATATGTAGTTAAAACCTGAGAAATCCGTCCGTTTTCGTCATTTGTTATTGAATCGACTTAAAGCCAGATCGTCACGTTGGCCGCTCTTCTCTCTGAAACGGTTGTACTTATCGTCTGCAAAGCTATGTCGCGTGCTGCGGTATGCGGAGACACTAAAAGCATCATAGTAGAACACAGATGAAGCTTCTAATTGATGTAATAGCCAGTAAGAAGTAGTACAATTCAAGTTTTAGGTATCGATTGTTGACTTTTGACCCTTCTTTGGTGCCTTGGGCATGAGCTAGGAACGTAAGATTTTACATGATAGGAGGTCTAGCAGCCGCGTTGCACGGGAGAATGTGAAAAGTGTTCATATGTAGTATTAAATCCTGAGAAATCCGTCCGTTTTCCTCATTTGTTATCGAATCGACTTAAAGCCAGATCGTCACGTTGGGCGCTCTACTCTCTAAAACGGTTGTACTTATCGTCTGCAAAGCTATGTCGCGTGCTGCGGTATGCGGAGACACTAAAAGCACCATAGTAGAACACACATGAAGCTTCTAAGTTGATGTAATAGCCAGTAAGAAGAAGTACAATTCAAGTTATATGTATCGATTATTGACTTTTTAGCTGGCTTTGGTGCCTTGGACATGAGCTAGGACCTTAAAATTCTGCATGAAAGGACGACTAACAGCCAAGTTGCACGGAAGAATGTGAAAAGTGTTCATATATAGTAAAAACCTGAGAAATCCGTCCGTTTTGGTCATTTGTTATCGAATTGACTTAAAGCCAGATCGTCACATTGGCCGCTCTTCTCTCGGAAACGGTTGTACTTATCGTCTGCAAAGCTATGTCGCGTGCTGCGGTATGTGGAGACACTAAAAGCACCATAGTAGAACACCGATGAAGCTTCCAAGTTGATGTAATAGCCAGTAAGAAGTAGTAAAATTCAAATTTTAGGTATCGATTATTGACGTTTTAGCTGTCTTTGGTGCCTTGTACATGAGCTAGGACCTTATGATTCTGCATGAAAGGAGGACTAGCAGCCCAGTTGCACGGGAGAATGTGAAAAGTGTTAATATGTAGTAAAAACCAAAGAAATCCGTCTGTTTCCGCCATTTGTTATCGAATCGACTTAAAGCCAGATCGTCACATTGGCCGCTCTTCTCTCTGAAATGGTTGTACTTATCGTCTGCAAAGCTATGTCGCGTGCTGCGGTATGCGGAGACACTAAAAGCACCATAGTAGAACACAGATGAAGCTTCTAAGCTGATGTAATAGCCAGTAAGAAGTAGTACAATTCGTGTTATAGGTATCGATTATTGACTTCTTAGCTTGCTTTGGTGACTTGACCATGAGCTAGGACCTTAAGATTCTGCATGAAAGGAGGACTAGCAGCCGAGATGCACGGGAGAATGTGGAAAATGTTCATATGTAGTAAAAACCTGAGAAATCCTTCCGTTTTCGTCATTTGTTATCGAATTGACTTAAAGCCAGATCGTCACATTGGCCGCTCTTCTCTCTGAAACGGTTGTACTTATCGTCTGCAAAGCTATGTCGCTTGCTGCGGTATGCGGAGACACTAAAAACACCATAGTAGAACACAGATGAAGCTTCTAAGTTGATGTAATAGCCAGTAAGAAGTAGTACAATTCAAGTTTTAGGTATAGATTATTGAATTTTTAGCTGGCTTTGGTGCCTTGGACATGAGCTAGGGCCTTAAGATTCTGCATGAAAGGAGGACTAGCAGCCGAGTTGCGAGGGAGAAAGTGAAAAGTGTTCATATGTAGTAAAAACCTGAGATATCCGTCAGTTTCCGCCATTTGTTATGGAATCGACTTAAAGCCAGTTCGTCACATTGGCCGCATTTCTTTCTGAAACGGTTGTACTTATCGTCTGCAAAGCTATGTCGCGTGCTGCGGTATGCGGAGACACTAAAAGCACCATAGTAGAACACAGATGAAGCTTCTAAGCTGATGTAATAGCCAGTAAGAAGTAGTACAATTCATGTATAAGTATCGATTATTGGCTTCTTAGCTGGCTTTGGTGACTTGAACATGAGCTAGGACCTTAAGATTCTGCATGAAAGGAGGACTAACAGCCGAGTTGCACTGGAGAATGTGGAAAATGTTCATATGTAGTAAAAACCTGAGAAACCCTTCCGTTTTCGTCATTTGTTATCGAATTGACTTAAAACCAGATCGTCACATTGGCCGCTCTTCTCTCTAAAACGGTTGTACTTATCGTCTGCAAAGCTATGTCGCGTGCTGCGGTATGCGGAGACACTAAAAGCACCATAGTAGAACACAGATGAAGCTTCTAAGTTGATGTAATAGCCAGTAAGAAGTAGTACAATTCAAGTTATAGGTATCGATTATTGACTTTTTAGCTGGCTTTGGTGCCTTGGACATGAGCTAGGACCTTAAAACTCTGCATGAAAGGACGACTAACAGCCAAGTTGCACGGAAGAATGTGAAAAGTGTTAATATATAGTAAAAACCTGAGAAATACGTCAGTTTTCGTCATTTGTTATCGAATCGACTTAAAGCCAGATCGTCACATTGGCCGCTCTTCTCTCTGAAACGGTTGTACTTATCGTCTGCAAAGCTATGTCGCGTGCTGCGGTATGTGGAGACACTAAAAGCACCATAGTAGAACACAGATGAAGCTTCCAAGTTGATGTAATAGCCAGTAAGAAGTAGTACAATTCATGTTATAGGTATCGATTATTGACTTCTTAGCTTGCTTTGGTGACTTGAACATGAGCTAGGACCTTAAGATTCTGCATGAAAGGAGGACTAGCAGCCGAGTTGCACTGGAGAATGTGGAAAATGTTCATATGTAGTAAAAACCTGAGAAATCCTTCCGTTTTCGTCATTTGTTATCGAATTGACTTAAAGCCAGATCGTCACATTGGCCGCTCTTCTCTCTGAAACGGTTGTACTTATCGTCTGCAAAGCTTTGTCGCGTGCTGCGGTATGCGGAGACACTAAAAGCACCATAGTAGAACACAGATGAAGCTTCTAAGTTGAAGTAATATTCAGTAAGATGTAGTACAAATCAAGTCTTAGGTATCGATTATTGACTTTTTACCATTCTTTGGTGCCTTGGACATGAGCTAGGACCTTAAGATTCTGCATGAAAGGAGGACTAGCAGCCGAGTTGCAGGGGAGAATGTAAAAAGTGTTCATATGTAGTAAAAGCCTGAGAAATCCGTTCGTTATCGTCATTTGTTATCGAATCGACTTAAAGCCAGATCGTCACCTTAGCCGCTCTTCTCTCTGAAACGATTGTACTTATCGACTGCAAAGCTATGTCGCGTGCTGCGGTATGCAGAGACACTAAAACCACCATAGTAAAACACAGATGAAGCTTCTACGATGATGTAATAGTCAGTAAGAAGTAGTACAATTCAAGTTTTAGGTATCGATTATTGACTTTTTAGCTGCCCTTGGTGCCTTGGACATGAGCTAGGACCTTAAGATTCTGCATGAAATGAGGACTAGCAGCAGAGTTGCAGGGGAGAATGCAAAAAGTGTTCATATGTAGTAAAAACCTGAGAAATCCGTTCGTTATCGTCATTTGTTATCGAATCGACTTAAAGCCAGATCGTCACATTAGAAGCTCTTCTCTCTGAAACGGTTGTACTTATCGACTGCAAAGCTATGTCGCGTGCTGCGGTATGCGGAGACACTAAAAGCACCATAGTAGAACACAGATGAAGTTTTTAAGATGATGTAATAGTCAGTAAGAAGTAGTACAATTCAAGTTTTAAGTATCGATTATTGACTTTTTAGCTGGCTTTGGTACCTTGGACATGAGCTAGGACCTTATGATTCTGCATGAAAGGAGGACTAGCAGCCCAGTTGCACGGGAGAATGTGAAAAGTGTTCATATGTAGTAAAAACCTAAGAAATCCGTCCGTTTCCGCCATTTGTTATCGAATCGACTTAAAGCCAGATCGTCACATTGGCCGCTCTTCTCTCTGAAACGGTTGTACTTATCGTCTGCAAAGCTATGTCGCGTGCTGCGGTATGTGGAGACACTAAAAGCACCATAGTAGAACACAGATGAAGCTTCTAAGCTGATGTAATAGCCAGTAAGAAGTAGTACAATTCATGTTATAAGTATCGATTATTGACTTCTTAGCTTGCTTTGGTGACTTGAACATGAGCTAGGACCTTAAGATTCTGCATGAAAGGAGGACTAGCAGCCGAGTTGCGAGGGAGAAAGTGAAAAGTGTTCATATGTAGTAAAATCCTGAGAAATCCGTCCGTTTTCGTCATTTGTTATCGAATCGACGTAAGCCAGATCGTCACATTGGCCGCTCTTCTCTCTGAAACAGTTGTACTTATCGTCTGGAAAGCTATGTCGCGTGCTGCGGTATGCGGAGACACTAAAAGCACCATAGTAGATCACAGATGAAGCTTCTAAGTTGAAGTAATATCCAGAAAGATGTAGTACAATTCAAGTCTTAGGTATCGATTATTGACTTTTTACCATTCTTTGGTGCCTTGGACATGAGCTAGGACCTTAAAATTCTGCATGAACGGAGGACTAGCAGCCGAGTTGCAGGGGAGAATGTAAAAAGTGTTCATATGTATTAAAAACCCGAGAAATCCATTCGTTATCGTCATTTGTTATCGAATCGCATTAAAGCAAGATCGTCACATTAGCCGCTCTTCTCTCTGAAACGGTTGTACTTATCGACTGCAAAGCTATGTCGCGTGCTGCGATATGCGGAGACACTAAAAGCACCATAGTAGAACACCGATGAAGCTTCTAAGATGATGTAATAGTCAGTAAGGTGTAGTACAATTCAGGTTTTAGGTATCGATTATTGACTTTTTAGCTGTCTTTGGTGCCTTGGACATGAGGTAGGACCTTAAGATTCTGCATGAAAGGAGGCCTAGCAGCCGAGTTGTACGGGAGAATGTGAAAAGTGTTCATATGTAGTAAAAACCTGAGAAATCCGTCCGTTTTCGTCATTTGTTATCGAATCGACTTATAGCCAGATCGTCACATTAGCCGCTCTTCTCTCTGAAACGGTTGTACTTATCTTCTGCAAAGCTATGTCGCGTGCTGCGGTATGTGGAGACACTAAAAGCACCATAGTAGAACACAGATGAAGCTTCTAAGTTGATGTAATAGCCAGTAAGAAGTAGTACAATTCAAGTTTTAGGTATCGATTATTCACTTTTTAGCTGGCTTTGGTGCCTTGGACATGAGCTAGGACTTTAAGATTGTGCATGAAAGGAGGACTAGCAGCCGAGTTGCACGGGAGAATGTGAAAAGTGTTCATATGTAGTAAAAACCTGAGAAATCCGTCCGTTTTCGTCGTTTGTTATCGAATCGACTTAAAGCCAGATTGTCACATTGGCCGCTCTTCTCTCTGAAACGCTTGTACTTACCGTCTGCAAAGCTATGTCGCGTGCTGCGGTATGCGGAGACACTAAAAGCATCATAGTAGAACACAGATGAAGCTTCTAAGTTGATGTAATAGCCAGTAAGAAGTAGTACAATTCAAGTTTTAGGTATCGATTATTGACTTTTTAGCTGGCTTTGGTGCCTTGGACATGAGCTAGGACCTTAAGATTCTGCATGAAAGGAGGACTAGTAGCCGAGTTGCACGGGTGAATGTGAAAAGTGTTCATATGTAGTAAAAACCTGAGAAATCCGTCCGTTTTCGTCATTTGTTATTGAATCGACTTAAAGCCAGATCGTCACGTTGGCCGCTCTTCTCTCTGAAACGGTTGTACTTATCGTCTGCAAAGCTATGTCGCGTGCTGCGGTATGCGGAGACACTAAAAGCATCATAGTAGAACACAGATGAAGCTTGTAATTGATGTAATAGCCAGTAAGAAGTAATACAATTCAAGTTTTAGGTATCGATTATTGACTTTTTACCTGCCCTTGGTTCCTTGGACATGCGCTAGGACCTTAAGATTCTGCATGAAAGGAGGACTAGCAGCCGAGTTGCACGGGAGAATGTAAAAAGTGTTCATATGTAGTAAAAACCTGAGAAATCCGTCCGTTATCGTCATTTGTTATCGAATCGACTTAAAGCAAGATCGTCACACTGGCCGCTCTTCTCTCTGAAACGGTGGTACTTATCGTCTGCAAAGCTATGTCGCGTGCTGCGGTATGCGGAGACACTAAAAGCACCATAGTAGAACACAGATGAAGCTTCTAAGTTGATGTAATAGCCAGTAAGAAGTAGTACAATTCAAGTTTTAGGTATCGATTATTGACTTTCTAGCTGGCTTTGGTGCCTTGGACATGAGCTAGGACCTTAAGATTCTGCATGAAAGGAGGACTAGCAGCCCAGTTGAACGGGAGAATGTGAAAAGTGTTCCTATGTAGTAAAAACCTGAGAAATCCGTTCGTTATCGTCATTTGTTATCGAATCGACTTAAAGCCAGATCGTCACATTAGCCGCTCTTCTCCCTGAAACGGTTGTACTTATCGACTGCAAAGCTATGTCGCGTGCTGCGGTATGCGGAGACACTAAAAGCACCATAGTAGAACGCAGATGTAGCTTCTAAGATGATGTAATAGTCATTAAGAAGTAGTACAATTCCAGTTTTAGGTATCGATTATTGACTTTTGAGCTGGCTTTGGTGCCTTGGACATGAGTCAGGACCTTAAGATTCTGCATGAAAGGAGGTCTAGAAGCCGAGTTGTACGGGAGAATGTGAAAAGTGTTCATATGGAGTAAAAACCTGAGAAATCCGTCCGTTTTCGTCATTTGTTATCGAATCGACTTAAAGCCAGATCGTCACATCGGGCGCTCTACTCTCGAAAACGGTTGTACTTATCGCCTGCAAAGCTATGTCGCGCGCTGCGGTATGCGGAGACACTAAAAGCACCATAGTAGAACACAGATGAAGCTTCTAAGATGATGTAATAGCCAGTAAGAAGTAGTACAATTCAAGTTTTAGGTATCGATTATTGACTTTTTACCCTTCTTTGGTGCCTTGGGCATGAGCTAGGAACTTAAGATTTTGCATGATAGGAGGTCTAGCAGCCGCGTTGCACGTGAGAAAGTGATAAGTGTTCATCTGTAGTAAAAACCTGAGAAATCCGTCCGTTTCCGCCATTTGTTATCGAATCGACTTAAAGCCAGATCGTCACATTGGCCGCTCTTCTCTCTGAAACGGTTGTACTTATCGTCTGCAAAGCTATGTCGCGTGCTGCGGTATGCGGAGACACTAAAAGCACCATAGTAGAACACAGATGAAGCTTCTAAGCTGATGTAATAGCCAGTAAGAAGTAGTACAATTCATGTTATAGGTATCGATTATTGACTTCTTAGCTGGCTTTGGTGCCTTAAGATTCTGCATGAAAGGAGGACTAGCAGCCGAGTTGCACGGGAGAATGTGAAAAGTGTTCATATGTGGTAAAAACCTGAGAAATCCGTCCGTTATCGTCATTTGTTATCGAATCGACTGAAAGCCAGATCGTCACATTGGCCGCTCTTCTCTCTGAAACGGTTGTACTTATTGTCTGCAAAGCTATGTCGCGTGCTGCGGTATGCGGAGACACTAAAATTACCATAGCAGAACACAGATGAAGTTTCTAAGTTGAAGTAATATCCAGTAAGATGTAGTACAATTCAAGTCTTAGGTATCGATTATTGACTTTTTACCATTCTTTGGTGCCTTGGACATGAGCTAGGACCTCAAAATTCTGCATGAACGGAGGACTAGCAGCCGATTTGCACGGGAGAATGTCAAAAGTGTTCATATGTAGTAAAAACCTGAGAAATCCGTCCGTTTTCGTCATTTGTTATCGAATCGACGTAAAGCCAGATCGTCACATTGGCCGCTATTCTCTCTGAAACGGTTGTACTTATCGTCTGCGAAGCTATGCCACGTGCTGCGGTATGTGGAGACACTAAAAGCACCATAGTAGAACACAGATGAAGCTTCTAAGATGATGTAATAGTCAGTAAGAAGTAGTACAATTCAAGTTTTAGGTATCGATTATTGACTTTTAGCTGCCCTTGGTGCCTTGGACATGAGCTAGGACCTTAAGATTCTGCATGAAAGGAGGACCAGCAGCCGAGTTGCAAGGGAGAGTGTGAAAAGTGTTCATATGTAGTAAAAACCTTAGAAATCCGTTCGTTATCGTCATTGTTATCGAATCGACTTAAAGCCAGATCGTCACATTAGCCGCTCTTCTCTCTGAAACGGTTGTACTTATCGACTGCAAAGCTATGTCGCGTCCTGCGGTATGCGGAGACACTAAAAGCACCATAGTAGAACACAGATGAAGCTTCTAAGATGATGTAATAGCCAGTAAGAAGTAGTACAATTCAAGTTTTAGGTATCGATTATTGACTTTTTACCCTTCTTTGGTGCCTTGGGCATGAGCTAGGAACTTAAGATTTTGCATGATAGGTGGTCTAGCAGCCGCGTTGCACGTGAGAAAGTGATAAGTGTTCATCTGTAGTAAAAACCTGAGAAATCCGTCCGTTTCCGCCATTTGTTATCGAATCGACTTAAAGCCAGATCGTCACATTGGCCGCTCTTTTCTCTGAAACGGTTGTACTTATCGTCTGCAAAGCTATGTCGCGTGCTGCGGTATGCGGAGACACTAAAAGCACCATAGTAGAACACAGATGAAGCTTCTAAGGTGATGTAATAGCCAGTAAGAAGTAGTACAATTCATGTTATAGGTATCGATTATTGACTTCTTAGCTGGCTTTGGTGCCTTAAGATTCTGCATGAAAGGAGGACTAGCAGCCGAGTTGCACGGGAGAATGTGAAAAGTGTTCATATGTGGTAAAAACCTGAGAAATCCGTCCGTTATCGTCATTTGTTATCGAATCGACTGAAAGCCAGATCGTCACATTGGCCGCTCTTCTCTCTGAAACGGTTGTACTTATTGTCTGCAAAGCTATGACGCGTGCTGCGGTATGCGGAGACACTAAAATTACCATAGTAGAACACAGATGAAGTTTCTAAGTTGAAGTAATATCCAGTAAGATGTAGTACAATTCAAGTTTTAGGTATCGATTATTGACTTTTTAGCTGCCCTTGGTTCCTTGGACATGAGCTAGGACCTTAAGATTCTGCATGAAAGGAGGACTAGCAACCGAGTTGCACGGGAGAATGTAAAAAGTGTTCATATGTAGTAAAAACCTGAGAAATCCGTCCGTTATCGTCATTTGTTATCGAATCGACTTAAAGCCAGATCGTCACATTAGCCGCTCTTCTCTCTGAAACGGTTGTACTTATCGACTGCAAAGCTATGTCGCGTGCTGCGGTATGCGGAGACACTAAAAGCACCATAGTGGAACACAGATGAAGCTTCTAAGATGATGTAATAGTCAGTAAGAAGTAGTACAATTCAAGTTTTAAGTATCGATTATTGACTTTTTAGCTGACTTTGGTGCTTTGGACATGAGTTAGGACCTTAAGATTCTGCATGAACGGAGGTCTAGCAGCCGAGTTGTACGGGAGAATGTGAAAAGTGTTCATATGTAGTAAAAACCTGAGAAAACCGTCCGTTTTCGTCATTTGTTATCGAATCGACTTAAAGCCAGATCGTCACATTGGCCGCTCTTCTCTCTGAAACGCTTGTACTTATCGTCTGCAAAGCTATGTCGCGTGCTGCGTTATGCAGAGACACTAAAAGCACCATAGTAGAACACAGATGAAGCTTCTAAGTTGATGTAGTAGTCAGTAAGAAGTAGTACAATTCAAGTTTTAGGTATTGATTATTGACTTTTTAGCTGGCTTTGGTGCCTTGGACATGAGCTAGGACCTTAGGATTCTGCATGAAAGGAGGACTAGCAGCCGAGTTGCACGGGAGAATATGAAAAGTGTTAATATGTAGTAAAAACCAGAGAAATCCGTCCGTGTTCGACATTTGTTATCGAATCGACTTAAAGCCAGATCGTAACATTGGCCGCTCTTCTCTCTGAAACGGTTGTACTTATCGTCTGCAAAGCTATGTCGAGTGCTGCGGCATGCGGAGACACTAAAAGCACCATAGTAGAACACAGATGAAGCTTCTAAGTTGATGTAATAGCCAGTAAGAAGTAGTACAATTCAAGTTTTAAGTATCGATTGTTGACTTTTTACCCTTCTTTGGTGCCTTGGGCATGAGCTAGGAACTTAAGATTTTGCATGATAGGAGGTCTAGCAGCCGCGTTGCACGTGAGAATGTGAGAAGAGTTCATATGTAGTCAAAAACCTAAGATATCAGTCCGTTTTCGTCATTTGTTGTTGAATCGACTTAAAGCCAGATCGTCACACTGGCCGCTCTTCTCTTTGAAACGGTGGTACTTATCGTCTGCAAAGCTACGTGTCGTGCTGCGGTATGCGGAGGCACTAAAAGCACCATAGTAGAACACAGATGAAGCTTCTAAGTTGATGTAATAGCCAGTAAGAAGTAGTACAATTCAAGTTTTAGGTATCGATTATTGACTTTTTAGCTGGCTTTGGTGCCTTGGACATGAGCTAGGAACTTAAGATTTTGCATGATAGGAGGTCTAGCAGCCGCGTTGCACGTGAGAAAGTGATAAGTGTTCATCTGTAGTAAAAACCTGAGAAATCCGTCCGTTTCCGCCATTTGTTATCGAATCGACTTAAAGCCAGATCGTCACATTGGCCGCTCTTCTCTCTGAAACGGTTGTACTTATCGTCTGCAAAGCTATGTCGCGTGCTGCGGTATGCGGAGACACTAAAAGCACCATAGTAGAACACAGATGAAGCTTCTAAGCTGATGTAATAGCCAGTAAGAAGTAGTACAATTCATGTTATAGGTATCGATTATTGACTTCTTAGCTGGCTTTGGTGCCTTAAGATTCTGCATGAAAGGAGGACTAGCAGCCGAGTTGCACGGGAGAATGTGAAAAGTGTTCATATGTGGTAAAAACCTGAGAAATCCGTCCGTTATCGTCATTTGTTATCGAATCGACTGAAAGCCAGATCGTCATATTGGCCGCTCTTCTCTCTGAAACGGTTGTACTTATTGTCTGCAAAGCTATGTCGCGTGCTGCGGTATGCGGAGACACTAAAATTACCATAGTAGAACACAGATGAAGTTTCTAAGTTGAAGTAATATCCAGTAAGATGTAGTACAATTCAAGTCTTAGGTATCGATTATTGACTTTTTACCATTCTTTGGTGCCTTGGACATGAGCTAGGACCTTAAGATTCTGCATGAAAGGAGGACTAGCAGCCGAGTTGCACGGGAGAATGTAAAAAGTGTTCATATGTAGTAAAAACCTGAGAAATCCGTTCGTTATCGTCATTTGTTATCGAATCAACTTAAAGCCAGATCGTCACATTAGACGCTCTTCTCTCTGAAACGGTTGTACTTATCGACTGCAAAGCTATGTCGCGTGCTGCGGTATGCAGAGACACTAAAAGCACCATAGTAGAACACAGATGAAGCTTCTAAGATGATGTAATAGTCAGTAAGAAGTAGTACAATTCAAGTTTTAAGTATCGATTATTGACTTTTTAGCTGACTTTGGTGCCTTGGACATGAGTTAGGACCTTAAGATTCTGCATGAAAGGAGGTCTAGCAGCCGAGTTGTACGGGAGAATGTGAAAAGTGTTCATATGTAGTAAAAACCTGAGAAATCCGTCCGTTTTCGTCATTTGTTATCGAATCGACTTAAAGCCAGATCGTCACATTAGCCGCAATTCTCACTGAAACGGTTGTACTTATCGACTGCAAAGCTATGTCGCGTGCTGCGGTATGCGGAGACACTAAAAGCACCATAGTAGAACACAGATGAAGCTTCTAATTTGATGTAACAGCCAGTAAGAAGTAGTACCATTCAAGTTTTAGTTATCGATTGTTGACTTTTTACCCTTCGTTAGTGCCTTGGGCATGAGCTAGGATCTTAAGATTTTACATGATAGGACGTCTAGCAGCCGCGTTGCACGTGAGAATGTGAAAAGTGTTCATATGTAGTAAAAACCTGAGAAATCCGTCCGTTATCGTCATTTGTTATCGAATCGACTTAAAGCCAGATCGTCACATTAGCCGCTCTTCTCTCTGAAACGGTTGTACTTATCGACTGCAAAGCTATGTCGCGTGCTGCGGTATGCGGAGACACTAAAAGCACCATAGTAGAACACAGATGAAGCTTCTAAGATGATGTAATAGTCAGTAAGAAGTAGTACAATTCAAGTTTTAAGTATCGATTATTGACTTTTTAGCTGACTTTGGTGCCTTGGACATGAGTTAGGACCTTAAGATTCTGCATGAAAGGAGGTCTAGCAGCCGAGTTGTACGGGAGAATGTGAAAAGTGTTCATATGTAGTAAAAACCTGAGAAATCCGTCCGTTTTCGTCATTTGTTATCGAATCGACTTAAAGCCAGATCGTCACATTAGCTGCAATTCTCTCTGAAACGGTTGTACTTATCGACTGCAAAGCTATGTCGCGTGCTGCGGTATGCGGAGACACTAAAAGCACCATAGTAGAACACAGATGAAGCTTCTAAGCTGATGTAATAGCCAGTAAGGAGTAGTACCATTCAAGTTTTAGTTATCGATTGTTGACTTTTTACCCTTCGTTAGTGCCTTGGGCATGAGCTAGGAGCTTAAGATTTTACATGATAGGAGGTCTAGCAGCCGCGTTGCACGTGAGAATGTGAAAAGTGTTCATATGTAGTAAAAACCTGAGAAATCCGTCCGTTTTCCTCATTTGTTATCGAATCGACTTAAAGCCAGATCGTCGCGTTGGCCGCTCTTCTCTCTGAAACGGTTGTACTTATCGACTGCAAAGCTATGTCGCGTGCTGCGGTATGCGGAGACACTAAAAGCACCATAGTGGAACACAGATGAAGCTTCTAAGATGATGTAATAGTCAGTAAGAAGTAGTACAATTCAAGTTTTAAGTATCGATTATTGACTTTTTAGCTGACTTTGGTGCTTTGGACATGACTTAGGACCTTAAGATTCTGCATGAACGGAGGTCTAGCAGCCGAGTTGTACGGGAGAATGTGAAAAGTGTTCATATGTAGTAAAAACCTGAGAAAACCGTCCGTTTTCGTCATTTGTTATCGAATCGACTTAAAGCCAGATCGTCACATTGGCCGCTCTTCTCTCTGAAACGCTTGTACTTATCGTCTGCAAAGCTATGTCGCGTGCTGCGGTATGCAGAGACACTAAAAGCACCATAGTAGAACACAGATGAAGCTTCTAAGTTGATGTAATAGTCAGTAAGAAGTAGTACAATTCAAGTTTTAGGTATTGATTATTGACTTTTTAGCTGGCTTTGGTGCCTTGGACATGAGCTAGGACCTTAAGATTCTGCATGAAAGGAGGACTAGCAGCCGAGTTGCACGGGAGAATATGAAAAGTGTTAATATGTAGTAAAAACCAGAGAAATCCGTCCGTGTTCGACATTTGTTATCGAATCGACTTAAAGCCAGATCGTAACATTGGCCGCTCTTCTCTCTGAAACGGTTGTACTTATCGTCTGCAAAGCTATGTCGAGTGCTGCGGCATGCGGAGACACTAAAAGCACCATAGTAGAACACAGATGAAGCTTCTAAGTTGATGTAATAGCCAGTAAGAAGTAGTACAATTCAAGTTTTAAGTATCGATTGTTGACTTTTTACCCTTCTTTGGTGCCTTGGGCATGAGCTAGGAACTTAAGATTTTGCATGATAGGAGGTCTAGCAGCCGCGTTGCACGTGAGAATGTGAAAAGAGTTCATATGTAGTAAAAACCTAAGATATCAGTCCGTTTTCGTCATTTGTTGTCGAATCGACTTAAAGCCAGATCGTCACACTGGCCGCTCTTCTCTTTGAAACGGTGGTACTTATCGTCTGCAAAGCTACGTGTCGTGCTGCGGTATGCGGAGACACTAAAAGCACCATAGTAGAACACAGATGAAGCTTCTAAGTTGATGTAATAGCCAGTAAGAAGTAGTACAATTCAAGTTTTAGGTATCGATTATTGACTTTCTAGCTGGCTTTGGTGCCTTGGACATGAGCTAGGACCTTAAGATTCTGCATGAAAGGAGGACTAGCAGCCCAGTTGAACGGGAGAATGTGAAAAGTGTTCCTATGTAGTAAAAACCTGAGAAATCCGTTCGTTATCGTCATTTGTTATCGAATCGACTTAAAGCCAGATCGTCACATTAGCCGCTCTTCTCCCTGAAACGGTTGTACTTATCGACTGCAACGCTATGTCGCGTGCTGCGGTATGCGGAGACACTAAAAGCACCATAGTAGAACGCAGATGTAGCTTCTAAGATGATGTAATAGTCATTAAGAAGTAGTACAATTCCAGTTTTAGGTATCGATTATTGACTTTTTAGCTGGCTTTGGTGCCTTGGACATGAGTCAGGACCTTAAGATTCTGCATGAAAGGAGGTCTAGAAGCCGAGTTGTACGGGAGAATGTGAAAAGTGTTCATATGGAGTAAAAACCTGAGAAATCCGTCCGTTTTCGTCATTTGTTATCGAATCGACTTAAAGCCAGATCGTCACATCGGGCGCTCTACTCTCTAAAACGGTTGTACTTATCGTCTGCAAAGCTATGTCGCGCGCTGCGGTATGCGGAGACACTAAAAGCACCATAGCAGAATACAGATGAAGCTTCTAAGTTGATGTAATAGCCAGTAAGAAGTAGTACAATTGAAGTTTTTGGTATCGATTATTGACTTTTCAGCTGGCTTTGGTGCCTTGGACATGAGCTAGGACCTTAAGATTCTGCATGAAAGGAGGACCAGCAGCCGAGTTGCAAGGGAGAGTGTGAAAAGTGTTCATATGTAGTAAAAACCTTAGAAATCCGTTCGTTATCGTCATTGTTATCGAATCGACTTAAAGCCAGATCGTCACATTAGCCGCTCTTCTCTCTGAAACGGTTGTACTTATCGACTGCAAAGCTATGTCGCGTGCTGCGGTATGCGGAGACACTAAAAGCACCATAGTAGAACACAGATGAAGCTTCTAAGATGATGTAATAGCCAGTAAGAAGTAGTACAATTCAAGTTTTAGGTATCGATTATTGACTTTTTACCCTTCTTTGGTGATTGGGCATGAGCTAGGAACTTAAGATTTTGCATGATAGGAGGTCTAGCAGCCGCGTTGCACGTGAGAAAGTGATAAGTGTTCATCTGTAGTAAAAACCTGAGAAATCCGTCCGTTTCCGCCATTTGTTATCGAATCGACTTAAAGCCAGATCGTCACATTGGCCGCTCTTCTCTCTGAAACGGTTGTACTTATCGTCTGCAAAGCTATGTCGCGTGCTGCGGTATGCGGAGACACTAAAAGCACCATAGTAGAACACAGATGAAGCTTCTAAGCTGATGTAATAGCCAGTAAGGAGTAGTACAATTCAAGTTTTAGGTATCGATTATTGACTTTTTAGCTGCCCTTGGTGCCTTGGACATGAGCTAGGACCTTAAGATTCTGCATGAAAGGAGGACTAGCAGCCGAGTTGCACGGGAGAATGTAAAAAGTGTTCATATGTAGTAAAAACCTGAGAAATCCGTTCGTTATCGTCATTTGTTATCGAATCAACTTAAAGCCAGATCGTCACATTAGACGCTCTTCTCTCTGAAACGGTTGTACTTATCGACTGCAAAGCTATGTCGCGTGCTGCGGTATGCAGAGACACTAAAAGCACCATAGTAGAACACAGATGAAGCTTCTAAGATGATGTAATAGTCAGTAAGAAGTAGTACAATTCAAGTTTTAAGTATCGATTATTGACTTTTTAGATGACTTTGGTGCCTTGGACATGACTTAGGACCTTAAGATTCTGCATGAAAGGAGGTCTAGCAGCCGAGTTGTACGGGAGAATGTGAAAAGTGTTCATATGTAGTAAAAACCTGAGAAATCCGTCCGTTTTCGTCATTTGTTATCGAATCGACTTAAAGCCAGATCGTCACATTAGCCGCAATTCTCTCTGAAACGGTTGTACTTATCGACTGCAAAGCTATGTCGCGTGCTGCGGTATGCGGAGACACTAAAAGCATCATAGTAGAACACAGATGAAGCTTCTAAGTTGATGTAACAGCCAGTAAGAAGTAGTACCATTCAAGTTTTAGTTATCGATTGTTGACTTTTTACCCTTCGTTAGTGCCTTGGGCATGAGCTAGGATCTTAAGATTTTACATGATAGGAGGTCTAGCAGCCGCGTTGCACGTGAGAATGTGAAAAGTGTTCATATGTAGTAAAAACCTGAGAAATCCGTCCGTTTTCCTCATTTGTTATCGAATCGACTTAAAGCCAGATCGTCGCGTTGGCCGCTCTTCTCTCTGAAACGGTTGTACTTATCGTCTGCAAAGCTATGTCGCGTGCTGCGGTATGCGGAGACACTAAAAGGATCATAGTAGAACACAGATGAAGCTTCTAAATTGATGTAATAGCCAGTAAGAAGTAGTACAATTCAAGTTTTGGTATCAATTATTGACTTTTTAGCTGCCCTTGGTTCCTTGGACATGAGCTAGGACCTTAAGATTCTGCATGAAAGGAGGACTAGCAACCGAGTTGCACGGGAGAATGTAAAAAGTGTTCATATGTAGTAAAAACCTGAGAAATCCGTCCGTTATCGTCATTTGTTATCGAATCGACTTAAAGCCAGATCGTCACATTAGCAACTCTTCTCTCTGAAACGGTTGTACTTATCGATTGCAAAGCTATGTCGCGTGCTGCGGTATGCGGAGACACTAAAAGCACCATAGTAGAACACAGATGAAGCTTCTAAGATGATGTAATAGTCAGTAAGAAGTAGTACAATTCAAGTTTTAAGTATCGATTATTGACTTTTTAGCTGACTTTGGTGCTTTGGACATGAGTTAGGACCTTAAGATTCTGCATGAACGGAAGTCTAGCAGCCGAGTTGTACGGGAGAATGTGAAAAGTGTTCATATGTAGTAAAAACCTGAGAAAACCGTCCGTTTTCGTCATTTGTTATCGAATCGACTTAAAGCCAGATCGTCACATTGGCCGCTCTTCTCTCTGAAACGCTTGTACTTATCGTCTGCAAAGCTATGTCGCGTGCTGCGGTATGCAGAGACACTAAAAGCACCATAGTAGAACACAGATGAAGCTTCTAAGTTGATGTAATAGTCAGTAAGAAGTAGTACAATTCAAGTTTTAGGTATTGATTATTGACTTTTTAGCTGGCTTTGGTGCCTTGGACATGAGCTAGGACCTTAAGATTCTGCATGAAAGGAGGACTAGCAGCCGAGTTGCACGGGAGAATATGAAAAGTCTTCATATGTAGTAAAAACCAGAGAAATCCGTCCGTGTTCGACATTTGTTATCGAATCGACTTAAAGCCATATCGTAACATTGGCCGCTCTTCTCTCTGAAACGGTTGTACTTATCGTCTGCAAAGCTATGTCGAGTGCTGCGGCATGCGGAGACACTAAAAGCACCATAGTAGAACACAGATGAAGCTTCTAAGTTGATGTAATAGCCAGTAAGAAGTAGTACAATTCAAATTTTAAGTATCGATTGTTGACTTTTTAGCCTTCTTTGGTGCCTTGGGCATGAGCTAGGAACTTAAGATTTTGCATGATAGGAGGTCTAGCAGCCGCGTTGCACGTGAGAATGTGAAAAGAGTTCATATGTAGTAAAAACCTAAGATATCAGTCCGTTTTCGTCATTTGTTGTCGAATCGACTTAAAGCCAGATCGTCACACTGGCCGCTCTTCTCTTTGAAACGGTGGTACTTATCGTCTGCAAAGCTACGTGTCGTGCTGCGGTATGCGGAGACACTAAAAGCACCATAGTAGAACACAGATGAAGCTTCTAAGTTGATGTAATAGCCAGTAAGAAGTAGTACAATTCAAGTTTTAGGTATCGATTATTGACTTTCTAGCTGGCTTTGGTGCCTTGGACATGAGCTAGGACCTTAAGATTCTGCATGAAAGGAGGACTAGCAGCCCAGTTGAACGGGAGAATGTGAAAAGTGTTCCTATGTAGTAAAAACCTGAGAAATCCGTTCGTTATCGTCATTTGTTATTGAATCGACTTAAAGCCAGATCGTCACATTAGCCGCTCTTCTCCCTGAAACGGTTGTACTTATCGACTGCAAAGCTATGTCGCGTGCTGCGGTATGCGGAGACACTAAAAGCACCATAGTAGAACGCAGATGTAGCTTCTAAGATGATGTAATAGTCATTAAGAAGTAGTACAATTCCAGTTTTAGGTATCGATTATTGACTTTTTAGCTGGCTTTGGTGCCTTGGACATGAGTCAGGACCTTAAGATTCTGCATGAAAGGAGGTCTAGAAGCCGAGTTGTACGGGAGAATGTGAAAAGTGTTCATATGGAGTAAAAACCTGAGAAATCCGTCCGTTTTCGTCATTTGTTATCGAATCGACTTAAAGCCAGATCGTCACATCGGGCGCTCTACTCTCTAAAACGGTTGTACTTATCGTCGGCAAAGCTATGTCGCGCGCTGCGGTATGTGGAGACACTAAAAGCACCATAGTAGAATACAGATGAAGCTTCTAAGTTGATGTAATAGCCAGTAAGAAGTAGTACAATTCAAGTTTTTGGTATCGATTATTGACTTTTCAGCTGGCTTTGGTGCCTTGGACATGAGCTAGGACCTTAAGATTCTGCATGAAAGGAGGACCAGCAGCCGAGTTGCAAGGGAGAGTGTGAAAAGTGTTCATATGTAGTAAAAACCTTAGAAATCCGTTCGTTATCGTCATTGTTATCGAATCGACTTAAAGCCAGATCGTCACATTAGCCGCTCTTCTCTCTGAAACGGTTGTACTTATCGACTGCAAAGCTATGTCGCGTGCTGCGGTATGCGGAGACACTAAAAGCACCATAGTAGAACACAGATCAAGCTTCTAAGATGATGTAATAGCCAGTAAGAAGTAGTACAATTCAAGTTTTAGGTATCGATTATTGACTTTTTACCCTTCTTTGGTGCCTTGGGCATGAGCTAGGAACTTAAGATTTTGCATGATAGGAGGTCTAGCAGCCGCGTTGCACGTGAGAAAGTGATAAGTGTTCATCTGTAGTAAAAACCTGAGAAATCCGTCCGTTTCCGCCATTTGTTATCGAATCGACTTAAAGCCAGATCGTCACATTGGCCGCTCTTCTCTCTGAAACGGTTGTACTTATCGTCTGCAAAGCTATGTCGCGTGCTGCGGTATGCGGAGACACTAAAAGCACCATAGTAGAACACAGATGAAGCTTCTAAGCTGATGTAATAGCCAGTAAGAAGTAGTACAATTCATGTTATAGGTATCGATTATTGACTTCTTAGCTGGCTTTGGTGCCTTAAGATTCTGCATGAAAGGAGGACTAGCAGCCGAGTTGCACGGGAGAATGTGAAAAGTGTTCATATGTGGTAAAAACCTGAGAAATCCGTCCGTTATCGTCATTTGTTATCGAATCGACTGAAAGCCAGATCGTCACATTGGCCGCTCTTCTCTCTGAAACGGTTGTACTTATTGTCTGCAAAGCTATGTCGCGTGCAGCGGTATGCGGAGACACTAAAATTACCATAGTAGAACACAGATGAAGTTTCTAAGTTGAAGTAATATCCAGTAAGATGTAGTACAATTCAAGTCTTAGGTATCGATTATTGACTTTTTACCATTCTTTGGTGCCTTGGCCATGAGCTAGGACCTCAAAATTCTGCATGAACGGAGGACTAGCAGCCGATTTGCACGGGAGAATGTCAAAAGTGTTCATATGTAGTAAAAACCTGAGAAATCCGTCCGTTTTCGTCATTTGTTATCGAATCGACGTAAAGCCAGATCGTCACATTGGCCGCTCTTCTCTCTGAAACGGTTGTACTTATCGTCTGCGAAGCTATGCCACGTGCTGCGGTATGTGGAGACACTAAAAGCGCCATAGTAGAACACAGATGAAGCTTCTAAGTTGATGTAATAGCCAGTAAGAAGTAGTGCAATTCAAGTTTTAGGTATCGATTATTGACTTTTTAGCTGGCTTTGGTGCCTTGGACATGAGCTAGGACCTTAAGATTCTGCATGATAGGTGGATAAACAGCCGAGTTGCACAGGGGAATGTGAAGTGTGTTCATATGTAGTAAAAACCTGAGAAATCCGTTCGTTTTGGTCATTTGTTATCGAATCGACTTAAAGCCAGATCGTCACATTGGCCGCTCTTCTCTCTGAAACGGTTCTACTTATCGTCTGCAAAGCTATGTCGCGTGCTGCGGTATGCGGAGACACTAAAAGCACCATAGCAGAACACAGATGAAGCTTCTAAGTTGATGTCATAGCCAGTAAGAAGTAGTACAATTCAAGATTTAGGTATCGATTATTGACTTTTTAGCTGGCTTTGGTGCCTTGGACATGAGCTAGGACCTTAAGATTCTGCATTAAAGGAGGACTAGAAGCCGAGTTGCACGGGAGAATGTGAAAAGTGTTCATATGTAGTAAAAACCTGAGAAATCCGTCCGTTTTCGTCATTTGTTATCGAATCGACGTAAAGCCAGATCGTCACATTGGCCGCTCTTCTCTCTGAAACGGTTGTACTTATCGTCTGCAAAGCTATGTCACTAGCTGAGGTATGTGGAGACAGAAAAAGCGCCATAGTAGAACACAGATGAAGCTTCTAACTTGATGTAATAGCCAGTATAAGTAGTACAATTCAAGTTTTAGCTATCGATTATTGACTTTTTAGCTGGCTTTGGTGCCTTGGACATGAGCTAGGACCTTAAGATTCTGCATGAAAGGAGGATTAGCAGCCGAGTTGCATGGGAGAATGTGAAATGTGTTCATATGTAGTAAAAACCTGATAAATCCGTCCGTTTTCGTCATTTGTTATCGAATCGACTTAAAGCCAGATCGTCACATTGGCCGCTCTTCTCTCTGAAACGGTTGTACTTATCGTCTGCAAAGCTATGTTACGTGCTGCGGTATGCGGAGACACTAAAAGCACCATAGTAGAACACGGATGAATCTTCTAAGTTGATGTAATAGCCGGTAAGAAGTAGTACAATACAAGTCTTAGGTATGGATTATTGACTTTTTACCATTCTTTGGTGCCTCGGACATGAGCTAGGACCTTAAAATTCTGCATGAACGGAGGACTAGCAGCCGAGTTGCACGGGAGAATGTGAAAAGTGTTCATATGTAGTAAAAACCTGAGAAATCCGTCCATTTCGTCATTTGTTATCGAATCGACGTAAAGGCAGATAGTCACATTGGCCGCTCTTCTCTCTGAAACGGTTGTACTTATCGTCTGCAAAGCTATGTCACGTGCTGCGGTTAGTGGAGACACTAAAAGCGCCATAGTAGAACACAGATGAAGCTTCTAAGTTTATGTAACAGCCAGTAAGAAGTAGTACAATTCAAGTTTTAGGATCGATTATTGACTTTTTTGCTGGCTTTGGTGCCTTGGACATGAGCTAGGAACTTAAGATTCTGCATGAAAGGAGGATTAGCAACCGAGTTGCACGGGAGAATGTGAAATGTGTTCATATGTAGTTAAAACCTGAGATATCCGTCCGTTTTCGTCATTTGTTATCGATTCGACTTAAAGCCAGATCGTCACATTGGCCGCTCTTCTCTCCGAAACGGTTGTGCTTATCGTCTGCAAAGCTATGTCGCGTGCTGCGGTATTCTGAGACACTAAAAGCACCATAGTAGAACACAGATGAAGCTTCTAAGTTGATGTAACAGCCAGTAAGAAGTAGTACAATTCAAGTTTTAGGATCGATTATTGACTTTTTAGCTGGCTTTGGTGCCTTGGACATGAGCTAGGAACTTAAGATTCTGCATGAAAGGAGGATTAGCAACCGAGTTGCACGGGAGAATGTGAAATGTGTTCATATGTAGTTAAAACCTGAGATATCCGTCCGTTTTCGTCATTTGTTATCGAATCGACTTAAGGCATATCGTCACATTGGCCGCTCTTCTCTCTGAAAGGGTTGTACTTATCGTCTGCAAAGCTATGTCGCGTGCTGCGGTATGCGGAGACACTAAAAGCACCATAGTAGAACACAGATGAAGCTTCTAAGTTGATGTAATAGCCAGTAAGAAGTAGTACAATTCAAGTTTTAGGTATCGATTATTGACTTTTTAGCTGGCTTTGGTGACTTGGACATGAGCTAGGACCTTATGATTCTGCATGAAAGGAGGACTAGCAGCCGATTTGCACGGGAGAATGTGAAAAGTGTTCATATGTAGTATTAACCTGAGAAATCCGTCCGTTTTCGTCATTTGTTATCGAATCGACTTAAAGCCAGATCGTCACATTGGCCGCTCTTCTCTCTGAAAGGGTTGTACTTATCGTCTGCAAAGCTATGTCGCGTGCTGCGGTATGCGGAGACACTAAAATCACCATAGTAGAACACAGATGAAGCTTCTAAGTTGATGTAATAGCCAGTAAGAAGTAGTACAATTCAAGTTTTAGGTATTGATTATTGACTTTTTAGCTTTCTTTGGTGCCTTGGACATGAGCTAGGATCTTAAGATTCTGCATGAATGGAGGATTAGCAGCGCAGTTGCACGGGAGAATGTGAAAAGTGTTCATATGTAGTAAAAACCTGAGAAATCCGTCCGTTTTCGTCATTTGTTATCGAAACGACTTAAAGCCAGATCGTCACATTGGCCGCTCTTCTCTCTGAAACGGTTGTACGTATCGTGTGCAAAGCTATGTCGCGTGATGCGGTATGCGGAGACAGTAAAAGCACCATAGTAGAAGACAGATGAAGCTTCTAATTTGATGTAATACTCAGTAAGAAGTAGTCCAATTCAAGTTTTAGGTATCGATTATTGACTTTTTAGCTGGCTTTGGTGCCTTGGACATGAGACAGGACCTTAGGTTCCTGCATTAAAGGAGGACTAGCAGCCGAGTTGCACGGGAGAATGTGAAAAATATTCATATGTAGTAAAAACCTGAGATATTTGTCCGTTTTCGTCATTTGTTATCGAATCGACTTAAAGCCAGATCGTCAAACTGGCCGCTCTTCTCTCTGAAATGGTTGTACTTCTCGTCTGCAAAGCTATGTTGCGTGCTGCGGTATGCGGAGACAGTAAAAGAACCATAGTAGAACACAGATGAAGCTTCTAAGTTGATGTAATAGCCAGTAAGAAGTAGTACAATTCAAGTTTTATGTATCGATTATTGACTTTTTAGCTGTCTTTGGTGCCTTGGACATGAGCTAGGACCTTAAGATTCTGCATGAAAGGAGGACTAGCAGCCGAGTTGCACGGGAGAATGTGAAAAGTGTTCATATGTAGTAAAAACATGAGAAATACGTCCGTTTTCGTCATTTGTTATCGAATCGACTTAAAACCAGATCGTCACATTGCCGTCCTTCTCTCTGAAACGGTTCTACTTATCGTCTGCAAAGCTATGTCGCGTGCTGCGGTATGCGGAGACACTAAAATCACCATAGTAGAACACAGATGAAGTTTCTAAGTTGATGTAATAGCCAGTAAGAAGTAGTACAATTCAAGTTTTAAGTATCGATTATTGACTTTTTAGCTGGCTTTGGTACCTTGGACATGAGCTAGGACCTTAAAATTCTGCAAGAAAGGAGGACTAGAAGCCGAGTTGCACGGGAGAATGTGAAAAGTGTTCATATGTAGTAAAAACCTGAGACATCCGTCCGTTTTCGTCATTTGTTATCGAATCGACTTAAAGCCAGATCGTCACATTGGCCGCTCTTCTCTCTGAAACGGTTGTACTTCTCGTCTGCAAAGCTATGTCGCGCTCTGCGATATGCGGAGTAAGTAAAAGCACCATAGTAGAACACAGATGAAGCTTCTAAGTTGATGTAATAGCCAGTAAGATATAGTACATTTCAAGTTTTAGGTATCGATTATTGACTTTTTAGCTGGCTTTGGTGCGTTGGACATGAGCTAGGATCTTAAGATTGTGCATGAAAGAAGGATTTGCAGCGGAGTTGCACGGGAGAATATGAAAAGTGTTCATATGTAGTAAAAACCTAGAAATCCGTCCGTTTTCGTCATTTGTTATCGAATCGACTTAAAGCCACATCGTCACATTGGCCGCTCTTCTCTCTGGAACGGTTGTACTTATCGTCTGCAAAGCTATGTCGCGTGCTCCGGTATGCGGAGACATTAAAATCACCATAGTAGAACACAGATGAAGCTTCTAAGTTGATGTAATAGCCAGTAAGCAGTAGTACAATTCAAGTTCTAGGTATCGATTATTGACTTTTTAGCTGGCTTTGGTGCCTTGGACATGAGCTAGGACCTTTAGATTCTGCATGAAAGGAGGATTAGCAGCGGAGTTACACGGAAGAATGTGAAAAGTGTTCATATGAAGTAAAAACCTGAGACATCCGTCCGTTTTCGTCATTTGTTATCGAGTCGACATAAAGCCAGATCGTCACATTGGTCGCTCTTCTCTCTGAAACGGTTGTACTTATCGTCTGCAAAGCTATGTCGCGTGTTGCGGTATGCGGAGACAGTAAAAGCACCATAGTAGAACACAGATGAAGCTTCTAAGTTAATGTAATAGCCAGTAAGATATAGTACAATTCAAGTTCTAGGTATCGATTATTGACTTTTTAGCTGGCTTTGGTGCTTTGGACATGAGCTAGGACCTTATGATTCTGCATGAAAGGAGGACTAGCAGCCGAGTTGCACGGGAGAATGTGAAAAGTGTTCATCTGTAGTAAAATCCTGAGAAATCCGTCCATTTTCGTCATTTGTTATCGAATCGACTTAAAGCCCGATCGTCACATTGGCCGCTCTTCTCTCTGAAACGGTTGTACTTCTCGTCTGCAAAGCTATGTCGCGCTCTGCGATATGCGGAGACAGTAAAAGCACCATAGTAGAACACAGATGAAGCTTCTAAGTTGATGTAATAGCCAGTAAGATATAGTACAATCCAAGTTTTAGGTATCGATTATTGACTTTTTAGATGGCATTGGTGCGTTGGGCATGAGCTAGGACCTTAAGATTGTGCATGAAAGAAGGATTGGCAACGGAGTTGCACGGGAGAATATGAAAAGCGTACATAAGTAGTAAAAACCTAGAAATCCGTCCGTTTTCGTCATTTGTTATCGAATCGACTTAAAGCCAGATCGTCACATTGGCCGCTATTCTCTCTGAAACGGTTGTACTTATCGTCTGCAAAGCTATGTCGCGTGCTGCGGTATTCTGAAACACTAAAAGCACCATAGTAGAACACAGATGAAACTTCTAAGTTGATGTAATAGCCAGGAAGAAGTAGTATAATTCAAGTTTTAGGTATGGTTTAAGACTTTATAGCTGGCTTTGGTGCCCTCGACATGAGCTAGGACCTTAACATTCTGCATGAAAGGAGGACTAGCAGCTTATTTGCACGGGAGAATGTGAAAAGTATTCATATGTAGTAAAAACCTGAGACGTCAGTCAGTTTTCGTCATTTGTTATCGAATCGACTTAAAGCCAGATCGTCACATTGGCCGCTCTTCTCTCTGAAACGGTTGTACTAATCGATTTCGTAGCTATGTCGCGTGCAGCGGTATGCGGAGACACTAAAAGCAGCATAATAGAACACAGATGAAGCTTCTAAGTTGATGTAATAGCCAGTAAGAAGTAGTACAATTCAAGTTTTAGGTATTCAATATTGAATTTTTAGCTGGCTTTGGTGCCTTGGACATGAGCTAGGACCTTAAGATTCTGCATGAAATGAGGACTAGCAGCCCTGTTGCACGGGAGAATGTGAAAAGTGTTCATATGTAGTAAAAACCTGAGAATTCGGTCCGTTTTCGTCATTTGTTATCGAATCGACTTAAAGCCAGATCGTCACATTGGCCGCTCTTCTCTCTGAAACGGTTGTACTTATCGTCTGCAAAGCTATGTCGCGTGCTCCGGTATGCGGAGATATTAAAATCACCATAGTAGAACACAGATGAAGCTTCTAAGTTGATGTAATAGCCAGTAAGCAGTAGTACAATTCAAGTTCTAGGTATCGATTATTGACTTTTTAGCTGGCTTTGGTGCCTTGGACATGAGCTAGGACCTTTAGATTCTGCATGAAAGGAGGATTAGCAGCGGAGTTGCACGGGAGAATGTGAAAAGTGTTCATATGAAGTAAAAACCTGAGACGTCAGTCCGTTTTCGTCATTTGTTATCGAATCGACTTAAAGCCAGATCGTACCATTGGTCGCTCTTCTCTCTGTAACTGTTGTACTTATCGTCTGCAAAGCTATGTTGCGTGCTGCGGTATGCGGAGACAGTAAAAGCACCATAGTAGAACACAGATAAAGCTTCTAAGTTAATGTAATAGCCAGTAAGATATAGTACAATTCAAGTTCTAGGTATCGATTATTGACTTTTTAGCTGGCTTTGGTGCCTTGGACATGAGACAGGACCTTAGATGTCTGCATTAAATTAGGACTAGCAGCCGAGTTTGCACGGGAGAATGTGAAAGGTATTCATATGTAGTAAAAACCTGAGACATTTGTCCGTTTTCGTCATTTGTTATCGAATCGACTTAAAGCCAGATCGTCAAACTAGCCGCTCTTCTCTCTGAAACTGTTGTACTTCTCGTCTGCAAAGCTATGTTGCGTGCTGCTGTATGCGGAGACAGTAAAAGAACCATAGTAGAACACAGATGAAGCTTCTAAGTTGATGTAATAGCCAGTAAGAAGTAGTACAATTCAAGTTTTAGGTATCGATTATTGACTTTTTAGCTGTCTTTTGTGCCTTGGACATGAGCTAGGACCTTAAGATTCTGCATGAAAGGAGGACTAGCAGCCGAGTTGCACGGGAGAATGTGAAAAATATTCATATGTAGTAAAAACATGAGAAATACGTCCGTTTTCGCAATTTGTTATCGAATCGATTTATAGCCAGATCGTCACATTAGCCGCTCTTCTCTCTGAAACGGTTGTACTTATCGTCTGCAAAGCTATGTCGCGTGCTGCGGTATGCGGAGACACTAAAAGCAGCATAGTAGAACACAGATGAAGCTTCTAAGTTGATGTAATAGCCAGTAAGAAGTAGTACAATTCAAGTTTTAGGTTTTGAATATTGACTTTTTAGCAGGCTTTGTTGCCTTGGACATAAGCTAGGACCTTAAGATTCTGCATGAAAGGAGGACTAGCAGCCGAGTTGCACGGGAGAATGTGAAAAGTGTTCATATGTAGTAAAAACATGAGAAATCGGTCCGTTTTCGTCATTTGTTATCGAATCGACTTAAAACCAGATCGTCACATTGGCCGCCCTTCTCTCTGAAACGGTTCTACTTATCGTCTGCAAAGCTATGTCGCGTGCTGCGGTATGCGGAGTAAGTAAAAGCACCATAGTAGAACACAGATGAAGCTTCTAAGTTGATGTAATAGCCAGTAAGATATAGTACAATTCAAGTTTTAGGTATCGATTTTTGACTTTTTAGCTGGCTTTGGTGCCCTCGACATGAGCTAGGACCTTAACATTCTGCATGAAAGGAGGACTAGCAGCTTATTTGCACGGGAGAATGTGAAAAGTGTTCAAATGTAGTAAAAACCTGAGAAACACGTCAGTTTTCGTCATTTGTTATCGATTCGACTTAAAGCCAGATCGTCACATTGGCCGCTCTTCTCTCTGAAACGGTTGTACTAATCGAATTCATAGCTATGTCGCGTGCTGCTGTATGCGGAGACACTAAAAGCACCATAGTAGAACACAGATGAAGCTTCTAAGTTGATGTAATAGCCAGTAAGAAGTAGTACAATTCAAGTTTTAGGTATTCAATATTGAATTTTTAGCTGGCTTTGGTGCCTTGGACATGAGCTAGGACCTTAAGATTCTGCATGAAATGAGGACTAGCAGCCCTGTTGCACGGGAGAATGTGAAAAGTGTTCATATGTAGTAAAAACCTGAGAATTCGGTCCGTTTTCGTCATTTGTTATCGAATCGACTTAAAGCCAGATCGTCACATTGGCCGCTCTTCTCTCTGAAACGGTTGTACTTATCGTCTGCAAAGCTATGTCGCGTACTCCGGTATGCGGAGACATTAAAATCACCATAGTAGAACACAGATGAAGCTTCTAAGTTGATGTAATAGCCAGTAAGCAGTAGTACAATTCAAGTTCTAGGTATCGATTATTGAATTTTTAGCTGGCTTTGGTGCCTTGGACATGAGCTAGGACCATTAGATTCTGCATGAAAGGAGGACTAGCAGCCGAGTTGCCCAGGAGAATGTGAAAAGTGTTCATATGTAGTAAAAACCTGAGAAATCCGTCCGTTTTCGTCATTTGTTATCGAATCGACTTAAAGCCAGATCGTCACATTGGTCGCTCTTCTCTCTGAAACGGTTGTACTTATCGTCTGCAAAGCTATGTCGCGTGCTGCGGTATTCTGAAACACTATAAGCACCTTAGTAGAACACAGATGAAGCTTCTACGTTGATGTAATAGCCAGGAAGAAGTAGTACAATTCAAGTTTTAGGTATGGTTTAAGACTTTATAGCTGGCTTTGGTGCCCTCGACATGAGCTAGGACCTTAACATTCTGCATGAAAGGAGGACTAGCAGCTTATTTGCACGGGAGAATGTGAAAAGTGTTCATATGTAGTAAAAACCTGAGAAACACGTCAGTTTTCGTCATTTGTTATCGAATCTACTTAAAGCCAGATCGTCACATTGGCCGCTCTTCTCTCTGAAACGGTTGTACTAATCGATTTCGTAGCTATGTCGCGTGCTGCGGTATGCGGAGACACTAAAAGCAGCATAATAGAACACAGATGAAGCTTCTAAGTTGATGTAATAGCCAGTAAGAGGTAGTACAATTCAAGTTTTAGGTATCGATTATTGACTTTTTAGCTGGCTTTGGTGCCTTGGAAATGAGCTCGGACCTTAACATTCTGCATGAAAGGAAGACTAGCAGCCGAGTTGCACGGGAGAATGTGAAATGTGTTCATATGTAGTAAAAACATGAGAAATCCGTCCGTTTTCGTCATTTGTTATCGAATCGACTTAAAGCCAGATCGTCACATTGGCCGCCCTTCTCTCTGAAAAAGTTGTGCTTATCGTCTGGAAAGCTATGTCGCGTGCTGCGGTATGCGGACACACTAAAAGCACCATAGTAGAACACAGATGAAGCTTCTAAGTTGATGTAATAGCCAGTAAGAAGTAGTACAATTAAAGTTTTAGGTATCGGTTATTGACTTTTTACCCTTCTTTGGTGCCTTGGACATGAGCTAGGAACTTAACATTTTTCATGAAAGGAGGACTAGCAGCCGAGTTGCACGGGAGAATGTGAAAAGTGTTCATATGTAGTAAAAACCTGAAAATCCGTCCGTTTTCGTCATTTGTTATCGAATCGACTTAAAGCCAGATCGTCACATTGGCCGCTCTTCTCTCTGAAACGGTTGTACTTATCGTCTGCAAAGCTATGTCGCGTGCTGCGGTATGCGGAGACATTAAAATCACCATAGTAGAACACAGATGAAGCTTCTAAGTTGATGTAATAGCCAGTAAGTAGTAGTACAATTCAAGTTTTAGGTATCGATTATTGACTTTTTAGCTGGCTTTGGTGCCTTGGACATGAGCTAGGACCTTTAGATTCTGCATGAAAGGAGGATTAGCAGCGGAGTTGCACGGGAGAATGTGAGAAGTGTTCATATGTAGTAAAAACCTGAGACATCCGTCCGTTTTCGTCATTTGTTATCGAATCGACTTAAAGCCAGATCGTCACATTGGCCGCTCTTCTCTCTGAAACGGTTGTACTTATCGTCTGCAAAGCTATGTCGCGTGCTGCGGTATGCGGAGACAGTAAAAGCACCATAGTAGAACACAGATGAAGCTTCTAAGTTAATGTAATAGCCAGTAAGATATAGTAGAATTCAAGTTTTAGGTATCGATTATTGACTTTTTTGCTGGCTTTGGTGCCTTGGACATGAGCTAGCACCTTAAGATTCTGCATGAAAGGAGGATTAGCAGCGGAGTTGCACGGTAGAATATGAAAAGTGTTCATATGTAGTAAAAACATAGAAATCCGTCCGTTTTCGTCATTTGTTATCGAATCGACTTAAAGCCAGATCGTCACATTGGCCGCTCTTCTCTCTGAAACGGTTGTACTTCTCGTCTGCAAAGCTATGTCGCGCTCTGCGATATGCGGAGACCGTAAAAGCACCATAGTAGAACACAGATGAAGCTTCTAAGTTGATGTAATAGCCAGTAAGATATAGTACAATTCAAGTTTTAGGTATCGATTATTGACTTTTTAGATGGCTTTGGTGCGTTGGACATGAGCTAGGACCTTAAGATTGTGCATGAAAAATGGATTAGCAGCGGAGTTGCACGGGAGAATATGAAAAGTGTTCATATGTAGTAAAAACCTGAGAAATCCGTCCGTTTTCGTCATTTGTTGTCGAACCGACTTAAAGCAAGATCGTCACATTGGCCGCTCTTCTCCCTGAAAGGGTTGTACTTATCGTCTTCAAAGGTATGTCGCGTGTTGCCGTAGGCGGAAACAGGAAAAGCACCGGAGTAGAACACAGATGAAGCTTCTAAGTTGAAGTAATAGCCAGTAAGAAGTAGTCCAATTCGAGATTTAGGTATCGATTATTGACTTTTTAGCTGGCTTTGGTGCCTTGGACATGAGCTAGGACCTTAATATTCTGCATGAAAGGAGGACTAGCAGCCGAGTTGCATGGTGGAATGTGAAAAGTGTTCAAATGTAGTAAAAACCTGAGAAATACGTCCGTTTTCGTCATTTGTTATCGAATCGACTTAAAGCCAGATCGTCACATTGGCCGCTCTTCTCTCTGAAACGCTTGTACCTATCGTCTGCAAAGCTATGTCGCGTGCTGCGGTATGCGGCGACACTAAAATCACCATAGTAGAACACAGATGAAGCATCTAAGTTGATGTAATAGCCAGTAAGAAGTAATCCAATTCAAGTTTTAGGTATCGATTATTGACTTTTTAGCTGGCTTTGGTGCCTTGGACATGAGCTAGGACCTTAAGATTCTGCATGAAAGGAGGACTAGCAGCCGATTTGCACGGGAGAATGTGAAAAGTGTTCATATGTAGTAAAAACCTGAGAAATCCGTCCGTTTTCGTCATTTGTTATCGAATCTACTTAAAGCCAGATCGCCACAGTGGCCGCTCTTTTCTCTGAAACGCTTGTACTTATCGTCTGCAAAGCTATGTCGCGTGCAGCGGTATGCGGAGACACTAAAAGCACCATAGTAGAACACATATGAAGCTTCTAAGTTGATGTAATAGCCAGTAAGAAGTAGTACATTTCAAGTTTTAGGTATTGAATATTGACTTTTTAGCTGGCTTTGGTGCCTTGGACATGAGCTATCACCTTAAGATTCTGCATAAAAGGAGGTCTAGCAGCCGAGTTGCACAGGAGAATGTGAAAAGTGTTCATATGTAGTAAAAACCTGAGAAATCGGTCCGTTTTCGTCATTTGTTGTCGAACCGACTTAAAGCAAGATCGTCACATTGGCCGCTCTTCTCTCTGAAACGGTTGTACTTATCCTCTGCAAAGCTTTGTCGCGTGCTGCGGTATGCGGAGACACTGAAATCACCATAGTAGAACACAGATGAGGCTTCTAAGTTGATGTAATAGCCAGTAAGAAGTAATACAATTCTAAAATCAGGTATCGATTATTGACTTTTTAGCTGGCTTTGGTACCTTGGACATGAGCTAGGACCTTAAGATTCTACATGAAAGGAGGACTAGCAGCCGCGTTGCACGGGAGAATGTGAAAAGTGTTCATATGTAGTAAAAACCTGAGAAAGCCGTCCGTTTTGGTCATTTGTTATCGAATCGACTTCAAGCCAGATAGTCTCATTGGCCACTCTTCACTCTGCAAAAGTTGTACTTATCGTCTGCAAAGCTATGTCGCGTGCTGCGGTATGCGGAGACACTAAAAGCACCATAGTAGAACACAGATGAAGCTTCTAAGTTGATGTAATACCCAGTAAGAAGTAGTACAATTAAAGTTTTAGGTATCGGTTATTGACTTTTTACCCTTCTTTGGGACTTGGACATGAGCTAGGAAATTAAGATTTTGCATGAAGGAGGACTAGCAGCCGAGTTGCACGGGAGAATGTGAAAAGTGTTCATATGTAGTAAAAACCTGAGAAATCCGTCCGTTTTCGTCATTTGTTATCGAATCGACTTAAAGCCAGATCGTCACATTGGCCGCTCTTCTCTCTGAAACGGTTGTACTTCTCGTCTGCAAAGCTATGTCGCGCTCTGCGATATGCGGAGACCGTAAAAGCACCATAGTAGAACACAGATGAAGCTTCTAAGTTGATGTAATAGCCAGTAAGATATAGTACAATTCAAGTTTTAGGTATCGATTATTGACTTTTTAGATGGCTTTGGTGCGTTGGACATGAGCTAGGACCTTAAGATTGTGCATGAAAAATGGATTAGCAGCGGAGTTGCACGGGAGAATATGAAAAGTGTTCATATGTAGTAAAAACCTGAGAAATCCGTCCGTTTTCGTCATTTGTTGTCGAACCGACTTAAAGCAAGATCGTCACATTGGCCGCTCTTCTCCCTGAAAGGGTTGTACTTATCGTCTTCAAAGGTATGTCGCGTGTTGCCGTAGGCGGAAACAGGAAAAGCACCGGAGTAGAACACAGATGAAGCTTCTAAGTTGAAGTAATAGCCAGTAAGAAGTAGTCCAATTCGAGATTTAGGTATCGATTATTGACTTTTTAGCTGGCTTTGGTGCCTTGGACATGAGCTAGGACCTTAATATTCTGCATGAAAGGAGGACTAGCAGCCGAGTTGCATGGTGGAATGTGAAAAGTGTTCAAATGTAGTAAAAACCTGAGAAATACGTCCGTTTTCGTCATTTGTTATCGAATCGACTTAAAGCCAGATCGTCACATTGGCCGCTCTTCTCTCTGAAACGCTTGTACCTATCGTCTGCAAAGCTATGTCGCGTGCTGCGGTATGCGGCGACACTAAAATCACCATAGTAGAACACAGATGAAGCATCTAAGTTGATGTAATAGCCAGTAAGAAGTAATCCAATTCAAGTTTTAGGTATCGATTATTGACTTTTTAGCTGGCTTTGGTGCCTTGGACATGAGCTAGGACCTTAAGATTCTGCATGAAAGGAGGACTAGCAGCCGATTTGCACGGGAGAATGTGAAAAGTGTTCATATGTAGTAAAAACCTGAGAAATCCGTCCGTTTTCGTCATTTGTTATCGAATCTACTTAAAGCCAGATCGCCACAGTGGCCGCTCTTTTCTCTGAAACGCTTGTACTTATCGTCTGCAAAGCTATGTCGCGTGCAGCGGTATGCGGAGACACTAAAAGCACCATAGTAGAACACATATGAAGCTTCTAAGTTGATGTAATAGCCAGTAAGAAGTAGTACATTTCAAGTTTTAGGTATTGAATATTGACTTTTTAGCTGGCTTTGGTGCCTTGGACATGAGCTATCACCTTAAGATTCTGCATAAAAGGAGGTCTAGCAGCCGAGTTGCACAGGAGAATGTGAAAAGTGTTCATATGTAGTAAAAACCTGAGAAATCGGTCCGTTTTCGTCATTTGTTGTCGAACCGACTTAAAGCAAGATCGTCACATTGGCCGCTCTTCTCTCTGAAACGGTTGTACTTATCCTCTGCAAAGCTTTGTCGCGTGCTGCGGTATGCGGAGACACTGAAATCACCATAGTAGAACACAGATGAGGCTTCTAAGTTGATGTAATAGCCAGTAAGAAGTAATACAATTCTAAAATCAGGTATCGATTATTGACTTTTTAGCTGGCTTTGGTACCTTGGACATGAGCTAGGACCTTAAGATTCTACATGAAAGGAGGACTAGCAGCCGCGTTGCACGGGAGAATGTGAAAAGTGTTCATATGTAGTAAAAACCTGAGAAAGCCGTCCGTTTTGGTCATTTGTTATCGAATCGACTTCAAGCCAGATAGTCTCATTGGCCACTCTTCACTCTGCAAAAGTTGTACTTATCGTCTGCAAAGCTATGTCGCGTGCTGCGGTATGCGGAGACACTAAAAGCACCATAGTAGAACACAGATGAAGCTTCTAAGTTGATGTAATACCCAGTAAGAAGTAGTACAATTAAAGTTTTAGGTATCGGTTATTGACTTTTTACCCTTCTTTGGGACTTGGACATGAGCTAGGAAATTAAGATTTTGCATGAAGGAGGACTAGCAGCCGAGTTGCACGGGAGAATGTGAAAAGTGTTCATATGTAGTAAAAACCTGAGAAATCCGTCCGTTTTCGTCATTTGTTATCGAATCGACTTAAAGCCAGATCGTCACATTGGCCGCTCTTCTCTCTGAAACGGTTGTACTTATCTTCTGCAAAGCTATGTCGCGTGCTGCGGTATGCTGAGACACTAAAAGCACCATAGTAGAACACAGATGAAGCTTCTAAGTTGATGTAATAGCCAGTAAGAAGTAGTACAATTCAAGTTTTAGGTATTGAATATTGCCTTTTTAGCTGGCTTTGGTGCCTTGGACTTGAGCTAGGACCTTAAGATTCTGCATGAAAGGAGGACTAGCAGCCGAGTTGCACGGGAGAATGTGAAAAGTGTTCATATGTAGTAAAAACCTGAGAAATCCGTCCGTTTTCGTCATTTTTTATTGAATCGACTTAAAGCCAGATCGTCACATTGGCCGCTCTTATCTCCGAAACGGTTGTACTTATCGTCTGAAAGCTATGTCGCGTGCTGCGGTATGCGGAGACGCTAAAAGCACCATAGTAAACCACAGATGAAGCTTCTAAGATGATGTAATAGCCAGTAAGAAGTAATACAATTCAAGTATTATGTATCGATTATTGACATTTTAGCTGGCTTTGGTACATTGGACATGAGCTAGGACCTTAAGATTCTGCATGAAAGGAGGACTAGCAGCCGCGTTGCACGGGAGAATGTGAATAGTGTTCATATGTAGTAAAAACCTGAGACATCCGTCCGTTTTCGTCATTTGTTATCGAATCGACTTAAAGCCAGATCGTCACATTGGCCGCTCTTCTCTCTGAAACGGTTGTACTTATCGTCTGCAAAGCTATGTCGCGTGCTGCGGTATGCGGAGACACTAAAAGGAACATAGTAGAACACAGATGAAGCTTCTAAGTTGATGTAATAGCCAGTAAGAAATAGTACAATTCAAGTTTTAGGTATCGATTATTGACTTTTTAGCTGGCTTTGGTGCCTTGGACATGAGCTAGGACCTTATGATTCTGCATGAAAGTAGGGCTAGCAGCCGATTTTCACGAGAGAATGTGAAAAGTGTTCATATGTAGTAAAAAACTGTGAAATCGGTCCGTTTTCGTCATTTGTTATCGAATCGACTTCAAGTCAGATCGTCACATTGGCCGCTCTTCTCTCTGAAACGGTAGTACTTATCGTCTGCAAAGCTATGTCGCGTGCTGGGGTATGCGGAGACACTAAAATCACCATAGTAGAACACAGATGAAGCTTATAAGTTGATGTAATAGCCAGTAAGAAGTAGTACAATTCAAGTTTTAGGTATCGATTATTGACTTTTCAGCTGGCTTTGGTACCTTGGACATGAGCTAGGACCTTAAGATTCTGCATGAAAGGAGGACTAGCAGCCGAGTTTCACGGGAGAAAGTGAAAAATGTTCATATGTAGTAAAAGCCTGAGACATCCGTCCGTTTACGTCATTTGTTATCGAATCTACTTAAACCAGATCGTCACATTGGCCGCTCTTCTCTCTGAAACGGTTGTACTTAACGTCTGCAAAGCTATGTCGCGTGCTGCGGTATGCGGAGACAGTAAAAGCACCATAGTAGAACACAGATGAAGCTTCTAAGTTGATGTAATAGCCAGTAAGAAGTAGTACAATTCAAGTTTTAGGTATCGATTATTGACTTTTTAGCTGGCTTTGGTGCCTTGGACATGAGGTAGGACCTTAAGCTTCTGCATGAAAGGAGGATTAGCAGCGGAGTTGCACGGGAGAATATGAAAAGTGTTCATATGTAGTAAAAACCTAGAAATCCTTCGTTTTCGTCATTTGTTATCGAATCTTCTTCAAGCCAGATCGTCACATTGGCCGCTCTTCTCTCTGAAACGGTTGTACTTATCGTCTGCAAAGCTATGTCGAGTGCTGCGGTATTCTGAGACACTAAAAGCACCATAGTAGAACACAGATAAAGCTTCTAAGTTGATGTAATAGCCAGTAAGAAGTAGTAAAATTCAAGTTTTAGGTATCGATTATTGACTTTTTAGCTGGCTTTGGTGCCTTGGACATGAGCTAGGACCTTATGATTCTGCATGAAAGGAGGACTAGCAGCCGATTTGCACGGGAGAATGTGAAAAGTGTTCATATGTAGTAAAAACCTGAGAAATCCGTCCGTGTTCGTCATTTGTTATCGAATCGACGTAAAGCCAGATCGTCACATTGTCCGCTCTTCTCTCTGAAACGCTTGTACTTATCGTCTGCAAAGCTATGTCGCGTGCTGCGGTATGCGGAGACACTAAAAGCACCATAGTAGAACACAGATGAAGCTTCTAAGTTGATGTAATAGCCAGTAAGAAGTAGTACAATTCAAGTTTTAGGTATCGATTATTGACTTTTTACCCTTCTTTGGTGCCTTGGACATGAGCTAGGAAATTAAAATTTTGCATGAAGGAGGACTAGCAGCCGAGTTGCACGGGAGAATGTGAAAAGTGTTCATATGTAGTAAAAACCTGAGAAATCAGTCCGTTTTCGTCATTTGTTATCGAATCTACTTAAAGCCAGATCGTCACATTGGGGGCTCTTCTCTCTGAAACGGTGGTACTTATCTTGCAAAGCTATGTCGCGTGCTGCAGTATGCTGAGACACTGAAAGCACCATAGTTGATCACAGATGAAGCTTCTAAGTTGATGTAATAGCCAGTAAGAAGTAGTAAAATTCAAGTTTTAGGTATCGATTATTGACTTTTTAGCTGGCTTTGGTGCCTTGGACATGAGCTAGGACCTTATGATTCTGCATGAAAGGAGGACTAGCAGCCGATTTGCACGGGAGAATGTGAAAAGTGTTCATATGTAGTAAAAACCTGAGAAATCCGTCCGTGTTCGTCATTTGTTATCGAATCGACGTAAAGCCAGATCGTCACATTGTCCGCTCTTCTCTCTGAAACGCTTGTACTTATCGTCTGCAAAGCTATGTCGCGTGCTGCGGTATGCTGAGACACTAAAAGCACCATTGTAGAACACAGATGAAGCTTCTAAGTTGATGTAATAGCCAGGAAGAAGTAGTACAATTCAAGTTTTAGGTATCGATTATTGACTTTTTAGCTGGCTTTGGTGCCTTGGACATGAGCTAGGACCTTATGATTCTACATGAAAGGAGGATTAGCAGCGGAGTTGCACGGGAGAATATGAAAAGTGTTCATATGTAGTAAAAACCTAGAAATCCGTCCGTTTTCGTCATTTGTTATCGAATCGACTTAAAGCCAGATCGTCACATTGTCCGCTCTTCTCTCTGAAACGGTTGTACTTATCGATTGCAAAGCTATGTCGCGTGCTGCGGTATGCGGAGACACTAAAAGCAACATAGTAGAACACAGATGAAGCTTCTAAGTTGATGTAATATCCAGTAAGAAGTAGTACAATTCTAGTTATAGGTATCGATTATTGACTTTTTAGCTGGCTTTGGTGCCTCGGACATGAGCTAGGACCTTAAGATTCTGCATGAAAGGAGGACGAGGAGCCAAGTTGCACGGGAGAATGTGAAAAGTGTTCATATGTAGTAAAAACCTGAGAAATCGGTCCGTTTTCGTCACTTGTTATCGAATCGACTTAAAGCCAGATCGTCACATTGGCCCCTCTTCTCTCTGAAACGGTTGTACTTATCGTCTGCAAAGCTATGTCGCGTGCTGCGGTATGCGGAGACACTAAAAGGAACATAGTAGAACACAGATGAAGCTTCTAAGTTGATGTAATAGCCAGTAAGAAATAGTACAATTCAAGTTTTAGGTATCGATTATTGACTTTTTAGCTGGCTTTGGTGCCTTGGACATGAGCTAGGACCTTATGATTCTGCATGAAAGTAGGGCTAGCAGCCGATTTTCACGAGAGAATGTGAAAAGTGTTCATATGTAGTAAAAAACTGTGAAATCGGTCCGTTTTCGTCATTTGTTATCGAATCGACTTCAAGTCAGATCGTCACATTGGCCGCTCTTCTCTCTGAAACGGTAGTACTTATCGTCTGCAAAGCTATGTCGCGTGCTGGGGTATGCGGAGACACTAAAATCACCATAGTAGAACACAGATGAAGCTTATAAGTTGATGTAATAGCCAGTAAGAAGTAGTACAATTCAAGTTTTAGGTATCGATTATTGACTTTTCAGCTGGCTTTGGTACCTTGGACATGAGCTAGGACCTTAAGATTCTGCATGAAAGGAGGACTAGCAGCCGAGTTTCACGGGAGAAAGTGAAAAATGTTCATATGTAGTAAAAGCCTGAGACATCCGTCCGTTTACGTCATTTGTTATCGAATCTACTTAAACCAGATCGTCACATTGGCCGCTCTTCTCTCTGAAACGGTTGTACTTAACGTCTGCAAAGCTATGTCGCGTGCTGCGGTATGCGGAGACAGTAAAAGCACCATAGTAGAACACAGATGAAGCTTCTAAGTTGATGTAATAGCCAGTAAGAAGTAGTACAATTCAAGTTTTAGGTATCGATTATTGACTTTTTAGCTGGCTTTGGTGCCTTGGACATGAGGTAGGACCTTAAGCTTCTGCATGAAAGGAGGATTAGCAGCGGAGTTGCACGGGAGAATATGAAAAGTGTTCATATGTAGTAAAAACCTAGAAATCCTTCGTTTTCGTCATTTGTTATCGAATCTTCTTCAAGCCAGATCGTCACATTGGCCGCTCTTCTCTCTGAAACGGTTGTACTTATCGTCTGCAAAGCTATGTCGAGTGCTGCGGTATTCTGAGACACTAAAAGCACCATAGTAGAACACAGATAAAGCTTCTAAGTTGATGTAATAGCCAGTAAGAAGTAGTAAAATTCAAGTTTTAGGTATCGATTATTGACTTTTTAGCTGGCTTTGGTGCCTTGGACATGAGCTAGGACCTTATGATTCTGCATGAAAGGAGGACTAGCAGCCGATTTGCACGGGAGAATGTGAAAAGTGTTCATATGTAGTAAAAACCTGAGAAATCCGTCCGTGTTCGTCATTTGTTATCGAATCGACGTAAAGCCAGATCGTCACATTGTCCGCTCTTCTCTCTGAAACGCTTGTACTTATCGTCTGCAAAGCTATGTCGCGTGCTGCGGTATGCGGAGACACTAAAAGCACCATAGTAGAGCACAGATGAAGCTTCTAAGTTGATGTAATAGCAGGTAAGAAGTAGTACAATTCAAGTTTTAGGTATCGATTATTGACTTTTTACCCTTCTTTGGTGCCTTGGACATGAGCTAGGAAATTAAAATTTTGCATGAAGGAGGACTAGCAGCCGAGTTGCACGGGAGAATGTGAAAAGTGTTCATATGTAGTAAAAACCTGAGAAATCAGTCCGTTTTCGTCATTTGTTATCGAATCTACTTAAAGCCAGATCGTCACATTGGGGGCTCTTCTCTCTGAAACGGTGGTACTTATCTTGCAAAGCTATGTCGCGTGCTGCAGTATGCTGAGACACTGAAAGCACCATAGTTGATCACAGATGAAGCTTCTAAGTTGATGTAATAGCCAGTAAGAAGTAGTAAAATTCAAGTTTTAGGTATCGATTATTGACTTTTTAGCTGGCTTTGGTGCCTTGGACATGAGCTAGGACCTTATGATTCTGCATGAAAGGAGGACTAGCAGCCGATTTGCACGGGAGAATGTGAAAAGTGTTCATATGTAGTAAAAACCTGAGAAATCCGTCCGTGTTCGTCATTTGTTATCGAATCGACGTAAAGCCAGATCGTCACATTGTCCGCTCTTCTCTCTGAAACGCTTGTACTTATCGTCTGCAAAGCTATGTCGCGTGCTGCGGTATGCTGAGACACTAAAAGCACCATTGTAGAACACAGATGAAGCTTCTAAGTTGATGTAATAGCCAGGAAGAAGTAGTACAATTCAAGTTTTAGGTATCGATTATTGACTTTTTAGCTGGCTTTGGTGCCTTGGACATGAGCTAGGACCTTATGATTCTACATGAAAGGAGGATTAGCAGCGGAGTTGCACGGGAGAATATGAAAAGTGTTCATATGTAGTAAAAACCTAGAAATCCGTCCGTTTTCGTCATTTGTTATCGAATCGACTTAAAGCCAGATCGTCACATTGTCCGCTCTTCTCTCTGAAACGGTTGTACTTATCGATTGCAAAGCTATGTCGCGTGCTGCGGTATGCGGAGACACTAAAAGCAACATAGTAGAACACAGATGAAGCTTCTAAGTTGATGTAATATCCAGTAAGAAGTAGTACAATTCTAGTTATAGGTATCGATTATTGACTTTTTAGCTGGCTTTGGTGCCTCGGACATGAGCTAGGACCTTAAGATTCTGCATGAAAGGAGGACGAGGAGCCAAGTTGCACGGGAGAATGTGAAAAGTGTTCATATGTAGTAAAAACCTGAGAAATCGGTCCGTTTTCGTCACTTGTTATCGAATCGACTTAAAGCCAGATCGTCTCATTGGCCGCTCTTCTCTCTGAAACGGTTGTACTTATCGTCTGCAAAGCTATGTCGCGTACTGGGGTATGCGGAGACACTAAAATCACCATAGTAGAACACAGATGAAGCTTATAAGTTGATGTAATAGCCAGTAAGAAGTAGTACAATTCAAGTTTTAGGTATCGATTATTGAATTTTCAGCTGGCTTTGGTACCTTGGACATGAGCTAGGACCTTAAGATTCTGCATGAAAGGAGGACTAGCAGCCGAGTTTCACGGGAGAATGTGAAAAATGTTCATATGTAGTAAAAACCTGAGACATCCGTCCGTTTTCGTCATTTGTTATCGAATCGACGTAAAGCCAGATCGTCACATTGGCTGCTCTTCTCTCTGAAGAAGTTGTACTTATCGTCTGCAAAGCTATGTCGCGTGCTGCGGTATGCGGACACACTAAAAGCACCATAGTAGAACACAGTTGAAGCTTCTAAGTTGATGTAATAGCCAGTAAGAAGTAGTACAATTAAAGTTTTAGGTATTGGTTATTGACTTTTTACACTTCTTTGGTGCCTTGAACATGAGCTAGCAAATTAAGATTTTGCATGAAAGGAGGACTAGCAGCCGAGTTGCACGGGAGAATGTGAAAAGTGTTCATATGTAGTAAAAACCTGAGAAATCCGTCCGTTTTCGTCATTTGTTATCGAATCTACTTCAAGCCAGATCGTCACATTGGGGGCTCTTCTCTCTGAAACGGTTGTACTTATCGTCTGCAAAGCTATGTCGCGTGCTGCAGTATGCTGAGACACTGAAAGCACTATAGTAGAACACAGATGAAGCTTCTAAGTTGATGTAATAGCCAGTAAGAAGTAGTACAATTCAAGTTTTAGGTATTGAATATTGACTTTTTAGCTGGCTTTGGTGCCTCGGACATGAGCTAGGACCTTACGATTCTGCATGAAAGGAGGACTAGCAGCCGAGTTGCACGGGAGAATGTGAATAGTGCTCATATGTAGTAAAAACCTGAGAAATCGGTCCGTTTTCGTCATTTGTTATCGAACCGACTTAAAGCCAGATCGTCACATTGGCCGCTCTTCTCTCTGAAACGGTTGTACTTATCGTCTACAAAGCTATGTCGCGTGCTGCGGTATGCTGAGACTCTAAAAGCACCATAGTAGAACACAGATGAAGCTTCTAAGTTGATGTAATAGCCAGGAAGAAGTAGTACAATTCAAGTTTTAGGTATCGATTATTGACTTTTTAGCTGGCTTTGGTGCCTTGGACATGAGCGAGGACCTTATGATTCTACATGAAAGGAGGACTAGCAGCCGATTTGCACGGGAGGATATGAAATGTGTTCATCTGTAGTAAAAACCTGAGAAATCCGTCGGTTTCGTCTTTGTTATTGAATCGACTTAAAGCTAGATCGTCATATTGGCCGCTCTTCTCTCTGAAACGGTTGTACTTATCGATTGCAAAGCTATGTCGCGTGCTGCGGTATGCGGAGACACTAAAAGCACCATAGTAGAACACAGATGAAGCTTCTAAGTTGATGTAATAGCCAGTAAGAAGTAGTACAATTCAAGTTTTAGGTATCGATTATTGACTTTTTAGCTGGCTTTGGTGCCTTGGACATGAGCTAGGACCTTAAGATTCTGCATGAAAGGAGGACTAGCAGCCGAGTTACACGGGAAAATGTGAAAAGTGTTCAAATGTAGTAAAAACCTGAGAAATACGTCCGTTTTCGTAACATTGGCCGCTCTTCTCTCTGAAACACTTGTACTTATCGTCTGCAAAGCTATGTCGCGTGCTGCGGTATGCTGAGACACTAAAAGCACCATAGTAGAACACAGATGAAGCTTCTACGTTGATGTAATAGCCAGTAAGAAGTAGTACAATTCAAGTTTTAGGTATCGATTATTGACTTTTTAGCTGGCTTTGGTGCCTTGGACATGAGCTAGGACCTTATGATTCTGCATGAAAGGAGGGCTAGCAGCCGATTTGCACGAGAGAATGTGAAAAGTGTTCATATGTAGTAAAAAACTGAGAAGTCGGTCCGTTTTCGTCATTTGTTATCGAATCGACTTCAAGCCAGATCGTCACATTGGCCGCTCTTCTCTCTGAAACGGTAGTACATATCGTCTGCAAAGCTATGTCGCGTGCTGCGGTATGCGGAGACACTAAAAGCACCATAGTAGAACACAGATGAAGCTTCTAAGTTGATGTAATAGCCAGTAAGAAGTAGTACAATTCAAGTTTTAGGTATTGATTATTGACTTTTTAGCTGGCTTTGGTGCCTTGGACATGAGCTAGGACCTTAATTATCTGCATGAAAGGAGGACTAGCAGCCGAGTTGCACGGGAAAATGTGAAAAGTGTTCAAATGTAGTAAAAACCTGAGAAATACGTCCGTTTTCGTCATTTGTTATCGAATCGACTTAAAGACAGATCGTCACATTGGCCGCTCTTCTCTCTGAAACACTTGTACTTATCGTCTGCAAGGCTATGTCGCGTGCTGCGGTATGCTGAGACACTAAAAGCACCATAGTAGAACACAGATGAAGCTTCTAAGTTGATGTAATAGCCAGTAAGAAGTAGTACAATTCAAGTTTTAAGTATTGAATATTGACTTTTTAGCTGGCTTTGGTACCTTGGACATGAGCTAGGACCTTAAGATTCTGCATGAAAGGAGGATTAGCAGCGGAGTTGCACGGGAGAATATGAAAAGTGTTCATATGTAGTTAAAACCTAGAAATCCGTCCGTTTTCGTCATTTGTTATCGAATCTTCTTAAAGCCAGATCGTCACATTGGGGGCTCTTCTCTCTGAAACGGTTGTACTTATCGTCTGCAAAGCTATGTCGCGTGCTGCGGTATTCTGAGACACTAAAAGCACCATAGTAGAACACAGATAAAGCTTCTAAGTTGATGTAATAGCCAGTAAGAAGTAGTACAATTCAAGTTTTAGGTATCGATTATTGACTTTTTAGCTGGCTTTGGTGCCGTGGACATGAGCTAGGACCTTATGATTCTGCATGAAAGGAGGACTAGCAAGCGATTTGCACGGGAGAATGTGAAAAGTGTTCATATGTAGTAAAAACCTGAGAAATCCGTCCGTTTTCGTCATTTGTTATCGAATCGACGTAAAGCCAGATCGTCACATTGGCCGCTCTTCTCTCTGAAACGCTTGTACTTATCGTCTGCAAAGCTATGTCGCGTGCTGCGGTATGCGGAGACACTAAAAGCACCATAGTAGAACACAGATGAAGCTTCTAAGTTGATGTAATAGCCAGTAAGAAGTAGTACAACTCAAGTATTAGGTATCGATTATTGACTTTTTAGCTGGCTTTGGTGCCTTGGACATGAGGTAGGACCTTAAGATTCTGCATGAAAGGAGGGCTAGCAGCCGAGTTGCACGGGAGAATGTGAAAAGTGTTCATATGTAGTAAAAACCTGAGAAATCCGTCCGTTTTCGTCATTTGTTATCGAATCGACTTAAAGCCAGATCGTCACATTGGCCGCTCTTCTCTCTGAAAAAGTTGTACTTATCGTCTGCAAAGCTATGTCGCGTGCTGCGGTATGCGGACACACTAAAAGCACCATAGTAGAATACAGATGAAGCTTCTAAGTTGATGTAATAGCCAGTAAGAAGTAGTACAACTCAAGTTTTAGGTATCGATTATTGACTTTTTAGCTGGCTTTGGTGCCTTGGACATGAGCTAGGAAATTAAGATTTTGCATGAAAGGACGACTCGCAGCCGAGTTGCACGGGAGAATGTGAAAAGTATTCATATGTAGTAAAAACCTGAGAAATCCGTCCGTTTTCGTCATTTGTTATCGAATCTACTTAAAGCCAGATCGTCACATTGGGGGCTCTTCTCTCTGAAACGGTTGTACTTATCGTCTGCAAAGCTATGTCGCGTGCTGCGGTATGCTGAGACACTGAAAGCACCATAGCAGAACACAGATGAAGCTTCTAAGTTGATGTAATAGCCAGTAAGAAGTAGTACAATTCAAGTTTTAGGTATTGAATATTGACTTTTTAGCTGGCTTTGGTGCCTTGGACATGAGCTAGGACCTTACGATTCTGCATGAAAGGAGGACTAGCAGCCGAGTTGCACGGGAGAATGTGAAAAGTGTTCATATGTAGTAAAAACCTGAGAAATCCGTCGGTTTCGTCATTTGTTATTGCATCGACTTAAAGCTAGATCGTCACAATGGCCGCTCTTCTCTCTGAAACGGTTGTACTTATCGATTGCAAAGCTATGTCGCGTGCTGCGGTATGCTGAGACACTAAAAGCACCATAGTAGAACACAGATGAAGCTTCTAAGTTGATGTAATAGCCAGTAAGAAGTAGTACAATTCAAGTTTTAGGTATTGAATATTGACTTTTTAGCTGGCTTTGGTGTCTTGGACATGAGCTAGGACCTTAAGATTCTGCATGAAAGGAGCACGAGGAGCCAAGTTGCACGGGAGAATGTGAAAAGTGTTCATATGTAGTAAAAACCTGAGAAATCGGTCCGTTTTCGTCACTTGTTTTCGAATCGACTTAAAGCAGATCGTCTCATTGGCCGGTCTTCTCTCTGAAACGGTTGTACTTATCGTCTGCAAAGCTATGTCGCGTGCTGGGGTATGCGGAGACACTAAAATCACCATAGTAGAACACAGATGAAGCTTATAAGTTGATGTAATATCCAGTAAGAAGTAGTACAATTCAAGTTTTGGGTATCGATTATTGACTTTTCAGCTGGCTTTGGTACCTTGGACATGAGCTAGGACCTTAAGATTCTGCATGAAAGGAGGACGAGGAGCCAAGTTGCACGGGAGAATGTGAAAAGTGTTCATATGTAGTAAAAACCTGAGAAATCCGTCCGTTTTCGTCATTTGTTATCGAATCGACTTTAAGCCAGATCGTCACATTGGCCGCTCTTCTCTCTGAAACGGTTGTACTTATCGTCTGCAAAGCTATGTCGCGTGCTGCGGTATGCGGAGACACTAAAAGCACCATAGTAGAACACAGATGAAGCTTCTAAGTTGATGTAATAGCCAGTAAGAAGTAGTACAATTCAAGTTATAGGTATCGATTATTGACTTTTTAGCTGGCTTTAGTGCCTTGGACATTAGCTAGGACCTTAAGCTTCTGCATGAAAGTAGGATTAGCAGCGGAGTTGCACGGGAGAATATGAAAAGTGTTCATATGTAGTTAAAACCTAGAAATCCGTCCGTTTTCGTCATTTGTTATCGAATCTTCTTAAAGCCAGATCGTCACATTGGCCGCTCTTCTCTCTGAAACGGTTGTACTTATCGTCTGCAAAGCTATGTCGCGTGCTGCGGTATTCTGAGACACTAAAAGCACCATAGTAGAACACAGATAAAGCTTCTAAGTTGATGTAATAGCCAGTAAGAAGTAGTACAATTCAAGTTTTAATTATCGATTATTGACTTTTTAGCTGGCTTTGGTGCCGTGGACATGAGCTAGGACCTTATGATTCTGCATGAAAGGAGGACTAGCAAGCGATTTGCACGGGAGAATGTGAAAAGTGTTCATATGTAGTAAAAACCTGAGAAATCCGTCCGTTTTCGTCATTTGTTATCGAATCGACGTAAAGCCAGATCGTCACATTGGCCGCTCTTCTCTCTGAAACGCTTGTACTTATCGTCTGCAAAGCTATGTCGCGTGCTGCGGTATGCGGAGACACTAAAAGCACCATAGTAGAACACAGATGAAGCTTCTAAGTTGATGTAATAGCCAGTAAGAAGTAGTACAACTCAAGTATTAGGTATCGATTATTGACTTTTTAGCTGGCTTTGGTGCCTTGGACATTAGGTAGGACCTTAAGATTCTGCATGAAAGGAGGGCTAGCAGCCGAGTTGCACGGGAGTATGTGAAAAGTGTTCATATGTAGTAAAAACCTGAGAAATCCGTCCGTTTTCATCATTTGTTATCGAATCGACTTTAAGCCAGATCGTCACATTGGCCGCTCTTCTCTCTGAAAAAGTTGTACTTATCGTCTGCAAAGCTATGTCGCGTGCTGCGGTATGCGGACACACTAAAAGCACCATAGTAGAATACAGATGAAGCTTCTAAGTTGATGTAATAGCCAGTAAGAAGTAGTACAACTCAAGTTTTAGGTATCGATTATTGACTTTTTAGCTGGCTTTGGTGCCTTGGACATGAGCTAGGAAATTAAGATTTTGCATGAAAGGACGACTCGCAGCCGAGTTGCACGGGAGAATGTGAAAAGTATTCATATGTAGTAAAAACCTGAGAAATCCGTCCGTTTTCGTCATTTGTTATCGAATCTACTTAAAGCCAGATCGTCACATTGGGGGCTCTTCTCTCTGAAACGGTTGTACTTATCGTCTGCAAAGCTATGTCGCGTGCTGCGGTATGCTGAGACACTAAAAGCACCATAGTAGAACACAGATGAAGCTTCTAAGTTGATGTAATAGCCAGTAAGAAGTAGTACAATTCAAGTTTTAGGTATTGAATATTGACTTTTTAGCTGGCTTTGGTGCCTTGGACATGAGCTAGGACCTTACGATTCTGCATGAAAGGAGGACTAGCAGCCGATTTGCACGGGAGAATGTGAAAAGTGTTCATATGTAGTAAAAACCTGAGAAATCCGTCGGTTTCGTCATTTGTTATTGCATCGACTTAAAGCTAGATCGTCACAATGGCCGCTCTTCTCTCTGAAACGGTTGTACTTATCGATTGCAAAGCTATGTCGCGTGCTGCGGTATGCTGAGACACTAAAAGCACCATAGTAGAACACAGATGAAGCTTCTAAGTTGATGTAATAGCCAGTAAGAAGTAGTACAATTCAAGTTTTAGGTATTGAATATTGACTTTTTAGCTGGCTTTGGTGGCTTGGACATGAGCTAGGACCTTAAGATTCTGCATGAAAGGAGGACGAGGAGCCAAGTTGCACGGGAGAATGTGAAAAGTGTTCATATGTAGTAAAAACCCGAGAAATCGGTCCGTTTTCGTCATTTGTTATCGAATCGACTTAAAGCCAGATCGTCTCATTGGCGCTCTTCTCTCTGAAACGGTTGTACTTATCGTCTGCAAAGCTATGTCGCGTGCTGCGGTATGCGGAGACACTAAAATCACCATAGTAGAACACAGATGAAGCTTATAAGTTGATGTAATAGCCAGTAAGAAGTAGTACAATTCAAGTTTTAGGTATCGATTATTGACTTTTTAGCTGGCTTTGGTACCTTGGACATGAGCTAGGACCTTAAGATTCTGCATGAAAGGAGGACTAGCAGCCGAGTTGCACGGGAGTATGTGAAAAATGTTCATATGTAGTAAAAATCTGAGACATCCGTCGGTTTACGTCATTTGTTATCGAATCTACTTAAAGCCAGATCGTCACATTGGCCGCTCTTCTCTCTGAAACGGTTGTACTTATCGTCTGCAAAGCTATGTCGCGTGCTGCGGTATTCTGAGACACTAAAAGCACCATAGTAGAGCACAGATAAAGCTTCTAAGTTGATGTAATAGCCAGTAAGAAGTAGTACAATTCAAGTTTTAGGTATCGATTATTAACTTTTTAGCTGGCCTTTGTGCCTTGGACATGAGCTAGGACCTTAAGATTCTGCATGAAAGGAGGACTAGCAGCCGATTTGCACGGGAGAATGTGAAAAGTGTTCATATGTAGTAAAAACCTGAGAAATCCTTCCGTCTTCGTCATTTGTTATCGAATCGACGTAAAGCCAGATCGTCACTTTGGCCGCTCTTCTCTCTGAAACGGTAGTACTTATCGTCTGCAAAGCTATGTCGCGTGCTGCGGTATGCGGAGACACTAAAAGCACCATAGTAGAACACAGATGAAACTTCTAAGTTGATGTAATAGCCAGTAAGAAGTAGTACAATTCAAGTTTTAGGTATCGATTATTGACTTTTTAGCTGGCTTTGGTGCCTTGGACATGAGCTAGGACCTTAAGATTCAGCATGAAAGGAGGACTAGCAGCCGAGTTGCACGGGAGAATGTGAAAAGTGTTCATATGTAGTAAAAACCTTAGAAATCTGTCCGTTTTCGTCATTTGTTATTGAATCGACTTAAAGCCAGATCGTCACATTGTCCGCTCTTCTCTCTGAAACGGTTGTACCTATCGATTGCAAAGCTATGTCGCGTGCTGCGGTATGCGGAGACACTAAAAGCAACATAGTAGAACACAGATGAAGCTTCTAAGTTGATGTAATAGCCAGTAAGAAGTAGTACAATTCAAGTTTTAGGTATCGATTATTGACTTTTTAGCTGGCTTTGGTGCCTTGGACATGAGCTAGGACCTTAAGATTCTGCATGAAAGGAGGACTAGCAGCCGAGTTACACGGGAAAATGTGAAAAGTGTTCAAATGTAGTAAAAACCTGAGAAATACGGCCGTTTTCGTCATTTGTTATCGAATCGACTTAAAGCCAGATCGTCACATTGGCCGCTCTTCTCTCTGAAACGGTTATACTTATCGATTGCAAAGCTATGTCGCGTGCTGCGGTATGCTGAGACACTAAAAGCAACATAGTAGAACACAGATGAAGCTTCTAAGTTGATGTAATATCCAGTAAGAAGTAGTACAATTCAAGTTTTAGGTATCGATTATTGACTTTTTAGCTGGCTTTGGTGCCTTGGACATGAGCTAGGACCTTAAGATTCTGCAAGAAAGGAGGACGAGGAGCCAAGTTGCACGGGAGAATGTGAAAAGTGTTCATATGTAGTAAAAACCTGAGAAATCGGTCCGTTTTCGTCACTTGTTATCGAATCGACTTAAAGCAGATCGTCTCATTGACCGCTCTTCTCTCTGAAACGGTTGTACTTATCGTCTGCAAAGCTATGTCGCGTGCTGGGGTATGCGGAGACACTAAAATCACCATAGTAGAACACAGATGAAGCTTATAAGTTGATGTAATAGCCAGTAAGAAGTAGTACAATTCAAGTTTCAGGTATCGATTATTGACTTTTCAGCTGGCTTTGGTACCTTGGACATGAGCTAATACCTTAAGATTCTGCATGAAAGGAGGACTAGCAGCCGAGTTTCATGGGAGAATGTGAAAAATGTTCATAAGTAGTAAAAACCTGAGACATCCGTCCGTTTACGTCATTTGTTATCGAATCTACTTAAAGCCAGATCGTCACATTGGCCGCTCTTCTCTCTGAAACGGTTGTACTTATCGTCTGCAAAGCTATGTCGCCTGCTGCAGTATGCGGAGACAGTAAAAGCACCATAGTAGAACACAGATGAAGCTTCTAAGTTGATGTAATAGCCAATAAGAAGTAGTACAATTCAAGTTATAGGTATCGATTATTGACTTTTTAGCTGGCTTCGGTGCCTTGGACATGAGCTAGGACCTTAAGCTTCTGCATGAAAGGAGGATTAGCAGCGGAGTTGCACGGGAGAATATGAAAAGTGTTCATATGTAGTAAAAACCTAGAAATCCGTCCGTTTTCGTGATTTGTTATCGAATCTTCTTCAAGCCAGATCGTCACATTGGCCGCTCTTCTCTCTGAAACGGTTGTACTTATCGTCTGCAAAGCTATGTCGCGTGCTGCGGTATTCTGAGACACTAAAAGCACCATAGTAGAACACAGATAAAGCTTCTAAGTTGATGTAATAGCCAGTAAGAAGTAGTACAATTCAAGTTTTAGGTATCGATTATTGACTTTTTAACTGGCTTTGGTGCCTTGGACATGAGCTAGGACCTTATGATTCTGCATGAAAGGAGGACTAGCAGCCGATTTGCGCGGGTGAATGTGAAAAGTGTTCATATGTAGTAAAAACCTGAGAAATCCGTCCGTTTTCGTCATTTGTTATCGAATCGACGTAAAGCCAGATCGTCACATTGGCCGCTCTTCTCTCTGAAGAAGTTGTACTTATCGTCTGCAAAGCTATGTCGCGTGCTGCGGTATGCGGACACACTAAAAGCACCATAGTAGAACACAGATGAAGCTTCTAAGTTGATGTAATAGCCAGTAAGAAGTAGTACAATTAAAGTTTTAGGTATTGGTTATTGACTTTTTACACTTCTTTGGTGCCTTGAACATGAGCTAGCAAATTAAGATTTTGCATGAAAGGAGGACTAGCAGCCGAGTTGCACGGGAGAATGTGAAAAGTGTTCATATGTAGTAAAAACCTGAGAAATCCGTCCGTTTTCGTCATTTGTTATCGAATCTACTTCAAGCCAGATCGTCACATTGGGGGCTCTTCTCTCTGAAACGGTTGTACTTATCGTCTGCAAAGCTATGTCGCGTGCTGCACTATCCTGAGACACTGAAAGCACTATAGTAGAACACAGATGAAGCTTCTAAGTTGATGTAATAGCCAGTAAGAAGTAGTACAATTCAAGTTTTAGGAATTGAATATTGACTTTTTAGCTGGCTTTGGTGCCTCGGACATGAGCTAGGACCTTACGATTCTGCATGAAAGGAGGACTAGCAGCCGAGTTGCACGGGAGAATGTGAATAGTGCTCATATGTAGTAAAAACCTGAGAAATCGGTCCGTTTTCGTCATTTGTTATCGAACCGACTTAAAGCCAGATCGTCACATTGGCCGCTCTTCTCTCTGAAACGGTTGTACTTATCGTCTACAAAGCTATGTCGCGTGCTGCGGTATGCTGAGACTCTAAAAGCACCATAGTAGAACACAGATGAAGCTTCTAAGTTGATGTAATAGCCAGGAAGAAGTAGTACAATTCAAGTTTTAGGTATCGATTATTGACTTTTTAGCTGGCTTTGGTGCCTTGGACATGAGCTAGGACCTTATGATTCTACATGAAAGGAGGACTAGCAGCCGATTTGCACGGGAGGATATGAAATGTGTTCATAAGTAGTAAAAACCTGAGAAATCCGTCGGTTTCGTCTTTGTTATTGAATCGACTTAAAGCTAGATCGTCATATTGGCCGCTCTTCTCTCTGAAACGGTTGTACTTATCGATTGCAAAGCTATGTCGCTTGCTGCGGTATGCGGAGACACTAAAAGCACCATAGTAGAACACAGATGAAGCTTCTAAGTTGATGTAATAGCCAGTAAGAAGTAGTACAATTCAAGTTTTAGGTATCGATTATTGACTTTTTAGCTGGCTTTGGTGCCTTGGACATGAGCTAGGACCTTAAGATTCTGCATGAAAGGAGGACTAGCAGCCGAGTTACACGGGAAAATGTGAAAAGTGTTCAAATGTAGTAAAAACCTAAGAAATACGTCCGTTTTCGTCACATTGGCCGCTCTTCTCTCTGAAACACTTGTACTTATCGTCTGCAAAGCTATGTCGCGTGCTGCGGTATGCTGAGACACTAAAAGCACCATAGTAGAACACAGATGAAGCTTCTACGTTGATGTAATAGCCAGTAAGAAGTAGTACAATTCAAGTTTTAGGTATCGATTATTGACTTTTTAGCTGGCTTTGGTGCCTTGGACATGAGCTAGGACCTTATGATTCTGCATGAAAGGAGGGCTAGCAGCCGATTTGCACGAGAGAATGTGAAAAGTGTTCATATGTAGTAAAAAACTGAGAAGTCGGTCCGTTTTCGTCATTTGTTATCGAATCGACTTCAAGCCAGATCGTCACATTGGCCGCTCTTCTCTCTGAAACGGTAGTACATATCGTCTGCAAAGCTATGTCGCGTGCTGCGGTATGCGGAGACACTAAAACCACCATAGTAGAACACAGATGAAGCTTCTAAGTTGATGTAATAGCCAGTAAGAAGTAGTACAATTCAAGTTTTAGGTATCGATTATTGACTTTTTAACTGGCTTTGGTGCCTTGGACATGAGCTAGGACCTTATGATTCTGCATGAAAGGAGGACTAGCAGCCGATTTGCGCGGGTGAATGTGAAAAGTGTTCATATGTAGTAAAAACCTGAGAAATCCGTCCGTTTTCGTCATTTGTTATCGAATCGACGTAAAGCCAGATCGTCACATTGGCCGCTCTTCTCTCTGAAGAAGTTGTACTTATTGTCTGCAAAGCTATGTCGCGTGCTGCGGTATGCGGACACACTAAAAGCACCATAGTAGAACACAGATGAAGCTTCTAAGTTGATGTAATAGCCAGTAAGAAGTAGTACAATTAAAGTTTTAGGTATTGGTTATTGACTTTTTACACTTCTTTGGTGCCTTGAACATGAGCTAGCAAATTAAGATTTTGCATGAAAGGGGGACTAGCAGCCGAGTTGCACGGGAGAATGTGAAAAGTGTTCATATGTAGTAAAAACCTGAGAAATCCGTCCGTTTTCGTCATTTGTTATCGAATCTACTTCAAGCCAGATCGTCACATTGGGGGCTCTTCTCTCTGAAACGGTTGTACTTATCGTCTGCAAAGCTATGTCGCGTGCTGCAGTATGCTGAGACACTGAAAGCACTATAGTAGAACACAGATGAAGCTTCTAAGTTGATGTAATAGCCAGTAAGAAGTAGTACAATTCAAGTTTTAGGTATTGAATATTGACTTTTTAGCTGGCTTTGGTGCCTCGGACATGAGCTAGGACCTTACGATTCTGCATGAAAGGAGGACTAGCAGCCGAGTTGCACGGGAGAATGTGAATAGTGCTCATATGTAGTAAAAACCTGAGAAATCGGTCCGTTTTCGTCATTTGTTATCGAACCGACTTAAAGCCAGATCGTCACATTGGCCGCTCTTCTCTCTGAAACGGTTGTACTTATCGTCTACAAAGCTATGTCGCGTGCTGCGGTATGCTGAGACTCTAAAAGCACCATAGTAGAACACAGATGAAGCTTCTAAGTTGATGTAATAGCCAGTAAGAAGTAGTACAATTCAAGTTTTAGGTATCGATTATTGACTTTTTAGCTGGCTTTAATGCCTTGGACATGAGCTAGGACCTTAAGATTCTGCATGAAAGGAGGACTAGCAGCCGAGTTACACCGGAAAATGTGAAAAGTGTTCAAATGTAGTAAAAACCTGAGAAATACGTCCGTTTTCGTCACATTGGCCGCTCTTCTCTCTGAAACACTTGTACTTAACGTCTGCAAAGCTATGTCGCGTGCTGCGGTATGCTGAGACACTAAAAGCACCATAGTAGAACACAGATGAAGCTTCTACGTTGATGTAATAGCCAGTAAGAAGTAGTACAATTCAAGTTTTAGGTATCGATTATTGACTTTTTAGCTGGCTTTGGTGCCTTGGACATGAGCTAGGACCTTATGATTCTGCATGAAAGGAGGGCTAGCAGCCGATTTGCACGAGAGAATGTGAAAAGTGTTCATATGTAGTAAAAAACTGAGAAGTCGGTCCGTATTCGTCATTTGTTATCGAATCGACTTCAAGCCAGATCGTCACATTGGCCGCTCTTCTCTCTGAAACGGTAGTACATATCGTCTGCAAAGCTATGTCGCGTGCTGCGGTATGCGGAGACACTAAAACCACCATAGTAGAACACAGATGAAGCTTCTAAGTTGATGTAATAGCCATTAAGAAGTAGTACAATTCAAGTTTTAGGTATTGATTATTGACTTTTTAGCTGGCTTTGGTGACTTGGACATGAGCTAGGACCTTAATATTCTGCATGAAAGGAGGACTAGCAGCCGAGTTGCACGGGAAAATGTGAAAAGTGTTCAAATGTAGTAAAAACCTGAGAAATACGTCCGTTTTCGTCATTTGTTATCGAATCGACTTAAAGACAGATCGTCATATTGGCCGCTCTTCTCTCTGAAACACTTGTACTTATCGTCTGCAAAGCTATGTCGCGTGCTGCGGTATGCTGAGACACTAAAAGCACCATAGTAGAACACAGATGAAGCTTCTAAGTTGATGTAATAGCCAGTAAGAAGTAGTACAATTCAAGTTTTAGGTATTGAATATTGACTTTTTAGCTGGCTTTGGTGCCTTGGACATGAGCTAGGACCTTAAGATTCTGCATGAAAGGAGGACTAGCAGCCGAGTTTCACGGGAGAATGTGAAAAATGTTAATATGTAGTAAAAACCTGAGACATCCGTCCGTTTACGTCATTTGTTATCGAATCTACTTAAAGCCAGATCGTCACATTGGCCGCTCTTCTCTCTGAAACGGTTGTACTTATCGTCTGCAAAGCTATGTCGCGTGCTGCGGTATGCGGAGACACTAAAAGCACCATAGTAGAACACAGATGAAGCTTCTAAGTTGATGTAATAGCCAGTAAGAAGTAGTACAATTCAAGTTATAGGTATCGATTATTGACTTTTTAGCTGGCTTTAGTGCCTTGACATTAGCTAGGACCTTAAGCTTCTGCATGAAAGGAGGATTAGCAGCGGAGTTGCACTTGAGAATATGAAAAGTGTTCATATGTAGTTAAAACCTAGAAATCCGTCCGTTTTCGTCATTTGTTATCGAATCTTCTTAAAGCCAGATCGTCACATTGGCCGCTCTTCTCTCTGAAACGGTTGTACTTATCGTCTGCAAAGCTATGTCGCGTGCTGCGGTATTCTGAGACACTAAAAGCACCATAGTAGAACACAGATAAAGCTTCTAAGTTGATGTAATAGCCAGTAAGAAGTAGTACAATTCAAGTTCTAGGTATCGATTATTGACTTTTTAGCTGGCTTTGGTGCCGTGGACATGAGCTAGGACCTTATGATTCTGCATGAAAGGAGGACTAGCAAGCGATTTGCACGGGAGAATGTGAAAAGTGTTCATATGTAGTAAAAACCTGAGAAATCCGTCCGTTTTCGTCATTTGTTATCGAATCGACGTAAAGCCAGATCGTCACATTGGCCGCTCTTCTCTCTGAAACGCTTGTACTTATCGTCTGCAAAGCTATGTCGCGTGCTGCGGTGTGCGGAGACACTAAAAGCACCATAGTAGAACACAGATGAAGCTTCTAAGTTGATGTAATAGCCAGTAAGAAGTAGTACAACCCAAGTATTAGGTATCGATTATTGACTTTTTAGCTGGCTTTGGTGCCTTGGACATGAGGTAGGACCTTAAGATTCCGCATGAAAGGAGGGCTAGCAGCCGAGTTGCACGGGACAATGTGAAAAGTGTTCATATGTAGTAAAAACCTGAGAAATCCGTCCGTTTTCGTCATTTGTTATCGAATCGACTTAAAGCCAGATCGTCACATTGGCCGCTATTCTCTCTGAAAAAGTTGTACTTATCGTCTGCAAAGCTATGTCGCGTGCTGCGGTATGCGGACACACTAAAAGCACCATAGTAGAATACAGATGAAGCTTCTAAGTTGATGTAATAGCCAGTAAGAAGTAGTACAACTCAAGTTTTAGGTATCGATTATTGACTTTTTAGCTGGCTTTGGTGCCTTGGACATGAGCTAGGACCTTAAGATTCTGCATGAAAGGACGACTCGCAGCCGAGTTGCACGGGAGAATGTGAAAAGTATTCATATGTAGTAAAAACCTGAGAAATCCGTCCGTTTTCGTCATTTGTTATCGAATCTACTTAAAGCCAGATCGTCACATTGGCCGCTCTTCTCTCTGAAACGGTTGTACTTATCGTCTGCAAAGCTATGTCGCGTGCTGCGGTATGCTGAGACACTAAAAGCACCATAGTAGAACACAGATGAAGCTTCTAAGTTGATGTAATAGCCAGTAAGAAGTAGTACAATTCAAGTTTTAGGTATTGAATATTGACTTTTTAGCTGGCTTTGGTGCCTTGGACATGAGCTAGGACCTTACGATTCTGCATGAAAGGAGGACTAGCAGCCGAGTTGCACGGGAGAATGTGAAAAGTGTTCATATGTAGTAAAAACCTGAGAAATCCGTCGGTTTCGTCATTTGTTATTGCATCGACTTAAAGCTAGATCGTCACAATGGCCGCTCTTCTCTCTGAAACGGTTGTACTTATCGATTGCAAAGCTATGTCGCGTGCTGCGGTATGCTGAGACACTAAAAGCACCATAGTAGAACACAGATGAAGCTTCTAAGTTGATGTAATAGCCAGTAAGAAGTAGTACAATTCAAGTTTTAGGTATTGAATATTGACTTTTTAGCTGGCTTTGGTGCCTTGGACATGAGCTAGGACCTTAAGATTCTGCATGAAAGGAGGACGAGGAGCCAAGTTGCACGGGAGAATGTGAAAAGTGTTCATATGTAGTAAAAACCCGAGAAATCGGTCCGTTTTCGTCATTTGTTATCGAATCGACTTAAAGCCAGATCGTCTCATTGGCCGCCCTTCTCTCTCAAACGGTTGTACTTATCGTCTGCAAAGCTATGTCGCGTGCTGCGGTATGCGGAGACACTAAAATCACCATAGTAGAACACAGATGAAGCTTATAAGTTGATGTAATAGCCAGTAAGAAGTAGTACAATTCAAGTTTTAGGTATCGATTATTGACTTTTTAGCTGGCTTTGGTGCCTTGGACATGAGCTAGGACCTTAACATTCTGCATGAAAGGAGGACTAGCAGCCGAGTTGCACGGGAGAATATGAAAAGTGTTCATATGTAGTAAAAACCTGAGAAATCCGTACGTTTTCGTCATTTGTTATCGAATCGACTTAAAGCCAGATCGTCACATTGGCCGCTCTTCTCTCTGAAACGGTTGTACTTATCGTCTGCAAAGCTATGTGGCGTTCTGCGGTATGCGGAGACAGTAAAAGCACCATAGTAGAACACAGATGATGCTTCTAAGTTGATGTAATAGCCAGTAAGAAGTAGTACAATTCAAGTTTTAGGTATCGATTATTGACTTTTTAGCTGGCTTTGGTGCCTTGGACATGAGCTAGGACCTTAAGATTCTGCATGTAAGGAGGACTAGCAACCGCGTTGCAGGGGAGAATGTGAAAAATGTTCATATGTAGTAAAAACCTGAGACATCCGTTCGTTTACGTCATTTGTTGTCGAATCTACTTAAAGCCAGATCGTCACATTGGCCGCTCTTCTTCTCTGAAACGGTTGTACTTATCGTGTGCAAACCTATGTCGCGTATTGCGGTATGCGGAGACAGTAAAAGCACCATAGTAGAACACAGATGAAGCTTCTAAGTTGATGTAATAGCCAGTAAGAAGTAGTACAATTCAAGTTTTAGGTATCGATTATTGACTTTTTAGCTGGCTTTGGTGCCTTGGACATGAGCTAGGACCTTAAGCTTCTGCATGAAAGGAGGATTAGCAGCGGAGTTGCACGGGAGAATATGAAAAGTGTTCATATGTAGTAAAAACCTAGAAATACGTCCGTTTTCGTCATTTGTTATCGAATCTTCTTCAAGCCAGATCGTCACATTGGCCGCTCTTCTCTCTGAAACGGTTGTACTTATCGTCTGCAAAGCTATGTCGCGTGCTGCGGTATTCTGAGACACTAAAAGCACCATAGTAGAACACAGATAAAGCTTCTAAGTCGATGTAATAGCCAGTAAGAAGTAGTACAATTCAAGTTTTAGGTATCGATTATTGACTTTTTAGCTGGCTTTGGTGCCTTGGACATGAGCTAGGACCTTAAGATTCTGCATGAAAGGAGGACTAGCAGCCGATTTGAACGGGAGAATGTGAAAAGTGTTCATATGTAGTAAAAACCTGAGAAATCCTTCCGTTTTCGTCATTTGTTATCGAATCGACGTAAAGCCAGATCGTCACATTGGCCGCTCTTCTCTCTGAAACGGTAGTACTTATCGTCTGCAAAGCTATGTCGCGTGCTGCGGTATGCGGAGACACTAAAAGCACCATAGTAGAACACAGATGAAACTTCTAAGTTGATGTAATAGCCAGTAAGAAGTAGTACAATTCAAGTTTTAGGTATTGAATATTGACTTTTTAGCTGGCTTTGGTGCCTTGGACATGAGCTAGGACCTTAAGATTCTGCATGAAAGGAGGACGAGGAGCCAAGTAGCACGGGAGAATGTGAAAAGTGTTCATATGTAGTAAAAACCTGAGAAATCGGTCCGTTTTCGTTACTTGTTATCGAATCGACTTAAAGCCAGATCGTCTCATTGGCCGCTCTTCTCTCTGAAATGGTTGTACTTATCGTGTGCAAAGCTATGTCGCGTGCTGCGGTATGCGGAGACAGTAAAAGCTCCATAGTAGAACACAGATGAAGCTTACAAGTTGATGTAATAGCCAGTAAGAAATAGTACAATTCAAGTTTTAGGTATCGATTATTGACTTTTTAGCTGGCTTTGGTGCCTTGGACATGAGCTAGGACCTTAAGCTTCTGCATGAAAGGAGGATTAGCAGCGGAGTTGCACGGGAGAATATGAAAAGTGTTCATATGTAGTAAAAACCAAGAATTCCGTCCGTTTTCGTCATTTGTTATCGAATCTTCTTCAAGCCAGGTCGTCACATTGGCCGCTCTCCTCTCTAAAACGGTTGTACTTATCGTCTGCGAAGCTATGTCGCGTGCTGCGGTATGCGGACACACTAAAAGCACCATAGTAGAACACAGATGAAGCTTCTAAGTTGATGTAATAGCCAGTAAGAAGTAGTACAATTCAAGTTTTAGGAATCGGTTATTGAGTTTTTACCCTTCTTTGGTGCCTTGAACATGAGCTAAGAAATTAAGAATTTGCATGAAAGGAGGACTAGCAGCCGAGTTGCACGGGAGAATGTGAAAAGTGTTCATATGTAGTAAAAACCTGAGAAATCCGTCCGTTTTCGTCATTTGTTATCGAATCTACTTCAAGCCAGATCGTCATATTGGGGGCTCTTCTCTCTGAAACGGTTGTACTTATCGTCTGCAAAGCTATGACGCGTGCTGCAGTATGCTGAGACACTAAAAGCACTATAGTAGAACACAGATGAAGCTTCTAAGTTGATGTAATAGCCAGTAAGAAGTAGTACAATTCAAGTTTTAGGTATTGAATATTGACTTTTTAGCTGGCTTTGGTGCCTTGGACATGAGCTAGGACCTTACGATTCTGCATGAAACTAGGACTAGCAGCCGAGTTGCACTGGAGAATGTGAATAGTGTTCATATGTAGTAAAAACCTGAGAAATCGGTCCGTTTTCGTCATTTGTTATCGAACCGACTTCAAGCCAGATCGTCACATTGGCCGCTCTTCTCTCTGAAACGGTTGTACTTATCGTCTGCAAAGCTATGTCGCGTGCTGCGGTATGCGGAGACACTAAAAGCACCATAGTAGAACACAGATGAAGCTTGTAAGTTGATGTAATAGCCAGTAAGAAGCAGTACAATTCAAGTTTTAGGTATCGATTATTGACTTTTTAGCTGGCTATGATGCCTTGGACATGAGCTAGGACCTTATGATTCTACATGAAAGGAGGACTAGCAGCCGATTTGCACGGGAGAATGTGAAAAGTGTTCATATGTAGTAAAAACCTGAGAAATCCGTCGGTTTCGTCATTTGTTATTGAATCGACTTAACGCTAGATCGCCACATTGGCCGCTCTTCTCTCTGAAACGGTTGTACTTATCGATTGCAAAGCTACGTCGCGTGCTGCGGTATGCGGAGACACTAAAAGCACCATAGTAGAACACAGATGAAGCTTCCACGTTGATGTAATAGCCAGTAAGAAGTAGTACACTTCAAGTTTAAGGTATCGATTATTGACTTTTTAGCTGGCTTTGGTGCCTTGGACATGAGCTAGGACCTTAACATTCTGCATGAAAGGAGGACTAGCAGCCGAGTTGCATGGGAGAATATGAGAAGTGTTCATATGTAGTAAAAACCTGAGAAATCCGTACGTTTTCGTCATTTGCTATCGAATCGACTTAAAGCCAGATCGTCACATTGGCCGCTCTTCTCTCTGAAACAGTTTTACTTATCGTCTGCAAAGCTATGTCGCGTATTGCGGTATGCGGAGACAGTAAAAGCACCATAGTACAACACAGATGAAGCTTCTAAGTTGATGTAATAGCCAGTAAGAAGTAGTACAATTCAAGTTTTATTTATCGATTATTGACTTTTTAGCTGGCTTTGGTGCCTTGGACATGAGCTAGGACCTTAAGCTTCTGCATGAAAGGAGGTTTAGCAGCGGAGTTGCACGGGAGAATATGAAAAGTGTTCATATGTAGTAAAAACTCGAGAAATCCGTCCGTTTTCGTCATTTGTTATCGAATCTTCTTCAAGCCAGATCGTCACATTGGCCGCTCTTCTCTCTGAAACGGTTGTACTTATCGTCTGCAAAGCTATGTCGCGTGCTGCGGTATTCTGTAACACTAAAAGCACCATAGTAGAACACAGATGAAGCTTCTAAGTTGATGTAATAGCCAGTAAGAAGTAGTACAATTCAAGTTTTAGGTATCGATTATTGACTTTTTAGCTGGATTTGGTGCCTTGGACATGAGCTAGGACCTTAACATTCTGCATGAAAGGAGGACTAGCAGCCGATTTGCATGGGAGAATGTGAAAAGTGTTCATATGTAGTAAAAACCCGAGAAATCCGTCCGTTTTCGTCATTTGTTATCGAATCGACTTAAAGCCAGATCGTCAAATTACCTGCTCTTCTCTCTGAAACGGTTGTACTTATCGATTGCAAAGCTATGTCGTGTGCTGCGGTATGCGGAGACACTAAAAGCACCATAGTAGAACACAGATGAAGGTTCTACGTTGATGTAATAGCCAGTAAGAAGTAGTACAGTTCAAGTTTTAGGTATCGATTATTGACTTTTTAGCTGGCTTTGGTGCCTTGGACATGAGCTAGGACCTTAACATTCTGCATGAAAGGAGGACTAGCAGCCGAGTTGCACGGGAGAATATGAAAAGTGTTCATATGTAGTAAAAACCTGAGAAATCCGTTCGTTTACGTCATTTGTTGTCGAATCTACTTAAAGCCAGATCGTCACATTGGCCGCTCTTCTTCTCTGAAACGGTTGTACTTATCGTGTGCAAACTTATGTCGCGTATTGCGGTATGCGGAGACAGTAAAAGCACCATAGTAGAACACAGATGAAGCTTCTAAGTTGATGTAATAGCCAGTAAGAAGTAGTACAATTCAAGTTTTAGGTATCGAATATTGACTTTTTAGCTGGCTTTGGTGCCTTGGACATGAGCTAGGACCTTAAGCTTCTGCATGAAAGGAGGATTAGCAGCGGAGTTGCACGGGAGAATATGAAAAGTGTTCATATGTAGTAAAAACCTAGAAATACGTCCGTTTTCGTCATTTGTTATCGAATCTTCTTCAAGCCAGATCGTCACATTGGCCGCTCTTCTCTCTGAAACGGTTGTACTTATCGTCTGCAAAGCTATGTCGCGTGCTGCGGTATTCTGAGACACTAAAAGCACCATAGTAGAACACAGATAAAGCTTCTAAGTCGATGTAATAGCCAGTAAGAAGTAGTACAATTCAAGTTTTAGGTATCGATTATTGACTTTTTAGCTGGCTTTGGTGCCTTGGACATGAGCTAGGACCTTAAGATTCTGCATGAAAGGAGGACTAGCAGCCGATTTGAACGGGAGAATGTGAAAAGTGTTCATATGTAGTAAAAACCTGAGAAATCCTTCCGTTTTCGTCATTTGTTATCGAATCGACGTAAAGCCAGATCGTCACATTGGCCGCTCTTCTCTCTGAAACGGTAGTACTTATCGTCTGCAAAGCTATGTCGCGTGCTGCGGTATGCGGAGACACTGAAAGCACCATAGTAGAACACAGATGAAACTTCTAAGTTGATGTAATAGCCAGTAAGAAGTAGTACAATTCAAGTTTTAGGTATTGAATATTGACTTTTTAGCTGGCTTTGGTGCCTTGGACATGAGCTAGGACCTTAAGATTCTGCATGAAAGGAGGACGAGGAGCCAAGTAGCACGGGAGAATGTGAAAAGTGTTCATATGTAGTAAAAACCTGAGAAATCGGTCCGTTTTCGTCACTTGTTATCGAATCGACTTAAAGCCAGATCGTCTCATTGGCCGCTCTTCTCTCTGAAATGGTTGTACTTATCGTGTGCAAAGCTATGTCGCGTGCTGCGGTATGCGGAGACAGTAAAAGCTCCATAGTAGAACACAGATGAAGCTTACAAGTTGATGTAATAGCCAGTAAGAAATAGTACAATTCAAGTTTTAGGTATCGATTATTGACTTTTTAGCTGGCTTTGGTGCCATGGACATGAGCTAGGACCTTAAGCTTCTGCATGAAAGGAGGATTAGCAGCGGAGTTGCACGGGAGAATATGAAAAGTGTTCATATGTAGTAAAAACCAAGAATTCCGTCCGTTTTCGTCATTTGTTATCGAATCTTCTTCAAGCCAGGTCGTCACATTGGCCGCTCTTCTCTCTAAAACGGTTGTACTTATCGTCTGCGAAGCTATGTCGCGTGCTGCGTTATGCGGACACACTAAAAGCACCATAGTAGAACACAGATGAAGCTTCTAAGTTGATGTAATAGCCAGTAAGAAGTAGTACAATTCAAGTTTTAGGAATCGGTTATTGAGTTTTTACCCTTCTTTAGTGCCTTGAACATGAGCTAAGAAATTAAGATTTTGCATGAAAGGAGGACTAGCAGCCGAGTTGCACGGGAGAATGTGAAAAGTGTTCATATGTAGTAAAAACCTGAGAAATCCGTCCGTTTTCGTCATTTGTTATCGAATCTACTTCAAGCCAGATCGTCACATTGGGGGCTCTTCTCTCTGAAACGGTTGTACTTATCGTCTGCAAAGCTATGTCGCGTGCTGCAGTATGCTGAGACACTAAAAGCACTATAGTAGAACACAGATGAAGCTTCTAAGTTGATGTAATAGCCAGTAAGAAGTAGTACAATTCAAGTTTTAGGTATTGAATATTGACTTTTTAGCTGGCTTTGGTGCCTTGGACATGAGCTAGGACCTTACGATTCTGCATGAAAGGAGGACTAGCAGCCGAGTTGCACTGGAGAATGTGAATAGTGTTCATATGTAGTAAAAACCTGAGAAATCGGTCCGTTTTCGTCATTTGTTATCGAACCGACTTAAAGCCAGATCGTCACATTGGCCGCTCTTCTCTCTGAAACGGTTGTACTTATCGTCTGCAAAGCTATGTCGCGTGCTGCGGTATGCGGAGACACTAAAAGCACCATAGTAGAACACAGATGAAGCTTCTACGTTGATGTAATAGCCAGTAAGAAGTAGTACAGTTCAAGTTTAAGGTATCGATTATTGACTTTTTAGCTGGCTTTGGTGCCTTGGACATGAGCTAGGACCTTAACATTCTGCATGAAAGGAGGACTAGCAGCCGAGTTGCACGGGAGAATATGAGAAGTGTTCATATGTAGTAAAAACCTGAGAAATCCGTACGTTTTCGTCATTTGCTTTCGAATCGACTTAAAGCCAGATCGTCACATTGGCCGCTCTTCTCTCTGAAACGGTTTTACTTATCGTCTGCAAAGCTATGTCGCGTATTGCGGTATGCGGAGACAGTAAAAGCACCATAGTACAACACAGATGAAGCTTCTAAGTTGATGTAATAGCCAGTAAGAAGTAGTACAATTCAAGTTTTAGGTATCGATTATTGACTTTTTAGCTGGCTTTGGTGCCTTGGACATGAGCTAGGACCTTAAGCTTCTGCATGAAAGGAGGATTAGCAGCGGAGTTGCACGGGAGAATATGAAAAGTGTTCATATGTAGTAAAAACTCGAGAAATCCGTCCGTTTTCGTCATTTGTTATCGAATCTTCTTCAAGCCAGATCGTCACATTGGCCGCTCTTCTCTCTGAAACGGTTGTACTTATCGTCTGCAAAGCTATGTCGCGTGCTGCGGTATGCGGAGACACTAAAAGCACGATAGTAGAACACAGATGAAGCTTCTACGTTGATGTAATAGCCAGTAAGAAGTAGTAGAATTAAAGTTTTAGGTATCGATTGTTGACTTTTTAGCTGGCTTTGGTGCCTTGGACATGAGCTAGGACCTTAAGATTCTGCATGAAAGGAGGACTAGCAGCCGATTTGCACGGGAGAATGTGAAAAGTGTTCATATGTAGTAGAAACCTGAGAAATCCTTCCGTTTTCGTCATTTGTTATCGAATCGACGTAAAGCCAGATCGTGACATAGGCCGCTCTTCTCTCTGAAACGGTAGTACTTATCGTCTGCAAAGCTATGTCGCGTGCTGCGGTATGCGGAGACACTAAAAGCACCATAGTAGAACACAGATGAAGCTTCTACGTTGATGTAATAGCCAGTAAGAAGTAGTAGAATTAAAGTTTTAGGTATCGGTTATTGAGTTTTTACCCTTCTTTGGTGCCTTGAACATGAGCTAGGAAATTAAGATTTTGCATGAAAGGAGGACTAGCAGCCGAGTTGCACGGGGGAATGTGAAAAGTGTTCATATGTAGTTAAAACCTGAGAAATCCGTCCGTTTTCGTCATTTGTTATCGAATCTACTTAAAGCCAGATCGTCACATTGGGGGCTCTTCTCTCTGAAACACTTGTACTTATCGATTGCAAAGCTATGTCGCGTGCTGCGGTATGCGGAGACACTAAAAGCACCATAGTAGAACACAGATGAAGCTTCTAAGTTGATGTAATAGCCAGTAAGAAGTAGTACAATTCAAGTTTTAGGTATCGATTATTGACTTTTTAGCTGGATTTGGTGCCTTGGACATGAGCTAGGACCTTAACATTCTGCATGAAAGGAGGACTAGCAGCCGAGTTGCACGGGAGAATGTGAAAAGTGTTCATACGTAGTAAAAACCTGAGAAATCCGTCCATTTTCCTCATTTGTTATCGAATCGACTTAAAGCCAGATCGTCACATTGGTCGCTCTTCTCTCTGAAACACTTGTACTTATCCTCTGCAAAGCTATGTCGCGTGCTGCGGTATGCGGAGACACTAAAAGCACCATAGTAGAACACAGATGACACTTCCAAGTTGATGTAATAGCCAGTAAGAAGTAGTACAATTCAAGTTTGAGGTATCGATTATTGACTTTTTAGCTGGCTATGGTGCCTTGGACATGAGCTAGGACCTTATGATTCTACATGAAAGGAGGACCAGCAGCCGATTTCCACGGGAGAATCTGAAAAGTGTTCATATGTAGTAAAAACCTGAGAAATCCGTCGGTTTCGTCATTTGTTATTGAATCGACTTAACGCTAGATCGTCACATTGGCCGCTCTTCTCTCTGAAACGGTTGTACTTATCGATTGCAAAGCTATGTCGCGTGCTGCGGTATGCGGAGACACTAAAAGCACGATAGTAGAACACAGATGAAGCTTCTACGTTGATGTAATAGCCAGTAAGAAGTAGTACAGTTCAAGTTTTAGGTATCGATTATTGACTTTTTAGCTGGCTTTGGTGCCTTGGACATGAGCTAGGACCTTAACATTCTGCATGAAAGGAGGACTAGCAGCCGAGTTGCACGGGAGAATATGAAAAGTGTTCATATGTAGTAAAAACCTGAGAAATCCGTACGTTTTCGTCATTTGTTATCGAATCGACTTAAAGCCAGATCGTCACATTGGCCGCTCTTCTCTCTGAAACGGTTGTACTTATCGTCTGCAAAGCTATGTGGCGTTCTGCGGTATGCGGAGACAGTAAAAGCACCATAGTAGAACACAGATGATGCTTCTAAGTTGATGTAATAGCCAGTAAGAAGTAGTACAATTCAAGTTTTAGGTATCGATTATTGACTTTTTAGCTGGCTTTGGTGCCTTGGACATGAGCTAGGACCTTAAGATTCTGCATGTATGGAGGACTAGCAACCTAGTTGCACGGGAGAATGTGAAAAGTGTTCATATGTAGTAAAAACCTGAGAAATCGGTCCGTTTTCGTCATTTGTTATCGAACCGACTTAAAGCCAGATCGTCTCATTGGCCGCTCTTCTCTCTGAAACGGTTGTACTTATCGTCTGCGAAGCTATGTCGCGTGCTGCGGTATGCGGAGACACTAAAATCACCATAGTAGAACACAGATGAAGCTTCTAAGTTGATGTAATAGCCAGTAAGATGTAGTACAATTCAAGTTTTAGGTATCGATTATTGACTTTTCAGCGCACTTTGGTACCTTGGACATGAGCTAGGACCTTAAGCTTCTGCATGAAAGAAGGATTAGCAGCAGAGTTGCACGGGAGAATATGAAAAGTGTTCATATGTAGTAAAAACCTAGAAATCCGTCCGTTTTCGTCATTTGTTATCGAATCTTCTTAAGCCAGATCGTCACATTGGCCGCTCTTCTCTCTGAAACGGTTGTACTTATCGTCTGCAAATCTATGTCGCGTGCTGCGGTATTCTGAGACACTAAAAGCACCATAGTAGAACACAGATGAAGCTTCTAAGTTGATGTAATAGCCAGTAAGAAGTAGTACAATTCAAGTTTTAGGTATCGATTATTGACTTTTTAGCTGGCTTTGGTGCCTTGGACATGAGCTAGGACCTTAAGATTCTGCATGAAAGGAGGACTAGCAACCGATTTGAACGGGAGAATGTGAAAAGTGTTCATATGTAGTAAAAACCTGAGAAATCCTTCCGTTTTCGTCATTTGTTATCGAATCGACGTAAAGCCAGATCGTCACATTGGCCGCTCTTCTCTCTGAAACGGTAGTACTTATCGTCTGCAAAGCTATGTCGCCGGCTGCGGTATGCGGAGACACTAAAATCTCCATAGAAGAACACAGATGAAGCTTCAAAGTTGATGTAATAGCCAGTAAGAAGTAGTAGAATTCAAGTTTTAGGTATCGATTATTGAATTTTTTGTTGGCTTTGGTACCTTGGACATGAGCTAGGACCTTAAGATTCTGCATGAAAGGAGGACTAGCAGCCGAGTTGCACGGGAGAATGTGAAAAGTGTTCATATGTAGTAAAAACGTGAGAAATCCGTCCGTTTTTGTCATTTGTTATCGAATCGACTTAAATGCAGATCGTCACACTGGCCACTCTTCTCTCTGAAACGGTTGTACTTATCGTCTGCAAAGCTATGTCGCGTGCTGCGGTATGCGGGGACACTAAAATCACCATACTAGAACACAGATGAAGCTTCTAAGTTGATGTAATAGCCACTAAAAAGTAGTAGAATTCAAGTTTTAGGTATCGATTATTGACTTCTTAGTTGGCTTTGCTGCCTTGGACATGAGCTATTACCTTAAGATTCTGCATGAAAGGAGAACTAGCAGCCGAGTTGCACGGGAGAATGTGAAAAGTGTTCATATGTAGTAAAAACCTGAGAAATCCGTCCGTTTTCGTCATTTGTTATCGAATCGACTTAAAGCCAGATCGTCACATTGGCCGCTCTTCTCACTGAAACGGTTGTACTTATCGTCTGCAATGCTATGTCGCGTGCTGCGGTATGCGGAGACACTAAAATCTCCATAGTAGAACACAGATGAATCTTCTAAGTTGATGTAATAGCCAGTAAGAAGTAGTACAATTCAAGTTTTAAGTATTGATTATTGACCTTTTAGCTGCCTTGGTGCCTTGGACATGAGCTAGGACCTTGAGATTCGGCATGAAAGGAGGACTAGCAGCCGAGTTGCACGGGAGAATGTGAAAAGTGTTCGCATGTAGTAAAAACCTGAGAAATCCGTCCGTTTTCGTCATTTGTTATCGAATGGACTTATAGCCAGATCGTCACATTGGCCGCTCTTCTCTCTGAAACGGTTGTACTTATCGTCTGCAAAGCTGTGTCGCGTGCTGCGGTATGCGGAGACACTAAAATCACCATAGTAGAACACAGATGAAGCATCTAAGTTGATGTAATAGCCAGTAAGAAGTAGTCCAATTCAAGTTTTAGGTATCGATTATTGACTTTTTAGCTGGCTTTGGTGACTTGGACATGAGCTAGGATCTTAAGGTTCTATATGAAAGGAGGACTAGTAACCGAGTTGCACGGTAGAATGTGAAAAGTGTTCATATGTAATAAAAACCTGAGAAATCCGTTCGTTTTCGTCATTTGTTATCGAATCGACTTAAAGCCAGATCGTCACATTGGCCGCTCTTCTCTCCGAAACGGTTGTACTTATCATCTGCAGAGCTACGTCGCGTGCTGCGGTATGCAGAGACACTAAAAGCACCATAGTAGAACACAGATGACACTTCCAAGTTGATGTAATAGCCAGTAAGAAGTAGTACAATTCAAGTTTTAACAACCGGTTATTGACTTTTTACCCTTGTTTGGTGCTTTGGACATGAGCTAGGAACTTAAGATTTTACATGCAGGAGGACTAGCAGCCGAGTTGCACGGGAGAATGTGTAAAGTGTTCATATGTAGTAAAAACCTGAGAAATCCGTTCGTTTTCGCCATTTGTTATCGAATCGACTTAGAGCCAGATCGTCACATTGGCCGCTCTTCTCTCTGAAACGGTTGTACTTATCGTCTGCAGAGCTATGTCGCGTGCTGCGGTATTCTGAGACACTAAAAGCACCATAGTAGAACACAGATGACACTTCCAAGTTGTTGTAATAGCCAGTAAGAAGTAGTACAATTCAAGTTTTAGTTACTGATTATTGACTTTTTAGCTGGCTTTGGTGCCTTGGACATGAGCTAGGACCTTAAGATTCTGCATGAAAGGAGGACTAGCAGCCGAGTTGCCCAGGAGAATATGAAAAGTGTTCATATGTAGTAAACACCTGAGAAATCCGTCCGTTTTCGTCATTTGTTATCGAATGGACTTAAAGCCAGATCGTCACATTGCCCGCTCTTCTCTCTGAAACGGTTGTACTTATCGTCTGCAAAGCTATGTCGCGTGCTGCGGTATGCGGGGACACTAAAATCACCATACTAGAACACAGATGAAGCTTCTAAGTTGATGTAATAGCCACTAAAAAATAGTAGAATTCAAGATTTAGGTATCGATTATTGACTTCTTAGTTGGCTTTGGTGCCTTGGACATGAGCTATTACCTTAAGATTCTGCATGAAAGGAGGACTAGCAGCCGAGTTGCACGGGAGAATGTGAAAAGTGTTCATATGTAGTAAAAACCTGAGAAATCCGTCCGTTTTCGTCATTTGTTATCGAATCGACTTAAAGCCCGATCGTCACATTGGCCGCTCTTCTCACTGAAACGGTTGTACTTATCGTCTGCAATGCTATGTCGCGTGCTGCGGTATGCGGAGACACTAAAATCTCCATAGTAGAACACAGATGAAGCTTCTAAGTTGTTGTAATAGCCAGTAAGAAGTAGTACAATTCAAGTTTTATGTATCGATTATTGACTTCTTAGTTGGCTTTGGTGCCTTGGACATGAGGTATTACCTTAAGATTCTGCATGAAAGGAGGACTAGCAGCCGAGTTGCATGGGAGAATGTGAAAAGTGTTCATATGTAGTAAAAACCTGAGAAATCCGTCCGTTTTCGTCATTTGTTATCGAATCGACTTAAAGCCCGATCGCCACATTGGCCGCTCTTCTCTCTGAAACGGTTGTACTTATCGTCTGCAATGCTATGTCGCGTGCTGCGGTATGCGGGGACACTAAAATCACCATACTAGAACACAGATGAAGCTTCTAAGTTGATGTAATAGCCACTAAAAAATAGTAGAATTCAAGATTTAGGTATCGATTATTGACTTCTTAGTTGGCTTTGGTGCCTTGGACATGAGCTATTACCTTAAGATTCTGCATGAAAGGAGGACTAGCAGCCGAGTTGCACGGGAGAATGTGAAAAGTGTTCATATGTAGTAAAAACCTGAGAAATCCGTCCGTTTTCGTCATTTGTTATCGAATCGACTTAAAGCCCGATCGTCACATTGGCCGCTCTTCTCACTGAAACGGTTGTACTTATCGTCTGCAATGCTATGTCGCGTGCTGCGGTATGCGGAGACACTAAAATCTCCATAGTAGAACACAGATGAAGCTTCTAAGTTGATGTAATAGCCAGTAAGAAGTAGTACAATTCAAGTTTTAAGTATTGATTATTGACCTTTTAGCTGCCTTGGTGCCTTGGACATGAGCTAGGACCTTGAGATTCGGCATGAAAGGAGGACTAGCATCCTAATTGCACGGGAGAATGTGAAAAGTGTTCATATAGAGTAAAAACCTGAGAAATCCGTCCGTTTTCGTCATTTGTTATCGAATCGACTTAAAGCCCGATCGTCACATTGGCCGCTCTTCTCTCTGAAACGGTTGTACTTATCGTCTGCAATGCTATGTCGCGTGCTGCGGTATGCGGAGACACTAAAATCTCCATAGTAGAACACAGATGAAGCTTCTAAGTTGATGTAATAGCCAGTAAGAAGTAGTAAAATTCAATTTTTATGTACTGATTATTGACTTTTTAGCTGGCTTTGGAGCCTTGGACATGAACTAGGACCTTAAGATTCTGCATGAAAGGAGGACTAGCAGCCGAGTTGCACGGGAGAATGTGAAAAGTGTTCATATGTAGTAAAAACGTGAGAAATCCGTCCGTTTTTGTCATTTGTTATCGAATAGACTTAAATTCAGATCGTCACACTGGCCACTCTTCTCTCTGAAACGGTTGTACTTATCGTCTGCAAAGCTATGTCGCGTGCTGCGGTATGCGGGGACACTAAAATCACCATACTAGAACACAGATGAAGCTTCTAAGTTGATGTAATAGTCACTAAAAAGTAGTAGAATTCAAGTTTTAGGTATCGATTATTGACGTCTTAGTTGGCTTTGGTGCCTTGGACATGAGCTATTACCTTAAGATTCTGCATGAAAGGAGGACTAGCAGCCGAGTTGCACGGGAGAATGTGAAAAGTGTTCATATGTAGTAAAAACCTGAGAAATCCGTCCGTTTTCGTCATTTGTTATCGAATCGACTTAAAGCCCGATCGTCACATTGGCCGCTCTTCTCTCTGAAACGGTTGTACTTATCGTCTGCAATGCTATGTCGCGTGCTGTGGTATGCGGAGACACTAAAATCTCCATAGTAGAACACAGATGAAGCTTCTAAGTTGTTGTAATAGCCAGTAAGAAGTAGTACAATTCAAGTTTTATGTATCGATTATTGAGTTCTTAGTTGGCTTTGGTGCCTTGGACATGAGCTATTACCTTAAGATTCTGCATGAAAGGAGGACTAGCAGCCGAGTTGCACGGGTATAATGTGAAAAGTGTTCATATGTAGTAAAAACCTGAGAAATCCGTCCGTTTTCGTCATTTGTTATCGAATCGACTTAAAGCCCGATCGTCACATTGGCCGCTCTTCTCTCTGAAACGGTTGTACTTATCGTCTGCAATGCTATGTCGCGTGCTGCGGTATGCGGAGACACTAAAAGCACCATTGTAGAACACAGATGAAGCTTCTAAGTTGATGTAATAGCCAGTAAGAAGTAGTACAATTCAAGTTTTAGTTACTGATTATTGACTTTTTAGCTGGCTTTGGTGCCTTGGACATGAGCTAGGACCTTAAGATTCTGCATGAAAGGAGGACTAGCAGCCGAGTTGCCCAGGAGAATATGAAAAGTGTTCATATGTACTAAAAAGCTGAGAAATCCGTCCGTTTTCGTCATTTGTTAACGAATCGACTTAAAGCCAGATCGTCACATTGGCCGCTCTTCTCTCCGAAACGGTTGTACTTATCGTCTGCAAAGCTATGTCGCATGCTGCGGTATGCGGAGACACTAAAAGCACCATAGCAGAACACCGATGAAGCTTCTATGTTGATGTAATAGCCAGTAAGAAGTAGTAGAATTCAAGTTTTAGGTATCGATTATTGAATTTTTTGTTGGCTTTGGTACCTTGGACATGAGCTAGGACCTTAAGATTCTGCATGAAAGGAGGACTAGCAGCCGAGTTGCACGGGAGAATGTGAAAAGTGTTCATATGTAGTAACAACGTGAGAAATCCGTCCGTTTTTGTCATTTGTTATCGAATCGACTTCAATGCAGATCGTCACACTGGCCACTCTTCTCTCTGAAACAGTTGTACTTATCGTCTGCAAAGCTATGTCGCGTGCTGCGGTATGCGGGGACACTAAAATCACCATACTAGAACACAGATGAAGCTTCTAAGTTGATGTAATTGCCACTAATAAGTAGTAGAATTCAAGTTTTAGGTATCGATTATTGACTTCTTAGTTGGCTTTGGTGCCTTGGACATGAGCTATTACCTTAAGATTCTGCATGAAAGGAGGACTAGCAGCCGAGTTGCACGGGAGAATGTGAAAAGTGTTCATATGTAGTAAAAACCTGAGAAATCCGTCCGTTTTCGTCATTTGTTATCGAATCGACGTAAAGCCCGATCGTCACATTGGCCGCTCTTCTCTCTGAAACGGTTGTACTTAGCGTCTGCAATGCTATGTCGCGTGCTGCGGTATGCGGAGACACTAAAATCTCCATAGTAGAACACAGATGAAGCTTCTAAGTTGATGTAATAGCCAGTAAGAAGTAGTACAATTCAAGTTTTAGGTATTGATTATTGACCTTTTAGCTGCCTTGGTGCCTTGGACATGAGCTAGGACCTTGAGATTCGGCATGAAAGGAGGACTAGCAGCCGAGTTGCACGGGAGAATGTGAAAAGTGTTCGCATGTAGTAAAAACCTGAGAAATCCGTCCGTTTTCGTCATTTGTTATCGAATCGACTTATAGCCAGATCGTCACATTGGCCGCTCTTCTCTCTGAAACGGTTGTACTTATCGTCTGCAAAGCTATGTCGCGTGCTGCGGTATGCGGAGACACTAAAATCACCATAGTGGAACACAGATGAAGCATCTAAGTTGATGTACTAGCCAGTAAGAAGTGGTCCAATTCAAGTTTTAGGTATCGATTATTGACTTTTTAGCTGGCTTTGGTGACTTGGACATGAGCTAGGATCTTAAGGTTCTATATGAAAGGAGGACTAGTAACCGAGTTGCACGGTAGAATATGAAAAGTGTTCATATGTACTAAAAAGCTGAGAAATCCGTCCGTTTTCGTCATTTGTTATCGAATCGACTTAAAGCCAGATCGTCACATTGGCCGCTCTTCTCTCCGAAACGGTTGTACTTATCGTCTGCAAAGCTATGTCGCATGCTGCGGTATGCGGAGACACTAAAAGCACCATAGTAGAACACCGATGAAGCTTCTATGTTGATGTAATAGCCAGTAAGAAGTAGTAGAATTCAAGTTTTAGGTATCGATTATTGAATTTTTTGTTGGCTTTGGTACCTTGGACATGAGCTAGGACCTTAAGATTCTGCATGAAAGGAGGACTAGCAGCCGAGTTGCACGGGAGAATGTGAAAAGTGTTCATATGTAGTAAAAACGTGAGAAATCCGTCCGTTTTTGTCATTTGTTATCGAATCGACTTAAATGCAGATCGTCACACTGGCCACTCTTCTCTCTGAAACGGTTGTACTTATCGTCTGCAAAGCTATGTCGCGTGCTGCGGTATGCGGGGACACTAAAATCACCATACTAGAACACAGATGAAGCTTCTAAGTTGATGTAATTGCCACTAAAAAGTAGTAGAATTCAAGTTTTAGGTATCGATTATTGACTTCTTAGTTGGCTTTGGTGCCTTGGACATGAGCTATTACCTTAAGATTCTGCATGAAAGGAGGACTAGCAGCCGAGTTGCACGGGAGAATGTGAAAAGTGTTCATATGTAGTAAAAACCTGAGAAATCCGTCCGTTTTCGTCATTTGTTATCGAATCGACGTAAAGCCCGATCGTCACATTGGCCGCTCTTCTCTCTGAAACGGTTGTACTTATCGTCTGCAATGCTATGTCGCGTGCTGCGGTATGCGGAGACACTAAAATCTCCATAGTAGAACACAGATGAAGCTTCTAAGTTGATGTAATAGCCAGTAAGAAGTAGTACAATTCAAGTTTTAGGTACTGATTATTGACCTTTTAGCTGCCTTGGTGCCTTGGACATGAGCTAGGACCTTGAGATTCGGCATGAAAGGAGGACTAGCAGCCGAGTTGCACGGGAGAATGTGAAAAGTGTTCGCATGTAGTAAAAACCTGAGAAATCCGTCCGTTTTCGTCATTTGTTATCGAATCGACTTATAGCCAGATCGTCACATTGGCCGCTCTTCTCTCTGAAACGGTTGTACTTATCGTCTGCAAAGCTATGTCGCGTGCTGCGGTATGCGGAGACACTAAAATCACCATAGTAGAACACAGATGAAGCATCTAAGTTGATGTAATAGCCAGTAAGAAGTAGTCCAATTCAAGTTTTAGGTATCGATTATTGACTTTTTAGCTGGCTTTGGTGACTTGGACATGGGCTAGGAACTTAAGATTTTACATGCAGGAGGACTAGCAGCCGAGTTGCACGGGAGAATGTGTAAAGTGTTCATACGTACTAAAAAGCTGAGAAATCCGTCCGTTTTCGTCATTTGTTATCGAATCGACTTAAAGCCAGATCGTCACATTGGCCGCTCTTCTCTCCGAAACGGTTGTACTTATCGTCTGCAAAGCTATGTCGCATGCTGCGGTATGCGGAGACACTAAAAGCACCATAGTAGAACACCGATGAAGCTTCTATGTTGATGTAATAGCCAGTAAGAAGTAGTAGAATTCAAGTTTAAGTATCGATTATTGAATTTTTTGTTGGCTTTGGTACCTTGGACATGAGCTAGGACCTTAAGATTCTGCATGAAAGGAGGACTAGCAGCCGAGTTGCACGGGAGAATGTGAAAAGTGTTCATTTGTAGTAAAAACGTGAGAAATCCGTCCGTTTTTGTCATTTGTTATCGAATCGACTTAAATGCAGATCGTCACACTGGCCACTCTTCTCTCTGAAACAGTTGTACTTATCGTCTGCAAAGCTATGTCGCGTGCTGCGGTATGCGGGGACACTAAAATCACCATACTAGACCACAGATGAAGCTTCTAAGTTGATGTAATTGACACTAAAAAGTAGTAGAATTCAAGTTTTAGGTATCGATTATTGACTTCTTAGTTGGCTTTGGTGCCTTGGACATGAGCTATTACCTTAAGATTCTGCATGAAAGGAGAACTAGCAGCCGAGTTGCACGGGAGAATGTGAAAAGTGTTCATATGTAGTAAAAACCTGAGAAATCCGTCCGTTTTCGTCATTTGTTATCGAATCGACGTAAAGCCCGATCGTCACATTGGCCGCTCTTCTCTCTGAAACGGTTGTACTTATCGTCTGCAATGCTATGTCGCGTGCTGCGGTATGCGGAGACACTAAAATCTCCATAGTAGAACACAGATGAAGCTTCTAAGTTGTTGTAATAGCCAGTAAGAAGTAGTACAATTCAAGTTTTATGTATCGATTATTGACTTCTTAGTTGGCTTTGGTGCCTTGGACATGAGCTATTACCTTAAGATTCTGCATGAAAGGAGGACTAGCAGCCAAGTTGCATGGGAGAATGGGAAAAGTGTTCATATGTAGTAAAAACCTGAGAAATCCGTCCGTTTTCGTCATTTGTTATCGAATCGACTTAAAGCCCGATCGCCGCATTGGCCGCTCTTCTCTCTGAAACGGTTGTACTTATCATCTGCAATGCTATGTCGCGTGCTGCGGTATGCGGAGACACTAAAATCTCCATAGAAGAACACAGATGAAGCTTCTAAGTTGATGTAATAGCCAGTAAGAAGTAGTAGAATTCAAGTTTTAGGTATCGATTATTGATTTCTTAGTTGGCTTTGGTGCCTTGGACATGAGCTATTACCTTAAGATTCTGCATGAAAGGAGGACTAGCAGCCGAGTTGCACGGGAGAATGTGAAAAGTGTTCATATGTAGTAAAAACCTGAGAAATCCGTCCGTTTTCGTCATTTGTTATCGAATCGACTTAAAGCCCGATCGTCACATTGGCCGCTCTTCTCACTGAAACGGCTGTACTTATCGTCTGCAATGCTATGTCGCGTGCTGCTGTATGCGGAGACACTAAAATCTCCATAGTAGAACACAGATGAAGCTTCTAAGTTGATGTAATAGCCAGTAAGAAGTAGTACAATTCAAGTTTTAAGTATTGATTATTGACCTTTTAGCTGCCTTGGTGCCTTGGACATGAGCTAGGACCTTGAGATTCGGCATGAAAGGAGGACTAGCAGCCGAGTTGCACGGGAGAATGTGAAAAGTGTTCGCATGTAGTAAAAACCTGAGAAATCCGTCCGTTTTCTTCATTTGTTATCGAATCGACTTATAGCCAGATCGTCACATTGGCCGCTCTTCTCTCTGAAACGGTTGTACTTATCGTCTGCAAAGCTATGTCGCCTGCTGCGGTATGCGGAGACACTAAAATCACCATAGTAGAACACAGATGAAGCATCTAAGTTGATGTAATAGCCAGTAAGAAGTAGTCCAATTCAAGTTTTAGGTATCGATTATTGACTTTTTAGCTGGCTTTGGTGACTTGGACATGAGCTAGGATCTTAAGGTTCTATATGAAAGGAGGACTAGTAACCGAGTTGCACGGTAGAATGTGAAAAGTGTTCATATGTAATAAAAACCTGAGAAATCCGTTCGTTTTCGTCATTTGTTATCGAATCGACTTAAAGCCAGATCGTCACATTGGCCGCTCTTCTCTCTGAAACGGTTGTACTTATCATCTGCAGAGCTACGTCGCGTGCTGCGGTATGCAGAGACACTATAAGCACCATAGTAGAACACAGATGACACTTCCAAGTTGATGTAATAGCCAGTAAGAAGTAGTACAATTCAAGTTTTAGGAACCGGTTATTGACTTTTTACCCTTGTTTGGTGCTTTGGACATGAGCTAGGAACTTAAGATTTTACATGCAGGAGGACTAGCAGCCGAGTTGCACGGGAGAATGTGTAAAGTGTTCATATGTAGTAAAAACATGAGAAATCCGTTCGTTTTCGTCATTTGTTATCGAATCGACTTAAAGCCAAATCGTCACATTGGCCGCTCTTCTCTCTGAAACGGTTGTACTTATCGTCTGCAGAGCTACGTCGCGTGCTGCGGTATGCAGAGACACTAAATGCACCATAGTAGAACACAGATGACACTTCCAAGTTGATGTAATAGCCAGTAAGAAGTAGTACAATTCAAGTTTTAGTTACTGATTATTGACTTTTTAGCTGGCTTTGGTGCCTTGGACATGAGGTAGGACCTTAAGATTCTGCATGAAAGGAGGAGTAGCAGCCGAGTTGCCCAGGAGAATGTGAAAAGTGTTCATATGTAGTAAACACCTGAGAAATCCGTCCGTTTTCGTCATTTGTTATCGAATGGACTTAAAGCCAGATCGTCACATTGCCCGCTCTTCTCTCTGAAACGGTTGTACTTATCGTCTGCAATGCTATGTCGCGTGCTGCGGTATGCGGAGACACTAAAATCTCCATAGTAGAACACAGATGAAGCTTCTAAGTTGATGTAATAGCCAGTAAGAAGTAGTACAATTCAAGTTTTAGGTATCGATTATTGAATTTTTATGTGGCTTTGGTGCCTTGGACATGGGCTAGGACCTTAAGATTCTGCATGAAAGGAGGACTAGCAGCCGAGTTGCACGGGAGAATGTGAGAAGTGTTCAAATAGAGTAAAAACCTGAGAAATCCGTCCGTTTTCGTCATTTTTATCGAATCGACTTAAAGCCAAATCGACACATTGGCCGCTCTTCTCTCTGAAACGGTTGTACTTATCGTCTGCAGAGCTACGTCGCGTGCTGCGGTATGCAGAGACACTAAATGCACCATAGTAGAACACAGATGACACTTCCAAGTTGATGTAATAGCCAGTAAGAAGTAGTACAATTCAAGTTTTAGTTACTGATTATTGACTTTTTAGCTGGCTTTGGTGCCTTGGACATGAGGTAGGACCTTAAGATTCTGCATGAAAGGAGGAGTAGCAGCCGAGTTGCCCAGGAGAATGTGAAAAGTGTTCATATGTAGTAAATACCTGAGAAATCCGTCCGTTTTCGTCATTTGTTATTGAATGGACTTAAAGCCAGATCGTCACATTGGCCGCTCTTCTCTCCGAAACGGTTGTACTTATCGTCTGCAAAGCTATGTCGCGTGCTGCGGCATGCGGGGACACTCAAATCACTGTAGTGGAACACAGATGAAGCTTCCAAGTTGACGTAATAGCCAGTAAGAAGTAGTACAATTCCAGTTTTAGGTATCGATTATTGACTTTTTAGCTGGCTTTGATGCCTTGGACATGAGCTAGGACCTTATGATTCTGCATGAAAGGAGGACTAGCAGCCGAGTTGCACGGTAGAATGTGAAAAGTGTTCATATGTAGTAAAAACCTGAGAAATCCGTCCGTTTTCGTCATTTGTTATCGAATCGACTTAAAGCAAGATTGTCACATTGGCCGCTCTTCTCTCGGAAACGGTTGTACTTATCGTCTGCAATGCTATGTCGCGTGCTGCGCTATGCGGAGACACTAAAAGCACCATAGTAGAACACAGATGAAGCTTCTAAGTTGATGTAATAGCCAGTAAGAAGTAGTAGAATTCAAGTTTTAGGTATCGATTACTGTCTTTTTAGCTGGCTTTGGTGCCTTGGACATGAGCTATTACCTTAAGATTCTGCATGAAAGGAGGACTAGCAGCCGAGTTGCACGGGAGAATGTGAAAAGTGTTCATATGTAGTAAAAACCTGAGAAATCCGTTCGTTTTCGTCATTTGTTATCGAATCGACTTAAAGCCACATCGTCACATTGGCCGGTCTCCTCTCTGAAACGGTTGTACTTATCGTCTGCAAAGCTATGTCGCGTGCTGCGGTATGCGGAGACACTAAAAGCACAATAGTGGAACACAGATGAAGCTTCTAAGTTGATGTAATAGCCATTAAGAAGTAGTACAATTCATGTTTTAGGTATCGATTATTGACTTTTTAGCTGGCTTTGATCCCTTGGACTTGAGCTAGGACCTTAAGGTTCTGCATGAAAGGAGGACTAGCAGCCGAGTTGCACGGGAGAATTTGAAAAGTGTTCAAATAGAGTAAAAACCTGAGAAATCCGTCCGTTTTCGTCATTTGTTATCGAATCGACTTAAAGCCCGATCGCCACATTGGCCGCTCTTCTCTCTGAAACGGTTGTACTTATCGTCTGCAATGCTATGTCGCGTGCTGCGGTATGCGGAGACACTAAAATCGCCATAGTAGAACACAGATGAAGCTTCTAAGTTGATGTAATAGCCAGTAAGAAGTAGTACAATTCAAGTTTTAGGTATCGATTATTGAATTTTTATGTGGCTTTGGTGCCTTGGACATGAGCTAGGACCTTAAGATTCTGCATGAAAGGAAGACTAGCAGCCGAGTTGCACGGGAGAATGTGAAAAGTGTTCAAATAGAGTAAAAACCTGAGAAATTCGTCCGTTTTCGTCATTTTTATCGAATCGACTTAAAGCCACATCGTCACATTGGCCGGTCTCCTCTCTGAAACGGTTGTACTTATCGTCTGCAAAGCTATGTCGCGTGCTGCAGTATGCGGAGACACTAAAAGCACCATAGTGGAACACAGATGAAGCTTCTAAGTTGATGTAATAGCCAGTAAGAAGTAGTACAATTCATGTTTTAGGTATCGATTATTGACTTTTTAGCTGGCTTTGATCCCTTGGACATGAGCTAGGACCTTAAGGTTCTGCATGAAAGGAGGACTAGCAGCCGAGTTGCACGGGAGAATTTGAAAAGTGTTCAAATAGAGTGAAAACCTCAGAAATCCGTCCGTTTTCGTCATTTGTTATCGAATCGATTTAAATCCTGATTGTCACATTGGCCGCTCTTCTCTCTGAAACGGTTGTACTTATCGTCTGCAAAGCTGTGTCGCGTGCTGCGGTATGCGGAGAAACTAAAAGCACCGTAGTAGAACACAGATGAAGCTTCTAAGTTGATGTAATAGCCAGTAAGAAGTAGTACAATTCAAGTTTTAGGTATTGATTATTGACTTTTTAGCTGGCTTTGGTGCCTTGGACATGAGCTAGGACCTTAAGATTCTGCATGAAAGGAGGACTAGCAGCCGCGTTGCACGGGAGAATGTGAAAAGTGTTCATATGTAGTAAAAACCAACCTGAGAAATCCGTCCGTTTTCGTCATTTGTTATCGAATCGACTTAAAGCCAGATCGTCACATTGGCCGCTCTTCTCTCTGAAACTTTTGTACTTATCGTCTGCAAAGCTATGTCGCGAGCTGCGGTATGCGGAGACCCTAAAAGCACCATAGTAGAACACATATGAAGCTTCTAAAATGATGTAATAGCCAGTAAGAAGTAGTACAATTCAAGTTTTAGGTACCGATTATTTACTTTTTAGCTGGCTTTGGTGCCTTGGAGATGAGCTAGGACCTTAAGATTCTGCATTAAAGGAGGACTAGCAGCCTAGTTGCACGGGAGAATGTGAAAAGTGTTCATATGTAGTAAAAACCTGAGAAATCCGTCCGTTTTCGTCATTTGTTATCGAATCGACTTAAAGCCAGATCGTCACATTGGCCGCTCTTCTCTCGGAAACGGTTGTACTTATCGTCTTCAAAGCTATGTCGCGTGCTGCGGTATGCGGAGACACTAAAAGCACCATAGTAGAACACAGATGAAGCTTCTAAGTTGATGTAATAGCCAGTAAGAAGTAGTACAATTCAAGTTTAAGGTATCGATTATTGACTTCTTAGATGGATTTGGTGCCTTGGACTTGAGCTAGGACCTTAAGATTCTGCATGAAAGGAGGACTAGCAACCGAGTTGCACGGGAGAATGTGAAAAGTGTTCATATGTAGTAAAAACCTGAGAAATCCGTCCGTTTTCGTCATTTGTTATCGAATCGACTTAAAGCCAGATCGTCACATTGGCCGCTCTTCTCTCTGAAACGCTTGTACTTATCGTCTGCAAAGCTATGGTTCGTGCTGCGGTATGCGGAGACACTAAAAGCACCATAGTAGAACGCAGATGAAGCTTCTATGATGATGTAATAGCCAGTAAGAAGTAGTACAATTCAAGTTTTAGGTATCGATTAATGACTTTTTAGCTGGCTTTGGTGCCTTGGACATGTGCTATTACCTTAAGATTCAGCATGAAATTAGGACTAGCAGCCGAGTTGCACGGGAGAATGTGAAAAGTGTTCATATGTAGTAAAAACCTGAGAAATCCGTCTGTTTTCATCATTTGTTATCGAATCGACTTAAAGCCAGATCGTCACATTGGCCGCTCTTCTCTCTGAAACGGTTGTACTTGTCGTCTGCAAAGCTATGTCGCGTGATGCGGTATGCGGAGACACTAAAAGCACCATAGTCGAACATAGATGAAGCTTCTAAGTTGATGTAATAGCCAGTAAGAGTAGTACAATTCAAGTTTTAGGTATCGGTTATTGACTTTTTAGCTGGCTTTAGTTCCTTGGACGTGAGCTAGGACCTTAAGATTCTGCATGAAAGGAGGACTAGCAGCCGAGTTGCACGGGAGAATGTGAAAAGTGTTCATATGTAGTAAAAACCTGAGAAATCCGTCCGTTTTCGTCATTTGTTATCGAATCGACTTAAAGCCAGATCGTCACATTGGCCGCTCTTCTCTCTGAAACGGTTGTACTTATCGTCTGCAAAGCTATGTCGCGTGCTGCGGTATGCGGAGACTCTAAAAGCACCATAGTAGAACACAGATGAAGCTTCTAAGTTGATGTAATAGCCAGTATGTAGTAGTACAATTCAAGTTTTAGGTAAAGATTATTGACTTTTTAGCTAGCTTTGGTGCCTTGGACATGAGCTAGGACCTTAAGATTCTGCATTAAAGGAGGACTAGCAGCCGAGTTGCACGGGAGAATGTGAAAAGTGTTCATATGTAGTAAAAACCTGAGAAATCCGTCCGTTTTCGTCATTTGTTATCGAATCGACTTAAAGCCAGATCGTCACATTGGCCGCTCTTCTCTCTGAAACGGTTGTACTTATCGTCTGCAATGCTATGTCATATGCTGCGGTAGGCGGAGACACTAAAACCACCACAGTAGAACACAGATGAAGCTTCTAATTTGATGTAATAGCCAGTAAGAAGTAGTACAATTCAAGTTTTAGGTATTGATTATTGACTTTTTAGCAGGCTTTGATGCCTTGGACATGAGCTAGGACCTTAAGATTCTGCATAGAAGGAGGACTAGCAGCCGAGTTGCACGGGAGAATGTGAAAAGTGTTCATATGTAGTAAAAACCTGAGAAATCCGTCCGTCTTCGTCATTTGTTATCGAATCGACTTAAAGCCAGATCGTCACATTGGCCGCTCTTCTCTCTGAAACGGTTGTACTTATCGTCTGCAAAGCTATGTCGCGTGCTGCGGTATGCGGAGACTCTAAAAGCACCATAGTAGAACACAGATGAAGCTTCTAAGTTGATGTAATAGCCAGTAAGTAGTAGTACAATTCAAGTTTTAGGTATCGATTATTGACTTTTTAGCTGGCTTTGGTGCCTTGGACATGAGCTAGGACCTTAAGAATCTGCATTAAAGGAGGTCTAGCAGCCGAGTTGCACGGGAGAATGTGAAAAGTGTTCAAATAGAGTAAAAACCTGAGAAATCCGTCCGTTTTAGTCATTTTTATCGAATCGACTTAAAGTCAAATCGTCACATTGGCCGCTCTGCTCTCTGAAACGGATGTACTTATCGTCTGCAAATCTATGTCGCGTACGGCGGTATTCGGAGACACTAGAAGCCCCATAGTAGAACACAGATGTAGCTTCTAAGATGATGTAATAGCCAGTAAGAAATAGTACAATTCTAGTTTTATTAATAGGTTATTGCCTTTTTACCCTTGTTTGGTGCCTTGGACATGAGCTAGGAACTTAAGATTTTACATGCAGGTGGACTAGCAGCCGAGTTGCACGGGAGAATGTGAAAAGTGTTCATATGTAGTAAAAACCTGAGAAATCTGTCCGTTTTCGTCATTTGTTATCGAATCGACTTAAAGCCAGATCGTCACATTGGCCGCTCTCCTCTCTGAAACGGTTGTACTTATCGTCTGCAATGCTATGTCGCGTGCTGCGGTATGCGGAGACACTAAAAGCACCATATTGGAACACAGATGAAGCTTCTAAGTAGATGTAATAGCCAGTAAGAACTAGTACAATTCAAGTTTTAGGTATCGAATATTGACTTTTTAGCTGGCTTTGATGTCTTGGACATGAGCTAGGACCTTAAGATTCTGCATGAAAGGAGGACTAGCAGCCGAGTTGCACGGGAGAATTTGAAAAGTGTTCATATGTAGTAAAAACCTGAGAAATCGGTCCGTTTTCGTCATTTGTTATCGACTCGACTTAAAGCCAGATCATCACATTGGCCGCTCTTCTCTCTGAAATGGTCCTAATTATCGTCTGCAAAGCTATGTCTCTTGCTCCGGTATGCGGAGACACTAAAAGCACCATAGTAGAACACAGATCAAGCTTCTAAGTTGATGTAATAGCCAGTAAGAAGTAGTACACTTCAAGTTTAAGGTATCGATTATTGACTTCTTAGATGGATTTGGTGCCTTGGACATGAGCTAGGACCTTAAGATTCTGCATGAAAGGAGGACTAGCAGCCGAGTTGCACGGGAGAATGTGAAAAGTGTTCATATGTAGTAAAAACCTGAGAAATCCGTCCATTTTCGTCATTTGTTATCGAATCGACTTAAAGCCAGATCGTCACATTGGCCGCTCTTCTCTCTGAAACGGTTGTACTTATCGTCTGCAAAGCTATGTCGCGTGCTGCGGTATGCGGAGACACTAAAAGCACCATATTGGAACACAGATGAAGCTTCTAAGTTGATGTAATAGCCAGTAAGAAGTAGTACACTTCAAGTTTAAGGTATCGATTATTGACTTCTTAGATGGATTTGGTGCCTTGGACATGAGCTGGGACCTTAAGATTCTGCATGAAAGGAGGACTAGCAGCCGAGTTGCCCAGGAGAATGTGAAAAGTGTTCATATGTAGTAAAAACCTGAGAAATCCGTCCGTTTTCGTCATTTGTTATCGAATCGACTTAAAGCCAGATCGTCACATTGGCCGCTCTTCCCTCCGAAACGGTTGTACTTATCGTCTGCAAAGCTATGTCGCATGCTGCGGTATGCGGAGACACTAAAAGCACCATAGTAGAACACAGATGAAGCTTCTAAGTTGATGTAATAGACAGTAAGATGTAGTACAATTCAAGTTTTAGCTACTGATTATTGACTTTTTAGCTGGCTTTGGAGCCTTGGACATGAGCTAGGACCTTAAGATTCTGCATGAAAGGAGGACTAGCAGCCGAGTTACACAGGAGAATGTGAAAAGTGTTTATATGTAGTAAAAACCTGAGAAATCCGTCCGTTTTCGTCATTTGTTATCGAATCGTCTTAAAGCCAGATCGTCACATTGGCCGCTCTTCTCTCTGAAACGGTTGTACTTATCGTCTGCAAAGCTATGTCGCGTGCTGCGGTATGCGGAGACACTAAAAGCACCATAGTAGAACACATATTAAGCTTCTAAGAAGATGTAATAGCCAGTAAGAAGTAGTACAATTCAAGTTTTAGGTATGGATTATTGACTTTTAGCTGGCTTTGGTGCCTTGGAGATGAGCTTGGACCATAAGATTCTGCATGAAAGGAGGAGTAGCAGCCGAGTTGCACGGGAGAATGTGAAAAGTGTTCATATGTAGTACAAACTTGAGAAATCCGTCCGTTTTCGTCATTTGTTATCGAATCGACTTAAAGCCAGATCGTCACATTGGCCGCTCTTCTCTCGGAAACGGTTGTACTTATCGTCTTCAAAGCTATGTCGCGTGCTGCGGTATGCGGAGACACTAAAAGCACCGTAGTAGAACACAGATGAAGCTTCTAAGTTGATGTAATAGCCAGTAAGAAGTAGTACAATTCAAGTTTAAGGTATCGATTATTGACTTCTTAGATGGATTTGGTGTCTTGGACATGAGCTAGGACCTTAAGATTCTGCATGAAAGGAGGACTAGCAGCCGAGTTGCACGGGAGAATGTGAAAAGTTTTCATATGTAGTAAAAACCTGAAAAATCCGTCCGTTTTCGTCATTTGTTATTGACTCGCCAGATCGTCACATTGGCCGCTCTTCTCTCTGAAACGGTTGTACTTATCGTCTGCAAAGCTATGTCGCGTGCTGCGGTATGCGGAGACTCTAAAAGCACCATAGTAGAACACAGATGATGCTTCTATGATGATGTAATAGCCAGTAAGAAGTAGTACAATTCAAGTTTTAGGTATCGATTATTGACTTTTTAGCTGGCTTTGGTGCCTTGGACATGAGCTAGGACCTTAAGAATCTGCATTAAAGGAGGTCTAGCAGCCGAGTTGCACGGGAGAATGTGAAAAGTGTTCAAATAGAGTAAAAACCTGAGAAATCCGTCCGTTTTAGTCATTTTTATCGAATCGACTTAAAGTCAAATCGTCACATTGGCCGCTCTGCTCTCTGAAACGGATGTACTTATCGTCTGCAAATCTATGTCGCGTACGGCGGTATTCGGAGACACTAGAAGCCCCATAGTAGAACACAGATGTAGCTTCTAAGATGATGTAATAGCCAGTAAGAAATAGTACAATTCTAGTTTTATTAATAGGTTATTGCCTTTTTACCCTCGTTTGGTGCCTTGGACATGAGCTAGGAACTTAAGATTTTACATGCAGGTGGACTAGCAGCCGAGTTGCACGGGAGAATGTGAAAAGTGTTCATATGTAGTAAAAACCTGAGAAATCTGTCCGTTTTCGTCATTTGTTATCGAATCGACTTAAAGCCAGATCGTCACATTGGCCGCTCTCCTCTCTGAAACGGTTGTACTTATCGTCTGCAATGCTATGTCGCGTGCTGCGGTATGCGGAGACACTAAAAGCACCATATTGGAACACAGATGAAGCTTCTAAGTAGATGTAATAGCCAGTAAGAACTAGTACAATTCAAGTTTTAGGTATCGAATATTGACTTTTTAGCTGGCTTTGATGTCTTGGACATGAGCTAGGACCTTAAGATTCTGCATGAAAGGAGGACTAGCAGCCGAGTTGCACGGGAGAATTTGAAAAGTGTTCATATGTAGTAAAAACCTGAGAAATCGGTCCGTTTTCGTCATTTGTTATCGACTCGACTTAAAGCCAGATCATCACATTGGCCGCTCTTCTCCCTGAAATGGTCCTAATTATCGTCTGCAAAGCTATGTCTCTTGCTCCGGTATGCGGAGACACTAAAAGCACCATAGTAGAACACAGATCAAGCTTCTAAGTTGATGTAATAGCCAGTAAGAAGTAGTACACTTCAAGTTTAAGGTATCGATTATTGACTTCTTAGATGGATTTGGTGCCTTGGACATGAGCTAGGACCTTAAGATTCTGCATGAAAGGAGGACTAGCAGCCGAGTTGCACGGGAGAATGTGAAAAGTGTTCATATGTAGTAAAAACCTGAGAAATCCGTCCATTTTCGTCATTTGTTATCGAATCGACTTAAAGCCAGATCGTCACATTGGCCGCTCTTCTCTCTGAAACGGTTGTACTTATCGTCTGCAAAGCTATGTCGCGTGCTGCGGTATGCGGAGACACTAAAAGCACCATATTGGAACACAGATGAAGCTTCTAAGTTGATGTAATAGCCAGTAAGAAGTAGTACACTTCAAGTTTAAGGTATCGATTATTGACTTCTTAGATGGATTTGGTGCCTTGGACATGAGCTAGGACCTTAAGATTCTGCATGAAAGGAGGACTAGCAGCCGAGTTGCCCAGGAGAATGTGAAAAGTGTTCATATGTAGTAAAAACCTGAGAAATCCGTCCGTTTTCGTCATTTGTTATCGAATCGACTTAAAGCCAGATCGTCACATTGGCCGCTCTTCCCTCCGAAACGGTTGTACTTATCGTCTGCAAAGCTATGTCGCATGCTGCGGTATGCGGAGACACTAAAAGCACCATAGTAGAACACAGATGAAGCTTCTAAGTTGATGTAATAGACAGTAAGATGTAGTACAATTCAAGTTTTAGCTACTGATTATTGACTTTTTAGCTGGCTTTGGAGCCTTGGACATGAGCTAGGACCTTAAGATTCTGCATGAAAGGAGGACTAGCAGCCGAGTTACACAGGAGAATGTGAAAAGTGTTTATATGTAGTAAAAACCTGAGAAATCCGTCCGTTTTCGTCATTTGTTATCGAATCGTCTTAAAGCCAGATCGTCACATTGGCCGCTCTTCTCTCTGAAACGGTTGTACTTATCGTCTGCAAAGCTATGTCGCGTGCTGCGGTATGCGGAGACACTAAAAGCACCATAGTAGAACACATATTAAGCTTCTAAGAAGATGTAATAGCCAGTAAGAAGTAGTACAATTCAAGTTTTAGGTATGGATTATTGACTTTTAGCTGGCTTTGGTGCCTTGGAGATGAGCTTGGACCATAAGATTCTGCATGAAAGGAGGAGTAGCAGCCGAGTTGCACGGGAGAATGTGAAAAGTGTTCATATGTAGTACAAACTTGAGAAATCCGTCCGTTTTCGTCATTTGTTATCGAATCGACTTAAAGCCAGATCGTCACATTGGCCGCTCTTCTCTCGGAAACGGTTGTACTTATCGTCTTCAAAGCTATGTCGCGTGCTGCGGTATGCGGAGACACTAAAAGCACCGTAGTAGAACACAGATGAAGCTTCTAAGTTGATGTAATAGCCAGTAAGAAGTAGTACAATTCAAGTTTAAGGTATCGATTATTGACTTCTTAGATGGATTTGGTGTCTTGGACATGAGCTAATACCTTAAGATTCTGCATGAAAGGAGGACTAGCAGCCGAGTTGCACGGGAGAATGTGAAAAGTTTTCATATGTAGTAAAAACCTGAAAAATCCGTCCGTTTTCGTCATTTGTTATTGACTCGCCAGATCGTCACATTGGCCGCTCTTCTCTCTGAAACGGTTGTACTTATCGTCTGCAAAGCTATGTCGCGTGCTGCGGTATGCGGAGACTCTAAAAGCACCATAGTAGAACACAGATGATGCTTCTATGATGATGTAATAGCCAGTAAGAAGTAGTACAATTCAAGTTTTAGGTATCGATTATTGACTTTTTAGCTGGCTTTGGTGCCTTGGACATGAGCTAGGACCTTAAGAATCTGCATTAAAGGAGGTCTAGCAGCCGAGTTGCACGGGAGAATGTGAAAAGTGTTCAAATAGAGTAAAAACCTGAGAAATCCGTCCGTTTTAGTCATTTTTATCGAATCGACTTAAAGTCAAATCGTCACATTGGCCGCTCTGCTCTCTGAAACGGATGTACTTATCGTCTGCAAATCTATGTCGCGTACGGCGGTATTCGGAGACACTAGAAGCCCCATAGTAGAACACAGATGTAGCTTCTAAGATGATGTAATAGCCAGTAAGAAATAGTACAATTCTAGTTTTATTAATAGGTTATTGCCTTTTTACCCTCGTTTGGTGCCTTGGACATGAGCTAGGAACTTGAGATTTTACATGCAGGTGGACTAGCAGCCGAGTTGCACGGGAGAATGTGAAAAGTGTTCATATGTAGTAAAAACCTGAGAAATCTGTCCGTTTTCGTCATTTGTTATCGAATCGACTTAAAGCCAGATCGTCACATTGGCCGCTCTCCTCTCTGAAACGGTTGTACTTATCGTCTGCAATGCTATGTCGCGTGCTGCGGTATGCGGAGACACTAAAAGCACCATATTGGAACACAGATGAAGCTTCTAAGTAGATGTAATAGCCAGTAAGAACTAGTACAATTCAAGTTTTAGGTATCGAATATTGACTTTTTAGCTGGCTTTGATGTCTTGGACATGAGCTAGGACCTTAAGATTCTGCATGAAAGGAGGACTAGCAGCCGAGTTGCACGGGAGAATTTGAAAAGTGTTCATATGTAGTAAAAACCTGAGAAATCGGTCCGTTTTCGTCATTTGTTATCGACTCGACTTAAAGCCAGATCATCACATTGGCCGCTCTTCTCCCTGAAATGGTCCTAATTATCGTCTGCAAAGCTATGTCTCTTGCTCCGGTATGCGGAGACACTAAAAGCACCATAGTAGAACACAGATCAAGCTTCTAAGTTGATGTAATAGCCAGTAAGAAGTAGTACACTTCAAGTTTAAGGTATCGATTATTGACTTCTTAGATGGATTTGGTGCCTTGGACATGAGCTAGGACCTTAAGATTCTGCATGAAAGGAGGACTAGCAGCCGAGTTCCACGGGAGAATGTGAAAAGTGTTCATATGTAGTAAAAACCTGAGAAATCCGTCCATTTTCGTCATTTGTTATCGAATCGACTTAAAGCCAGATCGTCACATTGGCCGCTCTTCTCTCTGAAACGGTTGTACTTATCGTCTGCAAAGCTATGTCGCGTGCTGCGGTATGCGGAGACACTAAAAGCACCATATTGGAACACAGATGAAGCTTCTAAGTTGATGTAATAGCCAGTAAGAAGTAGTACACTTCAAGTTTAAGGTATCGATTATTGACTTCTTAGATGGATTTGGTGCCTTGGACATGAGCTAGGACCTTAAGATTCTGCATGAAAGGAGGACTAGCAGCCGAGTTGCCCAGGAGAATGTGAAAAGTGTTCATATGTAGTAAAAACCTGAGAAATCCGTCCGTTTTCGTCATTTGTTATCGAATCGACTTAAAGCCAGATCGTCACATTGGCCGCTCTTCCCTCCGAAACGGTTGTACTTATCGTCTGCAAAGCTATGTCGCATGCTGCGGTATGCGGAGACACTAAAAGCACCATAGTAGAACACAGATGAAGCTTCTAAGTTGATGTAATAGACAGTAAGATGTAGTACAATTCAAGTTTTAGCTACTGATTATTGACTTTTTAGCTGGCTTTGGAGCCTTGGACATGAGCTAGGACCTTAAGATTCTGCATGAAAGGAGGACTAGCAGCCGAGTTACACAGGAGAATGTGAAAAGTGTTTATATGTAGTAAAAACCTGAGAAATCCGTCCGTTTTCGTCATTTGTTATCGAATCGTCTTAAAGCCAGATCGTCACATTGGCCGCTCTTCTCTCTGAAACGGTTGTACTTATCGTCTGCAAAGCTATGTCGCGTGCTGCGGTATGCGGAGACACTAAAAGCACCATAGTAGAACACATATTAAGCTTCTAAGAAGATGTAATAGCCAGTAAGAAGTAGTACAATTCAAGTTTTAGGTATGGATTATTGACTTTTAGCTGGCTTTGGTGCCTTGGAGATGAGCTTGGACCATAAGATTCTGCATGAAAGGAGGAGTAGCAGCCGAGTTGCACGGGAGAATGTGAAAAGTGTTCATATGTAGTACAAACTTGAGAAATCCGTCCGTTTTCGTCATTTGTTATCGAATCGACTTAAAGCCAGATCGTCACATTGGCCGCTCTTCTCTCGGAAACGGTTGTACTTATCGTCTTCAAAGCTATGTCGCGTGCTGCGGTATGCGGAGACACTAAAAGCACCGTAGTAGAACACAGATGAAGCTTCTAAGTTGATGTAATAGCCAGTAAGAAGTAGTACAATTCAAGTTTAAGGTATCGATTATTGACTTCTTAGATGGATTTGGTGTCTTGGACATGAGCTAGGACCTTAAGATTCTGCATGAAAGGAGGACTAGCAGCCGAGTTGCACGGGAGAATGTGAAAAGTTTTCATATGTAGTAAAAACCTGAAAAATCCGTCCGTTTTCGTCATTTGTTATTGACTCGCCAGATCGTCACATTGGCCGCTCTTCTCTCTGAAACGGTTGTACTTATCGTCTGCAAAGCTATGTCGCGTGCTGCGGTATGCGGAGACTCTAAAAGCACCATAGTAGAACACAGATGATGCTTCTATGATGATGTAATAGCCAGTAAGAAGTAGTACAATTCAAGTTTTAGGTATCGATTATTGACTTTTTAGCTGGCTTTGGTGCCTTGGACATGAGCTGTTACCTTAAGATTCTGCATGAAAGGAGGACTAGCAGCCGAGTTGCACGGGAGAATGTGAAAAGTGTTCATATGTAGTAAAAACCTGAGAAATCCGTCCGTTTTCGTCATTTGTTATCGAATCGACTTAAAGCCAGATCGTCACATTGGCTGCTCTTCCCTCCGAAACGGTTGTACTTATCGTCTGCAAAGCTATGTCGCATGCTGCGGTATGCGGAGACACTAAAAGCACCATAGTAGAACACAGATGAAGCTTCTAAGTTGATGTAATAGCCAGTAAGATGTAGTACAATTCAAGTTTTAGCTACTGATTATTGACTTTTTAGCTGGCCTTGGTGCCTTGGACATGAGCTAGGACCTTAAGATTCTGCATGAAAGGAGGACCAGCAGCCGAGTTACACAGGAGAATGTGAAAAGTGTTTATATGTAGTAAAAACCTGAGAAATCCGTCCGTTTTAGTCATTTGTTATCGAATCGACTTAAAGCCAGATCGTCACATTGGCTGCTCTTCTGTCTGAAACGGTTGTACTTATCGTCTGCAAAGCTATGTCGCGTGATGCGGTATGCGGAGATACTAAAATCACCATAGTGGAACACAGATGAGGCTTCTAAGTTGATTTAATAGCCAGTAAGAAGTAGTATAATTCAAGTTTTAGGTATCGATTATTGACTTTTTAGCTGGCTTTGATGCCTTGGACATGAGCTAGGACCTTAAGATTCTCCATGAAAGGAGGACTAGCAGCCGAGTTGCACGGGAGAATTTGAAAAGTGTTCATATGTAGTAAAAACATGAGAAATCCGTCGGGTTTCGTCATTTGTTATCGAATCGACTTAAAGACAGATTGTCTTATTGGCCGCTCTTCTCTCTGAAACGGTTGTACTTATCGTCTGCAATGCTATGTCGTGTGCTGCGCTATGCGGAGACACTAAAAGCACCATAGTAGAACACAGATGAAGCTTCTAAGTTGATGTAATAGCCAGTAAGAAGTAGTACAATTCAAGTTTTAGGTATCGATTATTGACTTTTAGCTGGCATTAGTGCCTTGGACATGAGCTAGGACCTTAAGATTCTGCATGAAAGGAGGACTAGCAGCCGAGTTGCACGGGAGAATGTGAAAAGTGTTCAAATAGAGTAAATACCTGAGAAATCAGTCCGTTTTCGTCATTTTTATCGAATCGACTTAAAGCCAAATCGTCACATTGGCCGCTCTGCTCTCTGAAACGGTTGTACTTATCGTCTGCAAAGCTATGTCGCGTACTGCGGTATTCGGAGACACTAAAAGCACCATAGTAGAACACAGATGTAGCTTCTAAGATGATGTAATAGCCAGTAAGAAATAGTACCATTCAAGTTTTAGGAATCGGTTATTGACTTTTTACCCTTGTTTGGTGCCTTGGACATGAGCTAGGAACTTAAGATTTTACATGCAGGAGGACTAGCAGACGAGTTCCACGATAGAATGAGTAAAGTGTTCATATGTAGTAAAAACCTGAGAAAACCGTTCGTTTTCGTCATTTGTTATCGAATCGACTTAAAGCCAGATCGTCACATTGGCCGCTCTTCTCTCTGAAACGGTTGTACTTATCGTCTGCAAAGCTATGTCGCGTGCTGCGGCATGCGGGGACACTAAAATCACCATAGTGGAACACAGATGAAGCTTCTAAGTTGATGTAATAGCCAGTAAGAAGTAGTACAATTCAAGTTTTAGGTATCGATTATTGACTTTTTAGCTGGCTTTGGTGCCTTGGACATGATCTATTACCTTATGATCTCAATGAAAGGAGGACTAGCAGCCGAGTTGCACGGGAGAATGTGAAAAGTGTTCATATGTAGTAAAAACCTGAGAAATCCGTCCGTTTTCGTCATTTGTTATCGAATCGACTTAAAGCCAGATCGTCACATTGGCCGCTCTTTTCTCTGAAACGGTTGTACTTATCGTCTGCAAAGCTATGTCGCATGCTGCGGTATGCGGAGACACTAAAAGCACCATAGTAGAACACAGATGAAGCTTCTAAGTTGATGTAATAGCCAGTAAGATGTAGTACAATTCAAGTTTTAGCTACTGATTATTGACTTTTTAGCTGGCTTTGGAGCCTTGGACATGAGCTAGGACCTTAAGATTCTGCATGAAAGGATTACTAGCAGCCGAGTTACACAGGACAATGTGAAAAGTGTTTATATGTAGTAAAAACCTGAGAAATCCGTCCGTTTTCGTCATTTGTTGTCGAATCGACTTAAAGCCAGATCGTCACATTGGCCGCTCTTCTCTCTGCAACGGTTGTACTTATCGTCTGCAAAGCTATGTCGCGTGCTGCGGTATACGGAGACACTAAAAGCACCATAGTAGAACACATATGAAGCTTCTAAGAAGATGTAATAGCCAGTAAAATGTAGTACAATTCAAGTTTTAGGTATCGATTATTGACTTTTTAGCTGTCTTTGGTGTCTTGGAGATGAGCATGGACCATAAGATTCTGCATGAAAGGAGGAGTAGAAGCCGAGTTTCACGGGAGAATGTGAAAAGTGTTCATACGTAGTACAAACTTCAGAAATCCGTCCGTTTTCGTCATTTGTTATCGAATCGACTTAAAGCCAGATCGTCACATTGGCCGCTCTTCTCTCGGAAACGGTTGTACTTATCGTCTTCAAAGCTATGTCGCGTGCTGCGGTATGCGGAGACACTAAAAGCACCATAGTAGAACACAGATAAAGCTTCTAAGTTGATGTAATAGCCAGTAAGAAGTAGTACAATTCAAGTTTTAGGTATCGATTATTGACTTTTTAGCTGGCTTTGGTGCATTGGACATGAGCTGTTACCTTAAGATTCTGCATGAAAGGAGGACTAGCAGCCGAGTTGCACGGGAGAATGTGAAAAGTGTTCATATGTAGTAAAAACCTGAGAAATCCGTCCGTTTTCGTCATTTGTTATCGGATCGACTTAAAGCCAGATCGTCACATTGGCCGCTCTTCTCTCTGAAACGGTTGTACTTATCGTGTGCAGAGCTATGTCGCGTGCTGCGGTATGCAGAGACACTAAAAGCACCATAGTAGAACACAGATGACACTTCCAAGTTGATGTAATAGCCAGTAAGAAGTAGTACAATTCAAGTTTTAGTACTGATTATTGACTTTTTAGCTGGCTTTGGTGCCTTGGACATGAGCTAGGACCTTAAGATTCTGCATGAAAGGAGGACTAGCAGCCGAGTTACACAGGAGAATGTGAAAAGTGTTTATATGTAGTAAAAACCTGAGAAATCCGTCCGTTTTCGTCATTTGTTATCGAATCGACTTAAAGCCAGATCGTCACATTGGGCGCTCTTCTCTCTGAAACGGTTGTACTTATCGTCTGCAAAGCTATGTCGCATGCTGCGGCATGCGGGGACACTAAAATCACCCTAGTGGAACACAGATGAAGCTTCTAAGTTGATGTAATAGCCAGTAAGAAGTAGTCCAATTCAAGTTTTAGGTATCGATTATTGACTTTTTAGCTGGCTTTGATGCCTTGGACATGAGCTAGGACCTTAAGATTCTGCATGAAAGGAGGACTAGCAGCCGAGTTGCACGGGAGAATTTGAAAAGTGTTCATATGTAATAAAAACCTGAGAAATCCGTCCGTTTTCGTCATTTGTTAACGAATCGACTTAAAGCCAAATCGTCACATTGGCCGCTCTGCTCTCTGAAACGGTTGTATTTATCGTCTGCAAAGCTATGTCGCGTACTGCGGTATTCGGAGACACTAAAAGCACCATAGTAGAACACAGATGCAGCTTCTAAGATGATGTAATAGCCAGTAAGAAATAGTACAATTCAAGTTTTAGGAATCGGTTATTGACTTTTTACCCTTGTTTGGTGCCTTGGACATGAGCTAGGAACTTAAGATTTTACATGCAGTATGACTAGCAGCCGAGTTGCACGGGAGAATTTGAAAAGTGTTCATATGTAATAAAAACCTGAGAAATCCGTCCGTTTTCGTCATTTGTTAACGAATCGACTTAAAGCCAAATCGTCACATTGGCCGCTCTGCTCTCTGAAACGGTTGTATTTATCGTCTGCAAAGCTATGTCGCGTGCTGCGGTATGCGGAGAAACTAAAAGCACCATAGAAGAACACAGATGAAGCTTCTAAGTTGATGTAATAGCCAGTAAGAAGTAGTACAATTCAAGTTTTAGGTATCGTTTATTGACTTTTTAGCTGGCTTTGGTGCCTTGGACATGAGCTAGGACCTTAAGATTCTGCATGAAAGGAGGACTAGCAGCCGCGTTGCACGGGAGAATGTGAAAAGTTTTCATATGTAGTAAAAACCAACCTGAGAAATCCGTCCGTTTTCGTCATTTGTAATCGAAACGACTTACAGCCAGATCGTCACATTGGCCGCTCTTCTCTCTGAAACGGTTGTACTTATCGTCTGCAAAGATATGTCGCGTGCTGCGGTATGCGGAGACACTAAAAGCACCATAGTAGAACACATATGAAGCTTCTAAGATGATGTAATAGCCAGTAAGAAGTAGGACAGTTCAAGTTTTAGGTATCAATTATTGACTTTGTAACTGGCTTTGGTGACCTGGAGATGAGCTTGTACCTTAAGATTCTGGATGAAAGGAGGAGTAGCAGCCGAGTTGCACGGGAGAATGTGAAAAGTGTTTATATGTAGTAAAAACCTGAGAAATCCGTCCGTTTTCGTCATTTGTTATCGAATCGACTTAAAGCCAGATCGTCACATTGGCCGCTCTTCTCTCTGAAATGGTTGTACTTATCGTCTGCAAAGCTATGTCGCGTGCTGCGGTATGCGGAGACACTAAAAGCACCATAGTAGAACACAGATTAAGCTTCTAAGTTGATGTAATAGCCAGTAAGAAGTAGTACAATTCAAGTTTTAGGTACTGATTATTGAGTTTTTAACTGGCTTTGGTGCCTTGGACATGAGCTAGGACCTTAAGATTCTGCATGAAGGGAGGACTAGCAGCCGATTTGCACGGGAGAAAGTGAAAAGTGATCATATGTAGTAAAAACCTGAAAAATCCGTCAGTTTTCGTCATTTGTTATCGAATCGACTTAAAGCCAGATCATCACATTGGCCGCTCTTCTCTCTCAAACGTTTGTACTTATCGTCTGCAAAGCTATGTCGCGTGCTGCGGTATGCGGAGACACTAAAAGCACCATAGTAGAACACAGATGAAGGTTCTATGATGATGTAATAGCCAGTAAGAAGTAGTACAATTCAAGTTTTACGTATCGATTATTGACTTTTTAGCTGGCTTTGGTGCCTTGGACATGAGCTATTACCTTAAGATTCTGCATGAAAGGAGGAATAGCAGCCGAGTTGCACGGAAGAATGTGAAAAGTGTTCATATGTAGTAAAAACCTGAGAAATCCGTCCGTTTTCGTCATTTGTTATCGAATCGACTTAAAGCCGGATCGTCACATTGGCCGCTCTTCTCTCTGAAACGGTTGTACTTATCGTCTGCAAAGCTATGTCGCGTGATGCGGTATGCGGAGACACTAAAAGCACCATAGTAGAACATAGATGAAGCTTCTAAGTTGATGTAATAGCCAGTAAGAAGTAGTACAATTCAAGTTTTAGGTATCGGTTATTGAATTTTTAGCTGGCTTTGGTGCCTTGAACATGAGCTAGGACCTTAAGATTCTGTATGAAAGGAGGACTAGCAGCCCAGTTGCACGGGAGAATGTGAAAACTGTTCATATGTAGTAAAAACCAACCTGAGAAATCCGTCCGTTTTCGTCATTTGTTATCGAATCGACTTAAAGCCAGATCGTCACATTGGCCGCTCTTCTCTCTGAAACGGTTGTACTTATCGTCTTCAAAGCTATGTCGCGTGCTGCGGTATGCGGAGACACTAAAAGCACCATAGTGGAACACAGATGAAGCTTCTAAGTTGATGTAATAGCCAGTAAGAAGTAGTACAATTCAAGTTTTAGGTATCGATTATTGATTTTTTAGCTGGCTTTGGTGCCTTGGACATGAGCTAGGATCTTAAGATTCTGCATCAAAAGGAGGACTAGCAGCCGAGTTGCACGGGACAATGTGAAAAGTGTTCATACGTAGTAAAAACCTGAGAAATCCGTCCCTTTTCGTCATTTGTTATCGAATCGACTTAAAGCCAGATCGTCACATTGGCCGCTCTTCTCTCTGAAACGGTTGTACTTATCGTCTTCAAAGCTATGTCGCGTGCTGCGGTATGCGGAGACACTAAAAGCACCATAGTGGAACACAGATGAAGCTTCTAAGTTGATGTAATAGCCAGTAAGAAGTAGTACAATTCAAGTTTTAGGTATCGATTATTGATTTTTTAAGTCGCTTTGGTGCCTTGGACATGAGCTAGGATCTTAAGATTCTGCATCAAATGAGGACTAGCAGCCGAGTTGCACGGGACAATGTGAAAAGTGTTCATACGTAGTAAAAACCTAAGAAATCCGTCCCTTTTCGTCATTTGTTATCGAATCGACTTAAAGCCAGATCGTCACATTGGCCGCTTTTCTCTCTGAAATGGTTGTACTTATCGTCTTCAAAGCTATGTCGCGTGCTGCGGTATGCGGAGACACTAAAAGCACCATAGTGGAACACAGATGAAGCTTCTAAGTTGATGTAATAGCCAGTAAGAAATAGTACAATTCAAGTTTTAGGTATTGATTATTGACTTTTTAGCTGGCTTTGGTGCCTTGGACATGAGGTAGGACCTTAAGATTCTGCATGAAAGGAGGTCTAGCAGCCGCGTTGTACGGGAGAATGTGAAAAGTGTTTATATGTAGTAAAAACCTGAGAAATCCGTCCGTTTTCGTCATTTGTTATCAATTCGACTTAAAGCCAGATCGTCACATTGGCTGCTCTTCTCTCTGAAACGGTTGTACTTATCGTCTGGAAAGCTTTGTCGTGTGCTGCGGTATGCGGAGACACTAAAAGCACCATAGTAGAACACAGATGAAGCTTCTAAGATGATGTAATAGCCAGTAAGAAGTAGTACAATTCAAGTTTTAGGTATCGATTATTGACTTTTTAGCTGGCTTTGGTGCCTTGGACATGAGCTAGGACCTTAAGATTCTGCATGAAAGGAGGACTAGCAGCCGAGTTGCAGGGGAGAATGTGAAAAGTGTTCATATGTAGTAAAAACCTGAGAAATCCGTCCGTTTTAGTCATTTGTTATCGAATCGACTTAAAGCCAGATCGTCACATTGGCCGCTCTTCTCCCTGAATCGGTTGTACTTATCGTCTTCAAAGCTATGTCGCGTGCTGCGGTATGCGGAGACACTAAAAGGACCATAGTAGAACACAGATGAAGCTTCTAAGTTGATGTAATAGCCAGTAAGAAGTAGTACAATTCAAGTTTTTAGTATCGATTATTGAATTTTTAGCTGGCTTTCGTGCCTTGGACATGAGCTAGGACCTTAAGATTCTGCATGAAAGGAGGACTAGCAGCCGCGTTGTACGGGAGAATGTGAAATGTGTTCATACGTAGTAAAAACCTGAGAAATCCGTCCGTTTTCGTCATTTGTTATCAAATCGACTTAAAGCCAGATCGTCACATTGGCTGCTCTTCTCTCTGAAACGGTTGTACTTATCGTCTGGAAAGCTTTGTCGCGTGCTGCGGTATGCGGAGACACTAAAAGCACCATAGTATAACACAGATGAAGCTTCTAAGATGATGTAATAGCCAGTAAGAAAGAGTACAATTCAAGTTTTAGGAATCGGTTATTGACTTTTTACCCTTGTTTGGTGCCTTGGACATGAGCTAGGACCTTAAGATTCTGCATGAAAGGAGGGCTAGCAGCCGAGTTACACAGGAGAATGTGAGAAGTGTTCATATGTAGTAAAAACCTGAGAAATCCGTCCGTTTTCGTCATTTGTTATCGAATCGACTTAAAGCCAGATCGTCACATTGGCCGCTCATCTCTCGGAAACGGTTGTACTTATCGTGTGCAGAGCTATGTCGCGTGCTGCGGTATGCAGAGACACTAAAAGCACCATAGTAGAACACAGATGACACTTCCAAGTTGATGTAATAGCCAGTAAGAAGTAGAACAATTCAAGTTTTAGTTACTGATTATTGACATTTTAGCTGTCTTTGGTGCCTTGGACATGAGCTAGGACCTTAAGATTCTGCATGAAAGGAGGGCTAGCAGCCGAGTTACACAGGAGAATGTGAGAAGTGTTCATATGTAGTAAAAACCTGAGAAATCCGTCCGTTTTCGTCATTTGTTATCGAATCGACTTAAAGCCAGATCGTCACATTGGCCGCTCTTCTCTCTGAAACGGTTGTACTTATCGTCTTCAAAGCTATGTCGCGTGCTGCGGTATGCGGAGACACTAAAAGCACCATAGTAGAACACAGATGAAGCTTCTAAGTTGATGTAATAGCCAGTAAGAAGTAGTACAATTCAAGTTTTAGGTATCGATTATTGACTTTTAAGCTGGCTTTGGTGCCTTGGACATGAGCTAGGACCTTAAGATTCTGCATGAAAGGAGGACTAGCAGCCGAGTTGCACGGGAGAATGTGAAAAGAATTCATATGTAGTAAAAACCTGAGAAATCCGTCCGTTTTCGTCATATGTTATAGAATCGACTTAAAGCCAGATCGTCACATTGGCCACTCTTCTCTCTGAAACGGTTGTACTTACCGTCTGCAAAGCTATGTCGTATGCTGCGGTAGGCGGAGACACTAAAACCACCACAGTAGAACACAGATGAAGCTTCTAATTTGATGTAATAGCCAGTAAGAAGTAGTACAATTGAAGTTTTAGGTATTGATTATTGACTTTTTAGCTGGCTTTGATGCCTTGGACATGAGCTAGGACCTTAAGATTCTGCATAGAAGGAGGACTAGCAGCCGAGTTGCACGGGAGAATGTGAAAAGTGTTCATATGTAGTAAAAACCTGAGAAATCCGTCCGTTTTCGTCATTTGTTATCGAATCGACTTAAAGCCAGATCGTCACATTGGCCGCTCTTCTCTCTGAAACGGTTGTACTTATCGTCTGCAAAGCTATGTCGCGTGCTGCGGTATGCGGAGACTCTAAAAGCACCATAGTAGAACGCAGATGAAGCTTCTAAGTTGATGTAATAGCCAGTAAGTAGTAGTACAATTCAAGTTTTAGGTAAAGATTATTGACTTTTTAGCTGGCTTTGGTGCCTTGGACATGAGCTAGGACCTTAAGAATCTGCATTAAAGGAGGACTAGCAGCCGAGTTGCACGGGAGAATGTGAAAAGTGTTCAAATAGAGTAAAAACCTGAGAAATCCGTCCATTTTCGTCATTTTCATAGAATCGACTTAAAGCCAAATCGTCACATTGGCCGCTGTGATCTCTGAAACGGTTGTACTTATCGTCTGCAAAGCTATGTCGCGAACGGCGGTATTCGGAGACACTAAAAGCACCATAGTAGAACACAGATGTAGCTTCTAAGATGATGTAATAGCCAGTAAGAAATAGTACAATTCAAGTTTTAGGTATTGATTATTGACTTTTTAGCTGGCTTTGGTGCCTTGGACATGAGCCAGGACCTTAAGATTCTGCATGAAAGGAGGACTAGCAGCCGCGTTGTACGGGAGAATGTAAAATGTTTTCATATGTAGTAAAAACCTGAGAAATCCGTCCGTTTACGTCATTTGTTATCAAATCGACTTAAAGCCAGATCGTCACATTGGCCCCTCTTTTCTCTGAAACGGTTACTTATCGTCTGGAGAGCTTTGTCGCGTGCTGCGGTATGCGGAGACACTAAAAGCACCATAGTAGAACACAGATGAAGCTTCTAAGATGATGTAATAGCCAGTAAGAAGTAGTACAATTCAAGTTTTAGGTATCGATTATTGACTTTTTAGCTGGCTTTGGTGCCTTGGACATGAGCTAGGACCTTAAGATTCTGCATGAAAGGAGGACTAGCAGCCGAGTTGCACGGGAGAATGTGAAAAGTGTTCATATGTAGTAAAAACCTGAGAAATCCGTCCGTTTTCGTCATTTGTTATCGAATCGACTTAAAGCCAGATCGTCACATTGGCCGCTCTTCTCTCTGAAACGGTTCTACTTATCGTCTGCAAAGCTATGTCGCGTGCTGCGGTATGCGGAGACACTAAAAGCACCATAGTAGAACACAGATGAAGCTTCTAAGTTGATGTAATAGCCAGTAAGAAGTAGTACAATTCAAGTTTTAGGTATCGATTATTGACTTTTTAGCTGTCTTTGGTGCCTTGGACATGAGCTAGGACCTTAAGATTCTGCATGAAAGGAGGACTAGCAGCCGCGTTGCACGGGAGAATGTGAAATGTGTTCATATGTAGTAGAAACCTGAGAAATCCGTCCGTTTTCGTCATTTGTTATCGAATCGACTTAAAGCCAGATCGTCACATTGGCCGCTCTTCTCTCTGAAACGGTTGTACTTATCGTCTGCAAAGCTATGTCGCGTGCTGCGGTATGCGGAGACAATAAAATCACCATACTAGAACACAGATGAAGCTTCTAAGTCGATGTAATAGCCGGTAAGAAGTAGTACAATTCAAGTTTTAGGTATCGATTATTGACTTCTTAGATGGATTTGGTGCCTTGGACATGAGCTAGGACCTTAAGATTCTGCATGAAAGGAGGACTAGCAGCCGAGTTGCACGGGAGAATATGAAAAGTGTTCATATGTAGTAAAAACCTGAGAAATCCGTCCGTTTTCGTCATTTGTTATCGAATCGCCTTAAAGCCAGATCGTCACTTGGCCGCTCTTCTCTCTGAAACGGTTGTACTTATCGTCTGCAAAGCTATGTCGCGTGCTGCGGTATGCGGAGACACTAAAAGCACCATAGTAGAACACAGATAAAGCTTCTAAGTTGATGTAATAGCCAGTAAGAAGTATTACACTTCAAGTTTTAGGTATCAATTATTGTCTTTTTAGCTGGCTTTGGTGCCTTGGACATGAGCTAGGTCCTTAAGATTCTGCATGAAAGGAGGACTAGCAGCCGAGTTGCACGGGAGAATGTGAAAAGTGTTCATATGTAGTAAAAACCTGAGAAATCCGTCCGTTTTCGTCATTTGTTATAGAATCGACTTATAGCCAGATCGTCACATTGGCCACTCTTCTCTCTGAAACGGTTGTACTTACCGTCTGCAAAGCTATGTCGTATGCTGCGGTAGGCGGAGACACTAAAACCACCACAGTAGAACACAGATGTAGCTTCTAATTTGATGTAATAGCCAGTAAGAAGTAGTACAATTGAAGTTTTAGGTATTGATTATTGACTTTTTAGCTGGCTTTGATGCCTTGGACATGAGCTAGGACCTTCAGATTCTGCATAGAAGGAGGACTAGCAGCCGAGTTGCACGGGAGAATGTGAAAAGTGTTCATATGTAGTAAAAACCTGAGAAATCCGTCCATTTTCGTCATTTTTATTGAATCGACTTAAAGCCAAATCGTCACATTGGCCGCTGTGATCTCTGAAACGGTTGTACTTATCGTCTGCAAAGCTATGTCGCGAACGGCGGTATTCGGTGACACTAAAAGCACCATAGTAGAACACAGATGTAGCTTCTAAGATGATGTAATAGCCAGTAAGAAATAGTACAATTCAAGTTTTAGGAATCGGTTATTGACTTTTTACCCTTGTTTGGTGCCTTGGACATGAGCTAGGAACTTAAGATTTTACATGCAGGAGGACTAGCAGCCGAGTTGCACGGGAGAATGTGTAAAGTGTTCATATGTAGTAAAAACCTGAGAAATTCGTCCGTTTTCGTCATTTGTGATCGAATCGACTTAAAGCCAGATCGTCACATTGGCCGCTCTTCTCTCTGAAACGGTTGTACTTATCGTGTGCAGAGCTATGTCGCGTGCTGCGGTATGCGGAGACACTAAAAGCACCATAGTAGAACACAGGTAAAGCTTCTAAGTTGATGTAATAGCCAGTAAGAAGTAGTACAATTCAAGTTTTAGGTATCGATTATTGATTTCTTAGCTGGCTTTGGTGCCTTGGACATGAGCTAGGACCTTAAGATTCTGCATGAAAGGAGGACTAGCAGCCGAGTTGCACGGGAGAATGTGAAAAGTGTTCATATGTAGTAAAAACCTGAGAAATCCGTCCGTTTTCGTCATTTGTTATCGAATCGACTTAAAGCCAGATTGTCACATAGGCCGCTCTTCTCTCTGAAACGGTTGTACTTGTCGTCTGCAATGCTATGTCTCGTGCTGCGCTATGCGGAGACACTAAAAGCACCATAGTAGAACACAGATGAAGCTTCTAAGTTGATGTAATAGCCAGTAAGAAGTAGTACAATTCAAGTTTTAGGTATCGATTATTGACTCTTTAGCTGGCTTTGGTGCCTTGGACATGAGCTAGGACCTTAAGATTCTGCATGAAAGGAGGACAAGCAGCCGAGCTGCACGGGAGAATGTGAAAAGTGTTCAAATAGAGTAAAAACCTGAGAAATCCGTCCGTTTTCGTCATTTTTATCGAATCGACTTAGAGCCAAATCGTAACATAGGCCGCTCTGCTCTCTGAAACGGTTGTATTTATCGTCTGCAAAGCTATGTCGCGTACTGCGGTATTCGGAGACACTAAAAGCACCATAGTAGAACACAGATGTAGCTTCTAAGATGATGTAATAGCCAGTAAGAAGTAGTACAATTCATGCTTTAGGTATCGGTTATTGAATTTTTAGCTGGCTTTGGTGCCTTGAACATGAGCTAGGACCTTAAGATTCTGTATGAAAGGAGGACTAGCAGCCCAGTTGCACGGGAGAATGTGAAAACTGTTCATATGTAGTAAAAACCAACCTGAAAAATCCGTCCGTTTTCGTCTTTTGTTATCGAATCGACTTAAAGCCAGATCGTCACATTGGCCGCTCTTCTCTCTGAAACGGTTGTACTTATCGTCTGCAAAGCTATGTCGCGTGCTGCGGTATGCGGAGACACTAAAAGCACCATAGTAGAACACATATGAAGCTTCTAAGATGATGTAATAGCCAGTAAGAAGTTGTACAATTCAAGTTTTAGGTATTGATTATTGACTTTTTAGCTGGCTTTGGTGCCTTGGACATGAGCTAGGACCTTAAGATTCTTCATGAAAGGAGGAGTAGCAGCCGAGTTGCACGGGAGAATGTGAAAAGTGTTCATATGTAGTAAAAACCTGAGAAATCCGTCCGTTTTCGTCATTTGTTATCGAATCGACTTAAAGCCAGATCGTCACATTGGCCGCTCTTCTCTCTGAAACGGTTGTACTTATCGTCTTCAAAGCTATGTCGCGTGCTGCGGTATGCGGAGACACTAAAAGCACCATAGTAGAACACAGATGAAGCTTCTAAGTTGATGTAATAGCCAGTAAGAAGTAGTACAATTCAAGTTTTAGGTATCGATTATTGATTTCTTAGCTGGCTTTGGTGCCTTTTTACATGAGCTAGGATCTTAAGATTCTGCATTAAAAGGAGGACTAGCAGCCGAGTTGCACGGGACAATGTGAAAAGTGTTCATACGTAGTAAAAACCTGAGAAATCCGTCCCTTTTCGTCATTTGTTATCGAATCGACTTAAAGCCAGATCGTCACATTGACCGCTCTTCTCTCTGAAACGGTTGTACTTATCGTCTTCAAAGCTATGTCGCGTGCTGCGGTATGCGGAGACACTAAAAGCACCTTAGTACAACACAGATGAAGCTTCTAAGTTGATGTGATAGGCAGTAAGAAGTAGTACAATTCAAGTTTTAGGTATTGATTATTGACTTTTTAGCTGGCTTTGGTGCCTTGGACATGAGCTAGGACCTTTAGATTCTGCATGAAAGGAGGACTAGCAGCCGCGTTGTACGGGAGAATGAGAAATGTGTTCATATGTAGTAAAAACCTGAGAAATCCGTCCGTTTTCGTCATTTGTTATCAACTCGACTTAAAGGCAGATCGTCACATTGGCTGCTCTTCTCTCTGAAACGGTTGTACTTATCGTCTGGAAAGCTTTGTCGCGTGCTGCGGTATGCGGAGACACTAAAAGCACCATAGTAGAACACAGATGAAGCTTCTAAGATGATGTAATAGCCAGTAAGAAGTAGTACAATTCAAGTTTTAGGTATCGATTATTGACTTTTTAGCTGGCTTTGGTGCCTTGGACATGAGCTAGGACCTTAAGATTCTGCATGAAAGGAGGACTAGCAGCCGAGTTGCACGGGAGAATGTGAAAAGTGTTCATATGTAGTAAAAACCTGAGAAATCCGTCCGTTTTCGTCATTTGTTATCGAATCGACTTAAAGCCAGATCGTCACATTGGCCGCTCTTCTCTCTGAAACGGTTGTACTTATCGTCTGCAAAGCTATGTCGCGTGCTGCGGTATGCGGAGACACTAAAAGCACCATAGTAGAACACAGATGAAGCCTCTAAGTTGATGTAATAGCCAGTAAGAAGTAGTACAATTCAAGTTTTAGGTATCGATTATTGACTTTTTAGCTGGCTTTGGTGCCTTGGACATGAGCTAGGACCTTAAGATTCTGCATGAAAGGAGGACTAGCACCCGAGTTGCACGGGAGAATTTGAAAAGTGTTCATATGTAGTAAAAACCTGAGAAATCCGTCCGTTTTCGTCATTTGTTATCGAATCGACTTAAAGCCAGATTGTCACATTGGCCGCTCTTCTCTCTGAAACGGTTGTACTTATCGTCTGCAATGCTATGTCTCGTGCTGCGGTATGCGGAGACACTAAAAGCACCATAGTAGAACACAGATGAAGCTTCTAAGTTGATGTAATAGCCAGTAAGACGTAGTACAATTCAAGTTTTAGGTATCGATTATTGACTTTTTAGCTGGCTTCGGTGCCTTGGACATGAGCTAGGACCTTAAGATTCTGCATGAAAGGAGGACAAGAAGCCGAGCTGCACGGGAGAATGTGAAAAGTGTTCAAATAGAGTAAAAACCTGAGAAATCCGTCCGTTTTCGTAATTTTTATCGAATCGACTTAAAGCCAAATCGTAACATAGGCCGCTCTGCTCTCCGAAACGGTTGTATATATCGTCTGCAAAGCTATGTCGCGTACTGCGGTATTCGGAGACACTAAAAGCACCATAGTAGAACACAGATGTAGCTTCTAAGATGATGTAATAGCCAGTAAGAAGTAGTACAATTCAAGCTTTAGGTATCGGTTATTGAATTTTTAGCTGGCTTTGGTGCCTTGAACATGAGCTAGGACCTTAAGATTCTGTAAGAAAGGAGGACTAGCAGCCCAGTTGCACGGGAGAATGTGAAAACTGTTCATATGTAGTAAAAACCAACCTGAAAAATCCGTCCGTTTTCGTCTTTTGTTATCGAATCGACTTAAAGCCAGATCGTCACATTGGCCGCTCTTCTCTCTGAAACGGTTGTACTTATCGTGTGCAGAGCTATGTCGCGTGCTGCGGTATGCAGAAACACTAAAAGCACCATAGTAGAACACAGATGACACTTCCAAGTTGATGTAATAGCCAGTAAGAAGTAGTACAATTCAAGTTTTAGTTACTGATTATTGACATTTTAGCTGGCTTTGGTGCCTTGGACATGAGCTAGGACCTTAAGATTCTGCATGAAAGGAGGGCTAGCAGCCGAGTTACACAGGAGAATGTGAAAAGTGTTTATATGTAGTAAAAACCTGAGAAATCCGTCCGTTTTCGTCATTTGTTATCGAATCGGCTTAAAGCCAGATCGTCACATTGGCCGCTCTTCTCCCTGAAACGGTTGTATTTATCGTGTGCAGAGCTATGTCGCGTGCTGCGGTATGCAGAGACACTAAAAGCACCATAGTAGAACACAGATGACACTTCCAAGTTGATGTAATAGCCAGTAAGAAGTAGTACAATTCAAGTTTTAGTTACTGATTATTGACATTTTAGCTGGCTTTGGTGCCTTGGACATGAGCTAGGACCTTAAGATTCTGCATGAAAGGAGGACTAGCAGCCGAGTAACACAGGAGAATGTGAAAAGTGTTCATATGTAGTAAAAACCTGAGAAATCCGTCCGTTTTCGTCATTTGTTATCGAATCGACTTAAAGCCAGATCGTCACATTGGCCGCTCTTCTCTCTGAAACGGTTGTACTTATCGTCTGCAAAGCTATGTCGCGTGCTGCGGTATGCGGAGACTCTAAAAGCACCATAGTAGAACACAGATGAAGCTTCTAAGTTGATGTAATAGCCAGTAAGTAGTAGTACAATTCAAGTTTTAGGTATCGATTATTGACTTTTTAGCTGGCTTTGGTGCCTTGGACATGAGCTAGGACCTTAAGAATCTGCATTAAAGGAGGACTAGTAGCCGAGTTGCACGGGAGAATGTGAAAAGTGTTCAAATAGAGTAAAAACCTGAGAAATCCGTCCATTTTCGTCATTTTTATTGAATCAACTTAAAGCCAAATCGTCACATTGGCCGCTGTGATCTCTGAAACGGTTGTACTTATCGTCTGCAAAGCTATGTCGCGAACGGCGGTATTCGGAGACACTAAAAGTACCATAGTAGAACACAGATGTAGCTTCTAAGATGATGTAATAGCCAGTAAGAAATAGTACAATTCAAGTTTTAGGAATCGGTTATTGACTTTTTACCCTTGTTTGGTGCCTTGGACATGAGCTAGGAACTTAAGATTTTACATGCAGGAGGACTAGCAGCCGAGTTGCACGGGAGAATGTGTAAAGTGTTCATATGTAGTAAAAACCTGAGAAATTCGTCCGTTTTCGTCATTTGTGATCGAATCGACTTAAAGCCAGATCGTCACATTGGCCGCTCTTCTCTCTGAAACGGTTGTACTTATCGTGTGCAGAGCCATGTCGCGTGCTGCGGTATGCGGAGACACTAAAAGCACCATAGTAGAACACAGGTAAAGCTTCTAAGTTGATGTAATAGCCAGTAAGAAGTAGTACAATTCAAGTTTTAGGTATCGATTATTGATTTCTTAGCTGGCTTTGGTGCCTTGGACATGAGCTAGGAACTTAAGATTCTGCATGAAAGGAGGACTAGCAGCCGAGTTACACAGGAGAATGTGAAAAGTGTTTATATGTAGTAAAAACCTGAGAAATCCGTCCGTTTTCGTCATTTGTTATCGAATCTACTTAAAGCCAGACCGTCACATTGGCCGCTCTTCCCTCCGAAACGGTTGTACTTATCGTCTGCAAAGCTATGTCGCATGCTGCGGTATGCGGAGACACTAAAAGCACCATAGTAGAACACAGATGAAGCTTCTAAGTTGATGTATAAGCCAGTAAGATGTAGTACAATTAAAGTTTTTGGTATTGATTATTGACTTTTTAGCTGGCTTTGATGCCTTGGACATGAGCTAGGACCTTAAGATTCTGCATGAAAGGAGGACTAGCAGCCGAGTTGCACGGGAGAATTTGAAAAGTGTTCATATGTAGTAAAAACCTGAGAAATCCGTCCGTTTTCGTCATTTGTTATCGAATCGACTTAATGCCAGATTGTCACATTGGCCGCTCTTCTCTCTGAAACGGTTGTACTTATCGTCTGCAATGCTATGTCTCGTGCTGCGCTATGCGGAGACACTAAAAGCACCATAGTAGAACACAGATGAAGCTTCTAAGTTGATGTAATAGCCAGTAAGAAGTAGTACAATTCAAGTTTTAGGTATCGATTATTGACTTTTTAGCTGGCTTTGGTGCCTTGGACATGAGCTAGGACCTTAAGATTCTGCATGAAAGGAGGACAAGCAGCCGAGCTGCACGGGAGAATGTGAAAAGTGTTCAAATAGAGTAAAAACCTGAGAAATCCGTCCGTTTTCGTCATTTTTATCGAATCGACTTAAAGCCAAATCGTAACATAGGCCGCTCTGCTCTCTGAAACGGTTGCATTTATCGTCTGCAAAGCTATGTCGCGTACTGCGGTATTCGGAGACACTAAAAGCACCATAGTAGAACACAGATGTAGTTTCTAAGATGATGTAATAGCCAGTAAGAAGTAGTACAATTCAGGCTTTAGGTATCGGTTATTGAATTTTTAGCTGGCTTTGGTGCCTTGAACATGAGCTAGGACCTTAAGATTCTGTATGAAAGGAGGACTAGCAGCCCAGTTGCACGGGAGAATGTGAAAACTGTTCATATGTAGTAAAAACCAACCTGAAAAATCCGTCCGTTTTCGTCTTTTGTTATCGAATCGATTTAAAGCCAGATCGTCACATTGGCCGCTCTTCTCTCTGAAACGGTTGTACTTATCGTCTGCAAAGCTATGTCGCGTGCTGCGGTATGCGGAGACACTAAAAGCACCATAGTAGAACACATATGAAGCTTCTAAGATGATGTAATAGCCAGTAAGAAGTTGTACAATTCAAGTTTTAGGTATTGATTATTGACTTTTTAGCTGGCTTTGGTGCCTTGGACATGAGCTAGGACCTTAAGATTCTTCATGAAAGGAGGAGTAGCAGCCGAGTTGCACGGGAGAATGTGAAAAGTGTTCATATGTAGTAAAAACCTGAGAAATCCGTCCGTTTTCGTCATTTGTTATCGAATCGACTTAAAGCCAGATCGTCACATTGGCCGCTCTTCTCTCTGAAACGGTTGTACTTATCGTCTTCAAAGCTATGTCGCGTGCTGCGGTATGCGGAGACACTAAAAGCACCATAGTAGAACACAGATGAAGCTTCTAAGTTGATGTAATAGCCAGTAAGAAGTAGTACAATTCAAGTTTTAGGTATCGATTATTGATTTCTTAGCTGGCTTTGGTGCCTTTTTACATGAGCTAGGATCTTAAGATTCTGCATCGAAAGGAGGACTAGCAGCCGAGTTGCACGGGACAATGTGAAAAGTGTTCATACGTAGTAAAAACCTGAGAAATCCGTCCCTTTTCGTCATTTGTTATAGAATCGACTTATAGCCAGATCGTCACATTGGCCACTCTTCTCTCTGAAACGGTTGTACTTACCGTCTGCAAAGCTATGTCGTATGCTGCGGTAGGCGGAGACACTAAAACCACCACAGTAGAACACAGATGAAGCTTCTAATTTGATGTAATAGCCAGTAAGAAGTAGTACAATTGAAGTTTTAGGTATTGATTATTGACTTTTTAGCTGGCTTTGATGCCTTGGACATGAGCTAGGACCTTCAGATTCTGCATAGAAGGAGGACTAGCAGCCGAGTTGCACGGGAGAATGTGAAAAGTGTTCATATGTAGTAAAAACCTGAGAAATCCGTCCGTTTTCGTCATTTGTTATCGAATCGACTTAAAGCCAGATCGTCACATTGGCCGCTCTTCTCTCTGAAACGGTTGTACTTATCGTCTGCAAAGCTATGTCGCGTGCTGCGGTATGCGGAGACTCTAAAAGCACCATAGTAGAACACAGATGAAGCTTCTAAGTTGATGTAATAGCCAGTAAGTAGTAGTACAATTCAAGTTTTAGGTATCGATTATTGACTTTTTAGCTGGCTTTGGTGCCTTGGACATGAGCTAGGACCTTAAGAATCTGCATTAAAGGAGGACTAGCAGCCGAGTTGCACGGGAGAATGTGAAAAGTGTTCAAATAGAGTAAAAACCTGAGAAATCCGTCCATTTTCGTCATTTTTATTGAATCGACTTAAAGCCAAATCGTCACATTGGCCGCTGTGATCTCTGAAACGGTTGTACTTATCGTCTGCAAAGCTATGTCGCGAACGGCGGTATTCGGAGACACTAAAAGCACCATAGTAGAACACAGATGTAGCTTCTAAGATGATGGAATAGCCAGTAAGAAATAGTACAATTCAAGTTTTAGGAATCGGTTATTGACTTTTTACCCTTGTTTGGTGCCTTGGACATGAGCTAGGAACTTAAGATTTTACATGCAGGAGGACTAGCAGCCGAGTTGCACGGGAGAATGTGTAAAGTGTTCATATGTAGTAAAAACCTGAGAAATTCGTCCGTTTTCGTCATTTGTGATCGAATCGACTTAAAGCCAGATCGTCACATTGGCCGCTCTTCCCTCCGAAACGGTTGTACTTATCGTCTGCAAAGCTATGTCGCATGCTGCGGTATGCGGAGACACTAAAAGCACCATAGTAGAACACAGATGAAGCTTCTAAGTTGATGTATAAGCCAGTAAGATGTAGTACAATTCAAGTTTTAGGTATTGATTATTGACTTTTTAGCTGGCTTTGATGCCTTGGACATGAGCTAGGACCTTAAGATTCTGCATGAAAGGAGGACTAGCAGCCGAGTTGCACGGGAGAGTTTGAAAAGTGTTCATATGTAGTAAAAACCTGAGAAATCCGTCCGTTTTCGTCATTTGTTATCGAATCGACTTAAAGCCAGATTGTCACATTGGCCGCTCTTCTCTCTGAAACGGTTGTACTTATCGTCTGCAATGCTATGTCTCGTGCTGCGCTATGCGGAGACACTAAAAGCACCATAGTAGAACACAGATGAAGCTTCTAAGTTGATGTAATAGCCAGTAAGAAGTAGTACAATTCAAGTTTTAGGTATCGATTATTGACTTTTTAGCTGGCTTTGGTGCCTTGGACATGAGCTAGGACCTTAAGATTCTGCATGAAAGGAGGACAAGCAGCCGAGCTGCACGGGAGAATGTGAAAAGTGTTCAAATAGAGTAAAAACCTGAGAAATCCGTCCGTTTTCGTCATTTTTATCGAATCGACGTAAGCCAAATCGTAACATAGGCCGCTCTGCTCTCTGAAACGGTTGCATTTATCGTCTGCAAAGCTATGTCGCGTACTGCGGTATTCGGAGACACTAAAAGCACCATAGTAGCACACATATGTAGCTTCTAAGATGATGTAATAGCCAGTAAGAAGTAGTACAATTCAGGCTTTAGGTATCGGTTATTGAATTTTTAGCTGGCTTTGGTGCCTTGAACATGAGCTAGGACCTTAAGATTCTGTATGAAAGGAGGACTAGCAGCCCAGTTGCACGGGAGAATGTGAAAACTGTTCATATGTAGTAAAAACCAACCTGAAAAATCCGTCCGTTTTCGTCTTTTGTTATCGAATCGATTTAAAGCCAGATCATCACATTGGCCGCTCTTCTCTCTGAAACGGTTGTACTTATCGTCTGCAAAGCTATGTCGCGTGCTGCGGTATGCGGAGACACTAAAAGCACCATAGTAGAACACATATGAAGCTTCTAAGATGATGTAATAGCCAGTAAGAAGTTGTACAATTCAAGTTTTAGGTATTGATTATTGACTTTTTAGCTGGCTTTGGTGCCTTGGACATGAGCTAGGACCTTAAGATTCTTCATGAAAGGAGGAGTAGCAGCCGAGTTGCACGGGAGAATGTGAAAAGTGTTCATATGTAGTAAAAACCTGAGAAATCCGTCCGTTTTCGTCATTTGTTATCGAATCGACTTAAAGCCAGATCGTCACATTGGCCGCTCTTCTCTCTGAAACGGTTGTACTTATCGTCTTCAAAGCTATGTCGCGTGCTGCGGTATGCGGAGACACTAAAAGCACCATAGTAGAACACAGATGAAGCTTCTAAGTTGATGTAATAGCCAGTAAGAAGTAGGACAATTCAAGTTTTGGGTATCGATTATTGATTTCTTAGCTGGCTTTGGTGCCTTTTTACATGAGCTAGGATCTTAAGATTCTGCATCAAAAGGAGGACTAGCAGCCGAGTTGCACGGGACAATGTGAAAAGTGTTCATACGTAGTAAAAACCTGAGAAATCCGTCCCTTTTCGTCATTTGTTATCGAATCGACTTAAAGCCAGATCGTCACATTGGCCGCTCTTCTCTCTGAAACGGTTGTACTTATCGTCTTCAAAGCTATGTCGCGTGCTGCGGTATGCGGAGACACTAAAAGCACCATAGTACAACACAGATGAAGCTTCTAAGTTGATGTGATAGGCAGTAAGAAGTAGTACAATTCAAGTTTTAGGTATTGATTATTGACTTTTTAGCTGGCTTTGGTGCCTTGGACATGAGCTAGGACCTTAAGATTCTGCCTGAAAGGAGGACTAGCAGCCGCGTTGTACGGGAGAATGTGAAATGTGTTCATATGTAGTAAAAACCTGAGAAATCCGTCCGTTTTCGTCATTTGTTATCAAATCGACTTAAAGCCAGATCGTCACATTGGCTGCTCTTCTCTCTGAAACGGTTGTACTTATCGTCTGGAAAGCTTTGTCGCGTGCTGCGGTATGCGGAGACACTAAAAGCACCATAGTAGAACACAGATGAAGCTTCTAAGATGATGTAATAGCCAGTAAGAAGTAGTACAATTCAAGTTTTAGGTATCGATTATTGACTTTTTAGCTGGCTTTGGTGCCTTGGACATGAGCTAGGACCTTAAGATTCTGCATGAAAGGAGGACTAGCAGCCGAGTTGCACGGGAGAATGTGAAAAGTGTTCATATGTAGTAAAAACCTGAGAAATCCGTCCGTTTTCGTCATTTGTTATCGAATCGACTCAAAGCCAGATCGTCACATTGGCCGCTCTTCTCTCTGAAACGGTTCTACTTATCGTCTGCAAAGCTATGTCGCGTGCTGCGGTATGCGGAGACACTAAAAGCACCATAGTACAACACAGATGAAGCTTCTAAGTTGATGTGATAGGCAGTAAGAAGTAGTACAATTCAAGTTTTAGGTATTGATTATTGACTTTTTAGCTGGCTTTGGTGCCTTGGACATGAGCTAGGACCTTAAGATTCTGCATGAAAGGAGGACTAGCAGCCGCGTTGCACGGGAGAATGTGAAATGTGTTCATATGTAGTATAAACCTGAGAAATCCGTCCGTTTTCGTCATTTGTTATCGAATCGACTTAAAGCCCGATCGTCACATTGGCCGCTCTTCTCTCTGAAACGGTTGTACTTATCGTCTGCAAAGCTATGTCGCGTGCCGCGGTATGCGGAGACAATAAAATCACCATACTAGAACACAGATGAAGCTTCTAAGTTGATGTAATAGCCAGTAAGAAGTAGTACAATTCAAGTTTTAGGTATCGATTATTGACTTTTTAGCTGGCTTTGGTGCCTTGGACATGAGCTAGGACCTTAAGATTCTGCATGAAAGGAGGACTAGCAGCCGAGTTGCACGGGAGAATGTGAAAAGTGTTCATATGTAGTAAAAACCTGAGAAATCCGTCCGTTTTCGTCATTTGTTATAGAATCGACTTATAGCCAGATCGTCACATTGGCCACTCTTCTCTCTGAAACGGTTGTACTTACCGTCTGCAAAGCTATGTCGTATGCTGCGGTAGGCGGAGACACTAAAACCACCACAGTAGAACACAGATGAAGCTTCTAATTTGATGTAATAGCCAGTAAGAAGTAGTACAATTGAAGTTTTAGGTATTGATTATTGACTTTTTAGCTGGCTTTGATGCCTTGGACATGAGCTAGGACCTTCAGATTCTGCATAGAAGGAGGACTAGCAGCCGAGTTGCACGGGAGAATGTGAAAAGTGTTCATATGTAGTAAAAACCTGAGAAATCCGTCCGTTTTCGTCATTTGTTATCGAATCGACTTAAAGCCAGATCGTCACATTGGCCGCTCTTCTCTCTGAAACGGTTGTACTTATCGTCTGCAAAGCTATGTTTCGTGCTGCGGTATGCGGAGACTCTAAAAGCACCATAGTAGAACACAGATGTAGCTTCTAAGATGATGTAATAGCCAGTAAGAAATAGTACAATTCAAGTTTTAGGAATCGGTTATTGACTTTTTACCCTTGTTTGGTGCCTTGGACATGAGCTAGGAACTTAAGATTTTACATGCAGGAGGACTAGCAGCCGAGTTGCACGGGAGAATGTGTAAAGTGTTCATATGTAGTAAAAACCTGAGACATTAATCCGTTTTCGTCATTTGTGATCGAATCGACTTAAAGCCAGATCGTCACATTGGCCGCTCTTCTCTCTGAAACGGTTGTACTTATCGTGTGCAGAGCTATGTCGCGTGCTGCGGTATGCGGAGACACTAAAAGCACCATAGTAGAACACAGGTAAAGCTTCTAAGTTGATGTAATAGCCAGTAAGAAGTAGTACAATTCAAGTTTTAGGTATCGATTATTGATTTCTTAGCTGGCTTTGGTGCCTTGGACATGAGCTAGGAACTTAAGATTCTGCATGAAAGGAGGACTAGCAGCCGAGTTACACAGGAGAATGTGAAAAGTGTTTATATGTAGTAAAAACCTGAGAAATCCGTCCGTTTTCGTCATTTGTTATCGAATCTACTTAAAGCCAGATTGTCACATTGGCCGCTCTTCTCTCTGAAACGGTTGTACTTATCGTCTGCAATGCTATGTCTCGTGCTGCGCTATGCGGAGACACTAAAAGCACCATAGTAGAACACAGATGAAGCTTCTAAGTTGATGTAATAGCCAGTAAGAAGTAGTACAATTCAAGTTTTGGGTATCGATTATTGACTTTTTAGCTGGCTTTGGTGCCTTGGACATGAGCTAGGACCTTAAGATTCTGCATGAAAGGAGGACTAGCAGCCGAGCTGCACGGGAGAATGTGAAAAGTGTTCAAATAGAGTAAAAACCTGAGAAATCCGTCCGTTTTCGTCATTTTTATCGAATCGACTTAAAGCCAAATCGTAACATAGGCCGCTCTGCTCTCTGAAACGGTTGCATTTATCGTCTGCAAAGCTATGTCGCGTACTGCGGTATTCGGAGACACTAAAAGCACCATAGTAGAACACAGATGTAGCTTCTAAGATGATGTAATAGCCAGTAAGAAGTAGTACAATTCAGGCTTTAGGTATCGGTTATTGAATTTTTAGCTGGCTTTGGTGCCTTGAACATGAGCTAGGACCTTAAGATTCTGTATGAAAGGAGGACTAGCAGCCCAGTTGCACGGGAGAATGTGAAAACTGTTCATATGTAGTAAAAACCAACCTGAAAAATCCGTTCGTTTTCGTCTTTTGTTATCGAATCGATTTAAAGCCAGATCGTCACATTGGCCGCTCTTCTCTCTGAAACGGTTGTACTTATCGTCTGCAAAGCTATGTCGCGTGCTGCGGTATGCGGAGACACTAAAAGCACCATAGTAGAACACATATGAAGCTTCTAAGATGATGTAATAGCCAGTAAGAAGTTGTACAATTCAAGTTTTAGGTATTGATTATTGACTTTCTAGCTGGCTTTGGTGCCTTGGACATGAGCTAGGACCTTAAGATTCTTCATGAAAGGAGGAGTAGCAGCCGAGTTGCACGGGAGAATGTGAAAAGTGTTCATATGTAGTAAAAACCTGAGAAATCCGTCCGTTTTCGTCATTTGTTATCGAATCGACTTAAAGCCAGATCGTCACATTGGCCGCTCTTCTCTCTGAAACGGTTGTACTTATCGTCTTCAAAGCTATGTCGCGTGCTGCGGTATGCGGAGACACTAAAAGCACCATAGTAGAACACAGATGAAGCTTCTAAGTTGATGTAATAGCCAGTAAGAAGTAGTACAATTCAAGTTTTAGGTATCGATTATTGATTTCTTAGCTGGCTTTGGTGCCTTTTTACATGAGCTAGGATCTTAAGATTCTGCATCAAAAGGAGGACTAGCAGCCGAGTTGCACGGGACAATGTGAAAAGTGTTCATACGTAGTAAAAACCTGAGAAATCCGTCCCTTTTCGTCATTTGTTATCGAATCGACTTAAAGCCAGATCGTCACATTGGCCGCTCTTCTCTCTGAAACGGTTGTACTTATCGTCTTCAAAGCTATGTCGCGTGCTGCGGTATGCGGAGACACTAAAAGCACCATAGTACAACACAGATGAAGCTTCTAAGTTGATGTGATAGGCAGTAAGAAGTAGTACAATTCAAGTTTTAGGTATTGATTATTGACTTTTTAGCTGGCTTTGGTGCCTTGGACATGAGCTAGGACCTTAAGATTCTGCCTGAAAGGAGGACTAGCAGCCGCGTTGTACGGGAGAATGTGAAATGTGTTCATATGTAGTAAAAACCTGAGAAATCCGTCCGTTTTCGTCATTTGTTATCAAATCGACTTAAAGCCAGATCGTCACATTGGCTGCTCTTCTCTCTGAAACGGTTGTACTTATCGTCTGGAAAGCTTTGTCGCGTGCTGCGGTATGCGGAGACACTAAAAGCACCATAGTAGAACACAGATGAAGCTTCTAAGATGATGTAATAGCCAGTAAGAAGTAGTACAATTCAAGTTTTAGGTATCGATTATTGACTTTTTAGCTGGCTTTGGTGCCTTGGACATGAGCTAGGACCTTAAGATTCTGCATGAAAGGAGGACTAGCAGCCGAGTTGCACGGGAGAATGTGAAAAGTGTTCATATGTAGTAAAAACCTGAGAAATCCGTCCGTTTTCGTCATTTGTTATCGAATCGACTTAAAGCCAGATCGTCACATTGGCCGCTCTTCTCTCTGAAACGGTTCTACATATCGTCTGCAAAGCTATGTCGCGTGCTGCGGTATGCGGAGACACTAAAAGCACCATAGTAGAACACAGATGAAGCTTCTAAGTTGATGTAATAGCCAGTAAGAAGTAGTACAATTCAAGTTTTAGGTATCGATTATTGACTTCTTAGATGGCTTTGGTGCCTTGGACATGAGCTAGGACCTTAAGATTCTGCATGAAAGGAGGACTAGCAGCCGCGTTGCACGGGAGAATGTGAAATGTGTTCATATGTAGTAGAAACCTGAGAAATCCGTCCGTTTTCGTCATTTGTTATCGAATCGACTTAAAGCCCGTTCGTCACATTGGCCGCTCTTCTCTCTGAAACGGTTGTACTTATCGTCTGCAAAGCTATGTCGCGTGCTGCGGTATGCGGAGACAATAAAATCACCATACTAGAACACAGATGAAGCTTCTAAGTCGATGTAATAGCCAGTAAGAAGTAGTACAATTCAAGTTTTCGGTATCGATTATTGACTCCTTAGATGGATTTGGTGCCTTGGACATGAGCTAGGACCTTAAGATTCTGCATGAAAGGAGGACTAGCAGCCGAGTTGCACGGGAGAATATGAAAAGTGTTCATATGTAGTAAAAACCTGAGAAATCCGTCCGTTTTCGTCATTTGTTATCGAATCGACTTAAAGCCAGATCGTCACATTGGCCGCTCTTCTCTCTGAAACGGTTGTACTTATCGTCTGCAAAGCTATGTCGCGTGCTGCGGTATGCGGAGACACTAAAAGCACCATAGTAGAACACAGATGAAGCTTCTAAGTTGATGTAATAGCCAGTAAGAAGTAGTACAATTCAAGTTTTAGGTATCGATTATTGACTTTCTAGCTGGCTTTGGTGCCTTGGACATGAGCTAGGACCTTAAGATTCTGCATGAAAGGAGGACTAGCACCCGAGTTGCACGGGAGAATTTGAAAAGTGTTCATATGTAGTAAAAACCTGAGAAATCCGTCCGTTTTCGTCATTTGTTATCGAATCGACTTAAAGCCAGATTGTCACATTGGCCGCTCTTCTCTCTGAAACGGTTGTACTTATCGTCTGCAATGCTATGTCTCGTGCTGCGCTATGCGGAGACACTAAAAGGACCATAGTAGAATACAGATGAAGCTTCTAAGGTGATGTAATAGCCAGTAAGAAGTAGTACAATTCAAGATTTAGGTATCGATTATTGATTTCTTAGCTGGCTTTGGTGCCTTGGACATGAGCTAGGATCTCAAGATTCAGCATCAAAAGGAGGACTAGCAGCCGAGTTGCACGGGACAATGTGAAAAGTGTTCATACGTAGTAAAAACCTGAGAAATCCGTACCTTTTCGTCATTTGTTATCGAATCGACTTAAAGCCAGATCGTCATATTGGCCGCTCTTCTCTCTGAAACGGTTGTACTTATCGCCTGCAAAGCTATGTCGCGTGCTGCGGTATGCGGAGACACTAAAAGCACCATAGTACAACACAGATGAAGCTTCTAAGTTGATGTGATAGCCAGTAAGAAGTAGTACAATTCAAGTTTTAGGTATTGATTATTGACTTTTTAGCTGGCTTTGGTGCCTTGGACATGAGCTAGGACCTTAAGATTCTGCATAAAGGAGGACTAGCAGACGCGTTGTACGGGAGAATGTGAAATGTGTTCATATGTAGTAAAAACCTGAGAAATCCGTCCGTTTTCGTCATTTGTTATCAAATCGACTTAAAGCCAGATCGTCACATTGGCCGCTCTTCTCTCTGAAACGGTTGTACTTATCGTCTGGAAAGCTTTGTCGCGTGCTGCGGTATGCGGAGACACTAAAAGCACCATAGTAGAACACAGATGAAACTTCTAAGATGATGTAATAGCCAGTAAGAAGTAGTACAATTCAAGTTTTAGGTATCGATTATTGACATTTTAGCTGGCTTTGGTGCCTTGGACATGAGCTAGGACCTTAAGATTCTGCATGAAAGGAGGTCTAGCAGCCGCGTTGCACGGGAGAATGTGAAATGTGTTCATATGTAGTAGAAACCTGAGAAATCCGTCCGTTTTCGTCATTTGTTATCGAATCGACTTAAAGCCAGATTGTCACATTGGCCGCTCTTCTCTCTGAAACGGTTGTACTTATCGTCTGCAAAGCTATGTCGCGTGCTGCGGTATGCGGAGACAATAAAATCACCATACTAGAACACAGATGAAGCTTCTAAGTCGATGTAATAGCCAGTAAGAAGTAGTACAATTCAAGTTTTAGGTATCGATTATTGACTTCTTAGATGGATTTGGTGCCTTGGACATGAGCTAGGACCTTAAGATTCTGCATGGAAGGAGGACTAGCAGCCGAGTTGCACGGGAGAATGTGAAAAGTGTTCATATGTAGTAATAACCTGAGAAATCCGTCCGTTTTCGTCATTTGTTATCGAATCGTCTTAAAGCCAGATCGTCACATTGGCCGCTCTTCTCTCTGAAACGGTTGTACTTATCGTCTGCAAAGCTATGTCGCGTGCTGCGGTATGCGGAGACACTAAAAGCACCATAGTAGAACACAGATGAAGCTTCTAAGTTGGTGTAATAGCCAGTAAGAAGTAGTACAATTCAAGTTTTAGGTATCGATTATTGACTTTTTAGCTGGCTTTGGTGCCTTGGACATGAGCTAGGACCTTAAGATTCTGCATGAAAGGAGGACTAGCAGCCGAGTTGCACGGGAGAATTTGAAAAGTGTTCATATGTAGTAAAAACCTGAGAAATCCGTCCGTTTTCGTCATTTGTTATCGAATCGACTTAAAGCCAGATTGTCACATTGGCCGCTCTTCTCTCTGAAACGGTTGTACTTATCGTCTGCAATGCTATGTCTCGTGCTGCGCTATGCGGAGACACTAAAAGCACCATAGTAGAACACAGATGAAGCTTCTAAGTTGATGTAATAGCCAGTAAGAAGTAGTACAATTCAAGTATTAGGTATCGATTATTGATTTCTTAGCTGGCTTTGGTGCCTTGGACATGAGCTAGGATCTTAAGATTCAGCATCAAAAGGAGGACTAGCAGCCGAGTTGCACGGGACAATGTGAAAAGTGTTCATACGTAGTAAAAACCTGAGAAATCCGTAACTTTTCGTCATTTGTTATCGAATCGACTTAAAGCCAGATCGTCACATTGGCCGCTCTTCTCTCTGAAACGGTTGTACTTATCGTCTGCAAAGCTATGTCGCGTGCTGCGGTATGCGGAGACACTAAAAGCACCATAGTAGAACACAGATGAAGCTTCTAAGTTGATGTAATAGCCAGTAAGAAGTAGTACAATTCAAGTTTTAGGTATCGATTATTGACTTTTTAGCTGTCTTTGGTGCCTTGGGCATGAGCTAGGACCTTAAGATTCTGCATGAAAGGAGGACTAGCAGCCGCGTTGCACGGGAGAATGTGAAATGTGTTCATATGTAGTAGAAACCTGAGAAATCCGTCCGTTTTCGTCATTTGTTATCGAATCGACTTAAAGCCCGATCGTCACATCGGCCGCTCTTCTCTCTGAAACGGTTGTACTTATCGTCTGCAAAGCTATGTCGCGTGCTGCGGTATGCGGAGACAATAAAATCACCATACTAGAACACAGATGAAGCTTCTAAGTCGATGTAATAGCCAGTAAGAAGTAGTACAATTCAAGTTTTAGGTATCGATTATTGACTTCTTAGATGGATTTGGTGCCTTGGACATGAGCTAGGACCTTAAGATTCTGCTTGAAAGGAGGACTAGCAGCCGAGTTGCACGGGAGAATATGAAAAGTGTTCATATGTAGTAAAAACCTGAGAAATCCGTCCGTTTTCGTCATTTGTTATCGAATCGCCTTAAAGCCAGATCGTCACTTGGCCGCTCTTCTCTCTGAAACGGTTGTACTTATCGTCTGCAAAGCTATGTCGCGTGCTGCGGTATGCGGAGACACTAAAAGCACCATAGTAGAACACAGATGAAGCTTCTATGATGACGTAATAGCCAGTAAGAAGTACTACAATTCAAGTTTTAGGTATCGATTATTGACTTTTTAGCTGGCTTTGGTGCCTTGGACATGAGCTAGGATCTTATGATTCAGCATCAAAAGGAGGACTAGCAGCCGAGTTGCACGGGACAATGTGAAAAGTGTTCATACGTAGTAAAAACCTGTTATCGAATCGACTTAAAGCCAGATCGTCACATTGGGCGCTCTTCTCTCTGAAACGGTTGTACTTATCGTCTTCAAAGCTATGTCGCGTGCTGCGGTATGCGGAGACACTAAAAGCACCATAGTACAACACAGATGAAGCTTCTAAGTTGATGTGATAGCCAGTAAGAAGTAGTACAATTCAAGTTTTAGGTATTGATTATTGACTTTTTAGCTGGCTTTGGTGCCTTGGACATGAGCTAGGACCTTAAGATTCTGCATGAAAGGAGGACTAGCAGCCGCGTTGTACGGGAGAATGTGAAATGTGTTCATATGTAGTAAAAACCTGAGAAATCCGTCCGTTTTCGTCATTTGTTATCAAATCGACTTAAAGGCAGATCGTCACATTGGCTGCTCTTCTCTCTGAAACGGTTGTACTTATCGTCTGGAAAGCTTTGTCGCGTGCTGCGGTATGCGGAGACACTAAAAGCACCATAGTAGAACACAGATGAAGCTTCTAAGATGATGTAATAGCCAGTAAGAAGTAGTACAATTCAAGTTTTAGGTATCGATTATTGACTTTTTAGCTGGCCTTGGTGCCTTGGACATGAGCTATTACCTTAAGATTCTGCATGAAAGGAGGACTAGCAGCCGAGTTGCAGGGGAGAATGTGAAAAGTGTTCATATGTAGTAAAAACCTGAGAAATCCGTCCGTTTTCGTCATTTGTTATGGAATCGACTTAAAGCCAGATCGTCACATTGGCCGCTCTTCTCTCTGAAACGGTTGTACTTATCGTCTTCAAAGCTATGTCGCGTGCTGCGGTATGCGGAGACACTAAAAGCACCATAGTAGAACACAGATGAAGCTTCTAAGTTGATGTAATAGCCAGTAAGAAGTAGTACAATTCAAGTTTTAGGTATCGATTATTGACTTCTTAGCTGTCTTTGGTGCCTTGGACATGAGCTAGGACCTTAAGATTCTGCATGAAAGGAGGACTAGCAGCCGAGTTGCACGGGAGAATGTGAAAAGTGTTCATATGTAGTAAAAACCTGAGAAATCCGTCCGTTTTCGTCATTTGTTATCGAATCGACTTAAAGCCAGATCGTCACATTGGCCGCTCTTCTCTCTGAAACGGTTCTACTTATCGTCTGCAAAGCTATGTCGCGTGCTGCGGTATGCGGAGACACTAAAAGCACCATAGTAGAACACAGATGAAGCTTCTAATTTGATGTAATAGCCAGTAAGAAGTAGTACAATTCAAGTTTTAGGTATTGATTATTGAATTTTAAGCTGGCTTATATGCCTTGGACATGGGCTAGGACCTTAAGAATCTGCATGAAAGGAGGATTAGCAGCCGAGCTTCACGGGAGAATGTGTAAAGTGTTCATATGTAGTAAAAACCTGAGAAATCCGTCCGTTTTCGTCATTTGTTATCGAATCGACTTATAGCCAGATCGTCACATTGGCCTCTCTTCTCTCTGGAACGGTTGTACTTATTGTCTTCAAAGCTATGTCGCATGCTGCGGTATGCGGAGACACTAAAAGCACCATAGTAGATCACAGATGAAGCTTCTAAGTTGATGTAATAGCCAGTAAGAAGTAGTACAATTCAAGTTTTAGGTATCGATTATTGACTTTTTAGCTGGCTTTGGTCCCTTGGACATGATCTAGGACCTTAAGATTCTGCATGGAAGGAGGACTAGCAGCCGAGTTGCACGGGAGAATGTGAAAAGTGTTCATATGTAGTAAAAACCTGAGAAATCCGTCCGTTTTCGTCATTTGTTATCGAATCGACTTAGAGCCAGATCGTCACATTGGCCTCTCTTCTCTCTGGAACGGTTGTACTTATCGTCTGCAAAGCTATGTCGCGTGCTGCGGTATGCGGAGACACTAAAAGCACCATAGTAGAACACAGATGAAGCTTCTAAGTTGATGTAATAGCCAGTAAGAAGTAGTACAATTCAAGTTTTAGGTATCGATTATTGACTTTTTAGCTGGCTTTGGTGCCTTGGACATGAGCTAGGACCTTAAGATTCTGCATGAAAGGAGGACTAGCAGCCGAGTTGCACGGGAGAATTTGAAAAGTGTTCATATGTAGTAAAAACCTGAGAAATCCGTCCGTTTTCGTCATTTGTTATAGAATCGACTTAAAGCCAGATTGTCACATTGGGCGCTCTTCTCTCTGAAACGGTTGTACTTATCGTCTGCAATGCTATGTCTCGTGCTGCGCTATGCGGAGACACTAAAAGCACCATAGTAGAACACAGATGAAGCTTCTAAGTTGATGTAATAGCCAGTAAGAAGTAGTACAATTCAAGTTTTAGGTATCGATTATTGACTTTTTAGCTGTCTTTGGTGCCTTGGACATGAGCTAGGACCTTAAGATTCTGCATGAAAGGAGGACAAGCAGCCGAGCTGCATGGGAGAATGTGAAAAGTGTTCAAATAGAGTAAAAACCTGAGAAATCCATCCGTTTTCGTCATTTTTATCGAATCGACTTAAAGCCAAATCGTCACATTCGCCGCTCTGCTCTCTGAAACGGTTGTATTTATCGTCTGCAAAGCTATGTCGCGTACTGCGGTGTGCGGAGACACTAAAAGCACCATAGTAGACACAGATGTAGCTTCTAAGATGATGTAATAGCCAGTAAGAAGTAGTACAATTCAAGTTTTAGGTATCGATTATTGACTTTTTAGCTGGCTTTGGTGCCTTGGACATGAGCTAGGACCTTAAGATTCTGCATGAAAGGAGGACTAGCTGCCGAGTTGCACGGGAGAATGTGAAAAGTGTTCATATGTAGTAAAAACCTGAGAAATCCGTCCGTTTTCGTCATTTGTTATCGAATCGACTTAAAGCCAGATCGTCATATTGGCCGCTCTTCTCTCTGAAACGGTTGTACTTATCGTCTGCAAAGCTATGTCGCGTGCTGCGGTATGCGGAGACAATAAAATCACCATACTAGAACACAGATGAAGCTTCTAAGTCGATGTAATAGCCAGTAAGAAGTAGTACAATTCAAGTTTTAGGTATCGATTATTGACTTCTTAGATGGATTTGGTGCCTTGGACATGAGCTAGGACCTTAAGATTCTGCATGAAAGGAGAACTAGCAGCCGAGTTGCACGGGAGAATATGAAAAGTGTTCATATGTAGTAAAAACCTGAGAAATCCGTCCGTTTTCGTCATTTGTTATCGAATCGACTTAAAGCCAGATCGTCACATTGGCCGCTCTTCTCTCTGAAACGGTTGTACTTATCGTCTGCAAAGCTATGTCGCGTGCTGCGGTATGCGGAGACACTAAAAGCACCATAGTAGTACACAGATGAAGCTTCTAAGTTGATGTAATAGCCAGTAAGAAGTAGTACAATTCAAGTTTTAGGTATCGATTATTGATTTCTTAGTTGGCTTTGGTGCCTTGGACACGAGCTAGGATCTTAAGATTCTGCATCAAAAGGAGGACTAGCAGCCGAGTTGCACGGGACAATGTGAAAAGTGTTCATACGTAGTAAAAACCTGAGAAATCCGTCCCTTTTCGTCATTTGTTATCGAATCGACTTAAAGCCAGATCGTCACATTGGCCGCTCTTCTCTCTGAAACGGTTGTACTTATCGTCTTCAAAGCTATGTCGCGTGCTGCGGTATGCGGAGACACTAAAAGCACCATAGTAGAACACAGATGAAGCTTCTAAGTTGATGTAAAGGCAGTAAGAAGTAGTACAATTCAAGTTTTAGGTATCGATTATTGATTTCTTAGCTGGCTTTGGTGCCTTTTTACATGAGCTAGGATCTTAAGATTCTGCATCAAAAGGAGGACTAGCAGCCGAGTTGCACGGGACAATGTGAAAAGTGTTCATACGTAGTAAAAACCTGAGAAATCCGTCCCTTTTCGTCATTTGTTATCGACTCGACTTAAAGCCAGATCGTCACATTGGCCGCTCTTCACTCTGAAACGGTTGTACTTATCGTCTGCAAAGCTATGTCGCGTGCTGCGGTATGCGGAGACACTAAAAGCACCATAGTGGAACACAGATTAAGCTTCTAAGTTGATGTAATAGCCAGTAAGAAGTAGTACAATTCAAGTTTTAGGTATCGATTATTGACTTTTTAGCTGTCTTTGGTGCCTTGGACATGAGCTAGGACCTTAAGATTCTGCATGAAAGGAGGACTAGCAGCCGCGTTGCACGGGAGAATGTGAAATGTGTTCATATGTAGTAGAAACCTGAGAAATCCGTCCGTTTTCGTCATTTGTTATCGAATCGACTTAAAGCCCGATCGTCACATTGGCCGCTCTTCTCTCTGAAACGGTTGTACTTATCGTCTGCAAAGCTATGTCGCGTGCTGCGGTATGCGGAGAAAATAAAATCACCATACTAGAACACAGATGAAGCTTCTAAGTCGATGTAATAGCCAGTAAGAAGTAGTACAATTCAAGTTTTAGGAATCGATTATTGACTTCTTAGATGGATTTGGTGCCTTGGACATGAGCTAGGACCTTAAGATTCTGCATGAAAGGAGGACTAGCAGCCGAGTTGCACGGGACAATATGAAAAGTGTTCATATGTAGTAAAAACCTGAGAAATCCGTCCGTTTTCGTCATTTGTTATCGAATCGCCTTAAAGCCAGATCGTCACTTGGCCGCTCTTCTCTCTGAAACGGTTGTACTTATCGTCTGCAAAGCTATGTCGCGTGCTGCGGTATGCGGAGACACTAAAAGCACCATAGTAGAACACAGATGAAGCTTCTAAGTTGATGTAATAGCCAGTAAGAAGTAGTACAATTCACGTTTTAGGTATCGATTATTGACTTCTTAGATGGATTTGGTGCCTTGGACATGATCTAGGACCTTAAGATTTTGCATGAAAGGAGGACTAGCAGCCGCGTTGCACGGAAGAATGTGAAATGTGTTCATATGTAGTAGAAACCTGAGAAATCCGTCCGTTTTCGTCATTTGTTATCGAATCGCCTTAAAGCCAGATCGTCACTTGGCCGCTCTTCTCTCTGAAACGGTTGTACTTATCGTCTGCAAAGCTATGTCGCGTGCTGCGGTATGCGGAGACAGTAAAATCACCATAGTAGAACACAGATGAAGCTTCTAATTTGATGTAATAGCCAGTAAGAAGTAGTACAATTCAAGTTTTAGGTATTGATTATTGACTTTTTAGCTGGCTTTGATGCCTTGGACATGAGCTAGGACCTTAAGAATCTGCATGAAAGGAGGATTAGCAGCCGAGTTGCACGGGAGAATATGAAAAGTGTTCATATGTAGTAAAAACCTGAGAAATCCGTCCGTTTTCGTCATTTGTTATCGAATCGACTTAAAGCCAGATCGTCACATTGGCCGCTCTCTGAAACGGTTGTACTTATCGTCTTCAAAGCTATGTCGCGTGCTGCGGTATGCGGAGACACTAAAAGCACCATAGTAGAACACAGATGAAGCTTCTAAGTTGATGTAATAGCCAGTAAGAAGTAGTACAATTCAAGTTTTAGGTATCGATTATTGATTTCTTTGTTGGCTTTGGTGCCTTGGACATGAGCTAGGTTCTTAAGATTCTGCATCAAAAGGAGGTCTAGCAGCCGAGTTGCACGGGACAATGTGAAAAGTGTTCATACGTAGTAAAAACTTGAGAAATCCGTCCCTTTTCGTCATTTGTTATCGAATCGACTTAAAGCCAGATCGTCACATTGGCCGCTCTTCTCTCTGAAACGGTTGTACTTATCGTCTTCAAAGCTATGTCGCGTGCTGCGGTATGCGGAGACACTAAAAGCACCATAGTAGAACACAGATGAAGCTTCTAAGTTGATGTAATAGCCAGTAAGAAGTAGTAAAATTCAAGTTTTAGGTATCGATTATTGACTTCTTAGCTGGCTTTGGTGCCTTGGACATGAGCTAGGACCTTAAGATTCTGCATGAAAGGAGGACTAGCAGCCGAGTTGCACGGAAGAATGTGAAAAGTGTTCATATGTAGTAGAAACCTGAGAAATCCGTCCGTTTTCGTCATTTGTTATCGAATCGACTTAAAGCCAGATCGTCACATTGGCCGCTCTTCTCTCTGAAACGGTTCTACTTATCGTCTGCAAAGCTATGTCGCGTGCTGCGGTATGCGGAGACACTAAAAGCACCATAGTAGAACACAGATGAAGCTTCTAAGTTGATGTAATAGCCAGTAAGAAGTAGTACAATTCAAGTTTTAGGTATCGATTATTGACTTTTTAGCTGTCTTTGGTGCCTTGGACATGAGCTAGGACCTTAAGATTCTGCATGAAAGGAGGACTAGCAGCCGCGTTGCACGGGAGAATGTGAAATGTGTTCATATGTAGTAGAAAGTGAGAAATCCGTCGGTTTCGTCATTTGTTATCGAATCGACTTACAGCCCGATCGTCACATTGCCCGCTCTACTCTCTGAAACGGTTGTACTTATCGTCTGCAAAGCTATGTCGCGTGCTGCGGTATGCGGAGAAAATAAAATCACCATACTAGAACACAGATGAAGCTTCTAAGTCGATGTAATAGCCAGTAAGAAGTAGTACAATTCAAGTTTTAGGTATCGATTATTGACATTTTAGCTGGCTTTGGTGCCTTGGACATGAGCTAGGACCTTAAGATTCTGCATGAAAGGAGGTCTAGCAGCCGCGTTGCACGGGAGAATGTGAAATGTGTTCATATGTAGTAGAAACCTGAGAAATCCGTCCGTTTTCGTCATTTGTTATCGAATCGACTTAAAGCCAGATTGTCACATTGGCCGCTCTTCTCTCTGAAACGGTTGTACTTATCGTCTGCAAAGCTATGTCGCGTGCTGCGGTATGCGGAGACAATAAAATCACCATACTAGAACACAGATGAAGCTTCTAAGTCGATGTAATAGCCAGTAAGAAGTAGTACAATTCAAGTTTTAGGTATCGATTATTGACTTCTTAGATGGATTTGGTGCCTTGGACATGAGCTAGGACCTTAAGATTCTGCATGAAAGGAGGACTAGCAGCCGAGTTGCACGGGAGAATATGAAAAGTGTTCATATGTAGTAAAAACCTGAGAAATCCGTCCGTTTTCGTCATTTGTTATCGAATCGCCTTAAAGCCAGATCGTCACTTGGCCGCTCTTCTCTCTGAAACGGTTGTACTTATCGTCTGCAAAGCTATGTCGCGTGCTGCGGTATGCGGAGCCACTAAAAGCACCATAGTAGAACACAGAGGAAGCTTCTATGATGATGTAATAGACAGTAAGAAGTAGTACAATTCAAGTATGAGGTATCGATTATTGACTTTTTAGCTGGCTTTGGTCCCTTGGACATGAGCTAGGACCTTAAGATTCTGCATGGAAGGAGGACTAGCAGCCGAGTTGCACGGGAGAATGTGAAAAGTGTTCATATGTAGTAATAACCTGAGAAATCCGTCCGTTTTCGTCATTTGTTATCGAATCGTCTTAAAGCCAGATCGTCACATTGGCCGCTCTTCTCTCTGAAACGGTTGTACTTATCGTCTGCAAAGCTATGTCGCGTGCTGCGGTATGCGGAGACACTAAAAGCACCATAGTAGAACACAGATGAAGCTTCTAAGTTGGTGTAATAGCCAGTAAGAAGTAGTACAATTCAAGTTTTAGGTATCGATTATTGACTTTTTAGCTGGCTTTGGTGCCTTGGACATGAGCTAGGACCTTAAGATTCTGCATGAAAGGAGGACTAGCAGCCGAGTTGCACGGGAGAATTTGAAAAGTGTTCATATGTAGTAAAAACCTGAGAAATCCGTCCGTTTTCGTCATTTGTTATCGAATCGACTTAAAGCCAGATTGTCACATTGGCCGCTCTTCTCTCTGAAACGGTTGTACTTATCGTCTGCAATGCTATGTCTCGTGCTGCGCTATGCGGAGACACTAAAAGCACCATAGTAGAACACAGATGAAGCTTCTAAGTTGATGTAATAGCCAGTAAGAAGTAGTACAATTCAAGTATTAGGTATCGATTATTGATTTCTTAGCTGGCTTTGGTGCCTTGGACATGAGCTAGGATCTTAAGATTCAGCATCAAAAGGAGGACTAGCAGCCGAGTTGCACGGGACAATGTGAAAAGTGTTCATACGTAGTAAAAACCTGAGAAATCCGTAACTTTTCGTCATTTGTTATCGAATCGACTTAAAGCCAGATCGTCACATTGGCCGCTCTTCTCTCTGAAACGGTTGTACTTATCGTCTGCAAAGCTATGTCGCGTGCTGCGGTATGCGGAGACACTAAAAGCACCATAGTAGAACACAGATGAAGCTTCTAAGTTGATGTAATAGCCAGTAAGAAGTAGTACAATTCAAGTTTTAGGTATCGATTATTGACTTTTTAGCTGTCTTTGGTGCCTTGGACATGAGCTAGGACCTTAAGATTCTGCATGAAAGGAGGACTAGCAGCCGCGTTGCACGGGAGAATGTGAAATGTGTTCATATGTAGTAGAAACCTGAGAAATCCGTCCGTTTTCGTCATTTGTTATCGAATCGACTTAAAGCCCGATCGTCACATCGGCCGCTCTTCTCTCTGAAACGGTTGTACTTATCGTCTGCAAAGCTATGTCGCGTGCTGCGGTATGCGGAGACAATAAAATCACCATACTAGAACACAGATGAAGCTTCTAAGTCGATGTAATAGCCAGTAAGAAGTAGTACAATTCAAGTTTTAGGTATCGATTATTGACTTCTTAGATGGATTTGGTGCCTTGGACATGAGCTAGGACCTTAAGATTCTGCTTGAAAGGAGGACTAGCAGCCGAGTTGCACGGGAGAATATGAAAAGTGTTCATATGTAGTAAAAACCTGAGAAATCCGTCCGTTTTCGTCATTTGTTATCGAATCGCCTTAAAGCCAGATCGTCACTTGGCCGCTCTTCTCTCTGAAACGGTTGTACTTATCGTCTGCAAAGCTATGTCGCGTGCTGCGGTATGCGGAGACACTAAAAGCACCATAGTAGAACACAGATGAAGCTTCTATGATGACGTAATAGCCAGTAAGAAGTACTACAATTCAAGTTTTAGGTATCGATTATTGACTTTTTAGCTGGCTTTGGTGCCTTGGACATGAGCTAGGATCTTAAGATTCAGCATCAAAAGGAGGACTAGCAGCCGAGTTGCACGGGACAATGTGAAAAGTGTTCATACGTAGTAAAAACCTGTTATCGAATCGACTTAAAGCCAGATCGTCACATTGGGCGCTCTTCTCTCTGAAACGGTTGTACTTATCGTCTTCAAAGCTATGTCGCGTGCTGCGGTATGCGGAGACACTAAAAGCACCTTAGTACAACACAGATGAAGCTTCTAAGTTGATGTGATAGCCAGTAAGAAGTAGTACAATTCAAGTTTTAGGTATTGATTATTGACTTTTTAGCTGGCTTTGGTGCCTTGGACATGAGCTAGGACCTTAAGATTCTGCATGAAAGGAGGACTAGCAGCCGCGTTGTACGGGAGAATGTGAAATGTGTTCATATGTAGTAAAAACCTGAGAAATCCGTCCGTTTTCGTCATTTGTTATCAAATCGACTTAAAGGCAGATCGTCACATTGGCTGCTCTTCTCTCTGAAACGGTTGTACTTATCGTCTGGAAAGCTTTGTCGCGTGCTGCGGTATGCGGAGACACTAAAAGCACCATAGTAGAACACAGATGAAGCTTCTAAGATGATGTAATAGCCAGTAAGAAGTAGTACAATTCAAGTTTTAGGTATCGATTATTGACTTTTTAGCTGGCCTTGGTGCCTTGGACATGAGCTATTACCTTAAGATTCTGCATGAAAGGAGGACTAGCAGCCGAGTTGCAGGGGAGAATGTGAAAAGTGTTCATATGTAGTAAAAACCTGAGAAATCCGTCCGTTTTCGTCATTTGTTATCGAATCGACTTAAAGCCAGATCGTCACATTGGCCGCTCTTCTCTATGAAACGGTTGTACTTATCGTCTTCAAAGCTATGTCGCGTGCTGCGGTATGCGGAGACACTAAAAGCACCATAGTAGAACACAGATGAAGCTTCTAAGTTGATGTAATAGCCAGTAAGAAGTAGTACAATTCAAGTTTTAGGTATCGATTATTGACTTCTTAGCTGTCTTTGGTGCCTTGGACATGAGCTAGGACCTTAAGGTTCTGCATGAAAGGAGGACTAGCAGCCGAGTTGCACGGGAGAATGTGAAAAGTGTTCATATGTAGTAAAAACCTGAGAAATCCGTCCGTTTTCGTCATTTGTTATCGAATCGACTTAAAGCCAGATCGTCACATTGGCCGCTCTTCTCTCTGAAACGGTTCTACTTATCGTCTGCAAAGCTATGTCGCGTGCTGCGGTATGCGGAGACACTAAAAGCACCATAGTAGAACACAGATGAAGCTTCTAATTTGATGTAATAGCCAGTAAGAAGTAGTACAATTCAAGTTTTAGGTATTGATTATTGAATTTTAAGCTGGCTTATATGCCTTGGACATGGGCTAGGACCTTAAGAATCTGCATGAAAGGAGGATTAGCAGCCGAGCTGCACGGGAGAATGTGTAAAGTGTTCATATGTAGTAAAAACCTGAGAAATCCGTCCGTTTTCGTCATTTGTTATCGAATCGACTTATAGCCAGATCGTCACATTGGCCTCTCTTCTCTCTGGAACGGTTGTACTTATTGTCTTCAAAGCTATGTCGCATGCTGCGGTATGCGGAGACACTAAAAGCACCATAGTAGATCACAGATGAAGCTTCTAAGTTGATGTAATAGCCAGTAAGAAGTAGTACAATTCAAGTTTTAGGTATCGATTATTGACTTTTTAGCTGGCTTTGGTCCCTTGGACATGATCTAGGACCTTAAGATTCTGCATGGAAGGAGGACTAGCAGCCGAGTTGCACGGGAGAATGTGAAAAGTGTTCATATGTAGTAAAAACCTGAGAAATCCGTCCGTTTTCGTCATTTGTTATCGAATCGACTTAGAGCCAGATCGTCACATTGGCCTCTCTTCTCTCTGGAACGGTTGTACTTATCGTCTGCAAAGCTATGTCGCGTGCTGCGGTATGCGGAGACACTAAAAGCACCATAGTAGAACACAGATGAAGCTTCTAAGTTGATGTAATAGCCAGTAAGAAGTAGTACAATTCAAGTTTTAGGTATCGATTATTGACTTTTTAGCTGGCTTTGGTGCCTTGGACATGAGCTAGGACCTTAAGATTCTGCATGAAAGGAGGACTAGCAGCCGAGTTGCACGGGAGAATTTGAAAAGTGTTCATATGTAGTAAAAACCTGAGAAATCCGTCCGTTTTCGTCATTTGTTATCGAATCGACTTAAAGCCAGATTGTCACATTGGCCGCTCTTCTCTCTGAAACGGTTGTACTTATCGTCTGCAATGCTATGTCTCGTGCTGCGCTATGCGGAGACACTAAAAGCACCATAGTAGAACACAGATGAAGCTTCTAAGTTGATGTAATAGCCAGTAAGAAGTAGTACAATTCAAGTTTTAGGTATCGATTATTGACTTTTTAGCTGTCTTTGGTGCCTTGGACATGAGCTAGGACCTTAAGATTCTGCATGAAAGGAGGACAAGCAGCCGAGCTGCATGGGAGAATGTGAAAAGTGTTCAAATAGAGTAAAAACCTGAGAAATCCATCCGTTTTCGTCATTTTTATCGAATCGACTTAAAGCCAAATCGTCACATTCGCCGCTCTGCTCTCTGAAACGGTTGTATTTATCGTCTGCAAAGCTATGTCGCGTACTGCGGTATTCGGAGACACTAAAAGCACCATAGTAGACACAGATGTAGCTTCTAAGATGATGTAATAGCCAGTAAGAAGTAGTACAATTCAAGTTTTAGGTATCGATTATTGACTTTTTAGCTGGCTTTGGTGCCTTGGACATGAGCTAGGACCTTAAGATTCTGCATGAAAGGAGGACTAGCTGCCGAGTTGCACGGGAGAATGTGAAAAGTGTTCATATGTAGTAAAAACCTGAGAAATCCGTCCGTTTTCGTCATTTGTTATCGAATCGACTTAAAGCCAGATCGTCATATTGGCCGCTCTTCTCTCTGAAACGGTTGTACTTATCGTCTGCAAAGCTATGTCGCGTGCTGCGGTATGCGGAGACAATAAAATCACCATACTAGAACACAGATGAAGCTTCTAAGTCGATGTAATAGCCAGTAAGAAGTAGTACAATTCAAGTTTTAGGTATCGATTATTGACTTCTTAGATGGATTTGGTGCCTTGGACATGAGCTAGGACCTTAAGATTCTGCATGAAAGGAGGACTAGCAGCCGAGTTGCACGGGAGAATATGAAAAGTGTTCATATGTAGTAAAAACCTGAGAAATCCGTCCGTTTTCGTCATTTGTTATCGAATCGACTTAAAGCCAGATCGTCACATTGGCCGCTCTTCTCTCTGAAACGGTTGTACTTATCGGCTGCAAAGCTATGTCGCCTGCTGCGGTATGCGGAGACACTAAAAGCACCATAGTAGTACACAGATGAAGCTTCTAAGTTGATGTAATAGCCAGTAAGAAGTAGTACAATTCAAGTTTTAGGTATCGATTATTGATTTCTTAGTTGGCTTTGGTGCCTTGGACACGAGCTAGGATCTTAAGATTCTGCATCAAAAGGAGGACTAGCAGCCGAGTTGCACGGGACAATGTGAAAAGTGTTCATACGTAGTAAAAACCTGAGAAATCCGTCCCTTTTCGTCATTTGTTATCGAATCGACTTAAAGCCAGATCGTCACATTGGCCGCTCTTCTCTCTGAAACGGTTGTACTTATCGTCTTCAAAGCTATGTCGCGTGCTGCGGTATGCGGAGACACTAAAAGCACCATAGTAGAACACAGATGAAGCTTCTAAGTTGATGTAAAGGCAGTAAGAAGTAGTACAATTCAAGTTTTAGGTATCGATTATTGATTTCTTAGCTGGCTTTGGTGCCTTTTTACATGAGCTAGGATCTTAAGATTCTGCATCAAAAGGAGGACTAGCAGCCGAGTTGCACGGGACAATGTGAAAAGTGTTCATACGTAGTAAAAACCTGAGAAATCCGTCCCTTTTCGTCATTTGTTATCGACTCGACTTAAAGCCAGATCGTCACATTGGCCGCTCTTCACTCTGAAACGGTTGTACTTATCGTCTGCAAAGCTATGTCGCGTGCTGCGGTATGCGGAGACACTAAAAGCACCATAGTGGAACACAGATTAAGCTTCTAAGTTGATGTAATAGCCAGTAAGAAGTAGTACAATTCAAGTTTTAGGTATCGATTATTGACTTTTTAGCTGTCTTTGGTGCCTTGGACATGAGCTAGGACCTTAAGATTCTGCATGAAAGGAGGACTAGCAGCCGCGTTGCACGGGAGAATGTGAAATGTGTTCATATGTAGTAGAAACCTGAGAAATCCGTCCGTTTTCGTCATTTGTTATCGAATCGACTTAAAGCCCGATCGTCACATTGGCCGCTCTTCTCTCTGAAACGGTTGTACTTATCGTCTGCAAAGCTATGTCGCGTGCTGCGGTATGCGGAGAAAATAAAATCACCATACTAGAACACAGATGAAGCTTCTAAGTCGATGTAATAGCCAGTAAGAAGTAGTACAATTCAAGTTTTAGGAATCGATTATTGACTTCTTAGATGGATTTGGTGCCTTGGACATGAGCTAGGACCTTAAGATTCTGCATGAAAGGAGGACTAGCAGCCGAGTTGCACGGGACAATATGAAAAGTGTTCATATGTAGTAAAAACCTGAGAAATCCGTCCGTTTTCGTCATTTGTTATCGAATCGCCTTAAAGCCAGATCGTCACTTGGCCGCTCTTCTCTCTGAAACGGTTGTACTTATCGTCTGCAAAGCTATGTCGCGTGCTGCGGTATGCGGAGACACTAAAAGCACCATAGTAGAACACAGATGAAGCTTCTAAGTTGATGTAATAGCCAGTAAGAAGTAGTACAATTCACGTTTTAGGTATCGATTATTGACTTCTTAGATGGATTTGGTGCCTTGGACATGATCTAGGACCTTAAGATTTTGCATGAAAGGAGGACTAGCAGCCGCGTTGCACGGAAGAATGTGAAATGTGTTCATATGTAGTAGAAACCTGAGAAATCCGTCCGTTTTCGTCATTTGTTATCGAATCGCCTTAAAGCCAGATCGTCACTTGGCCGCTCTTCTCTCTGAAACGGTTGTACTTATCGTCTGCAAAGCTATGTCGCGTGCTGCGGTATGCGGAGACAGTAAAATCACCATAGTAGAACACAGATGAAGCTTCTAATTTGATGTAATAGCCAGTAAGAAGTAGTACAATTCAAGTTTTAGGTATTGATTATTGACTTTTTAGCTGGCTTTGATGCCTTGGACATGAGCTAGGACCTTAAGAATCTGCATGAAAGGAGGATTAGCAGCCGAGTTGCACGGGAGAATACGAAAAGTGTTCATATGTAGTAAAAACCTGAGAAATCCGTCCGTTTTCGTCATTTGTTATCGAATCGACTTAAAGCCAGATCGTCACATTGGCCGCTCTCTGAAACGGTTGTACTTATCGTCTTCAAAGCTATGTCGCGTGCTGCGGTATGCGGAGACACTAAAAGCACCATAGTAGAACACAGATGAAGCTTCTAAGTTGATGTAATAGCCAGTAAGAAGTAGTACAATTCAAGTTTTAGGTATCGATTATTGATTTCTTTGTTGGCTTCGGTGCCTTGGACATGAGCTAGGTTCTTAAGATTCTGCATCAAAAGGAGGTCTAGCAGCCGAGTTGCACGGGACAATGTGAAAAGTGTTCATACGTAGTAAAAACTTGAGAAATCCGTCCCTTTTCGTCATTTGTTATCGAATCGACTTAAAGCCAGATCGTCACATTGGCCGCTCTTCTCTCTGAAACGGTTGTACTTATCGTCTTCAAAGCTATGTCGCGTGCTGCGGTATGCGGAGACACTAAAAGCACCATAGTAGAACACAGATGAAGCTTCTAAGTTGATGTAATAGCCAGTAAGAAGTAGTAAAATTCAAGTTTTAGGTATCGATTATTGACTTCTTAGCTGGCTTTGGTGCCTTGGACATGAGCTAGGACCTTAAGATTCTGCATGAAAGGAGGACTAGCAGCCGAGTTGCACGGAAGAATGTGAAAAGTGTTCATATGTAGTAAAAACCTGAGAAATCCGTCCGTTTTCGTCATTTGTTATCGAATCGACTTAAAGCCAGATCGTCACATTGGCCGCTCTTCTCTCTGAAACGGTTCTACTTATCGTCTGCAAAGCTATGTCGCGTGCTGCGGTATGCGGAGACACTAAAAGCACCATAGTAGAACACAGATGAAGCTTCTAAGTTGATGTAATAGCCAGTAAGAAGTAGTACAATTCAAGTTTTAGGTATCGATTATTGACTTTTTAGCTGTCTTTGGTGCCTTGGACATGAGCTAGGACCTTAAGATTCTGCATGAAAGGAGGACTAGCAGCCGCGTTGCACGGGAGAATGTGAAATGTGTTCATATGTAGTAGAAAGTGAGAAATCCGTCGGTTTCGTCATTTTTTATCGAATCGACTTACAGCCCGATCGTCACATTGCCCGCTCTACTCTCTGAAACGGTTGTACTTATCGTCTGCAAAGCTATGTCGCGTGCTGCGGTATGCGGAGAAAATAAAATCACCATACTAGAACACAGACGAAGCTTCTAAGTCGATGTAATAGCCAGTAAGAAGTAGTACAATTCAAGTTTTAGGTATCGATTATTGACTTCTTAGATGGATTTGGTGCCTTGGACATGAGCTAGGACCTTAAGAGTCTGCATGAAAGGAGGACTAGCAGCCGAGTTGCACGGGACAATATGAAAAGTGTTCATATGTAGTAAAAACCTGAGAAATCCGTCCGTTTTCGTCATTTGTTATCGAATCGCCTTAAAGCCAGATCGTCACTTGGCCGCTCTTCTCTCTGAAACGGTTGTACTTATCGTCTGCAAAGCTATGTCGCGTGCTGCGGTATGCGGAGACACTAAAAGCACCATAGTAGAACACAGATGAAGCTTCTAAGTTGATGTAATAGCCAGTAAGAAGTAGTACAATTCACGTTTTAGGTATCGATTATTGACTTCTTAGATGGATTTGGTGCCTTGGACATGAGCTAGGACCTTAAGATTCTGCATGAAAGGAGGACTAGCAGCCGCGTTGCACGGGAGAATGTGAAATGTGTTCATATGTAGTAGAAACCTGAGAAATCCGTCCGTTTTCGTCATTTGTTATCGAATCGACTTAAAGCCCGATTGTCACTTGGCCGCTCTTCTCTCTGAAACGGTAGTACTTAAGGTCTGCAAAGCTATGTCGCGTGCTGCGGTATGCGGAGACAATAACATCACCATAGTAGAACACAGATGAAGCTTCTAATTTGATGTAATAGCCAGTAAGATGTAGTACAATTCAAGTTTTAGGTATCGATTATTGACTTTTTAGCTGGCTTTGGTGCCTTGGACATGAGCTAGGACCTTAAGATTCTGCATGAAAGGAGGACTAGCAGCCGCGTGGTACGGGAGAATGTGAAAAGTGTTCATATGTAGTAAAAACCTGAGAAATCCGTCCGTTTTCGTCATTTGTTATCGAATCGACTTAAAGCCAGATCGTCACATTGGCTGCTCTTCTCTCTGAAACGGTTGTACTTATCGTCTGGAAAGCTTTTTCGCGTGCTGCGGTATGCGGAGACACTAAAAGCACCATAGTAGAACACAGATGAAGCTTCTAAGATGATGTAATAGCCAGTAAGAAGTAGTACAATTCAAGTTTTAGGTATCGATTATTGACTTTTTAGCTGGCTTTGGTGCCTTGGACATGAGCTAGGACCTTAAGATTCTGCATGAAAGGAGGACTAGCAGCCGAGTTGCACGGGAGAATGTGAAAAGTGTTCATATGTAGTAAAAACCTGAGAAATCCGTCCGTTTTCGTCATTTGTTATCGAATCGACTTAAAGCCAGATCGTCACATTGGCCGCTCTTCTGTCTGAAACGGTTGTACTTATCGTCTGCAAAGCTATGTCGCGTGCTGCGGTATGCGGAGACACTAAAAGCACCATAGTAGAACACAGATGAAGCTTCTATGATGATGTAATAGCCAGTAAGAAGTAGTACAATTCAAGTTTTAGGTATCGATTATTGACTTTTTAGCTGTCTTTGGTGCCTTGGACATGAGCTAGGACCTTAAGATTCTGCATGAAAGGAGGACTAGCCGCCGCGTTGGATAGGAGAATGTGAAGAGTGTTCATATGTAGTAAAAACCTGAGAAATCCGTCCGTTTTCGTCATTTGTTATCGAATCGACTTACAGCCAGATCGTCACATTGGCCCCTCTTTTCTCTGAAACGGTTGTACTTATCGTCTGCAAAGCTATGTCGCGTGGTGCGGTGTGCGGAGACACTAAAAGCACCATGGTAGAACACAGATGAAGCTTCTAAGTTGATGTAATAGCCAGTAAGAAGTAGTACAATTCAAGTTTTAGGTATCGATTATTGACTTTTTAGCTGGCTTTGGTGCCTTGGACATGAGCTAGGACCTTAAGATTCTGCATGAAAGGAGGACTAGCAGCCGCGTTGCACGGGAGAATGTGAAATGTGTTCATATGTAGTAGAAACCTGAGAAATCCGTCCGTTTTCGTCATTTGTTATCGAATCGACTTAAAGCCCGATCGTCACATTGGCCGCTCTTCTCTCTGAAACGGTTGTACTTATCGTCTTCAAAGCTATGTCGCGTGCTGCGGTATGCGGAGACAATAAAATCACCATAGTAGAACACAGATGAAGCTTTAAGTCGATGTAATAGCCAGTAAGAAGTAGTACAATGAAAGTTTTAGGTACTGTTTATTGACTTTTTTGCTGGCTTTGGTGCCTTGGACATGAGCTAGGACCTTAAGATTCTACATGAAAGGAGGACTAGCAGCCGAGTTGCCCAGGAGAATGTGAAAAGTGTTCATATGTAGTAAAAACCTGAGAAATCCGTCCGTTTTCGTCATTTGTTATCGAATCGACTTAAAGCCAGATCGTCACATTGGCCGCTCTTCTCTCTGAAACGGTTGTTCTTATCGTCTTCAAAGCTATGTCGCGTGATGCGGTATGCGGAGACAATAAAATCACCATAGTAGAACACAGATGAAGCTTCTAAGTCGATGTAATAGCCAGAAAGAAGTAGTACAATTCAAGTTTTAGGTACTGATTATTGACTTTTTAGCTGGCTTTGGGGCCTTGGACATGAGCTAGGACCTTAAGATTCTGCATGAAAGGAGGACGAGCAGCCGAGTTGCACGCGAGAATGTGAAAAGTGTTCATATGTAGTAAAAACCTGAGAAATCCGTCCGTTTTCGTCATTTGTTATCGAATCGATTTAAAGCCAGATCGTCACATTGGCCGCTCTTCTCTCTGAAACGGTTGTACTTATCGTCTGCAAAGCTATGTCGCGTGCTGCGGTATGCGGAGACACTAAAAGCACCATAGTAGAACACAGATGAAACTTCTATGATGATGTAATAGCCAGTAAGAAGTAGTACAATTCAAGTTTTAGGTATTGATTATTGACTTTTTAGCTGGCTTTGGTGCCTTGGACATGAGCTAGGACCTTAAGATTCTGCATGAAAGGAGGACTAGCAGCCGCGTTGGATAGGAGAATGTGAAAAGTGTTCATATGTAGTAAAAACCTGAGAAATCCGTCCGTTTTCGTCATTTGTTATCGAATCGACTTAAAGCCAGATCGTCACATTGGCCGCTCTTCTGTCTGAAACGGTTGTACTTATCGTCTGCAAAACTATGTCGCGTGCTGCGGTATGCGGAGAAACTAAAAGCACCGTTGTAGAACACAGATGAAGCTTCTAAGTTGATGTAATAGCCAGTAAGAAGTAGTACAGTTCAAGTTTTAGGTATCGATTATTGACTTTTTAGCTGGCTTTGGTGCCTTGGACATGAGCTAGGACCTTAAGATTCTGCATTAAAGAAGGACTAGCAGCCGCGTTGCACAGGAGAATGTGAAATGTGGTCATATGTAGTAGAAACCTGAGAAATCCGTCCGTTTTCGTCATTTGTTATCGAATCGACTTAAAGCCCGATCGTCACATTGGCCGCTCTTCTCTCTGAAACGGTTGTACTTATCGTCGGCAAAGCTATGTCGCGTGCTGCGGTATGCGGAGACAATAAAATCACCATACTAGAACACAGATGAAGCTTCTAAGTCGATGTAATAGCCAGTAAGAAGTAGTACAATTCAAGTTTTAGGTACTGATTATTGACTTTTTAGCTGGCTTTGGGGCCTTGGACATGAGCTAGGACCTTAAGATTCTGCATGAAAGGAGGACGAGCAGCCGAGTTGCACGGGAGAATGTGAAAAGTGTTCATATGTAGTAAAAACCTGAGAAATCCGTCCGTTATCGTCATTTGTTATCGAATCGACTTAAAGCCAGATCGTCACATTGGCCGGTCTTCTCTCTGAAACGGTTGTACTTATCGTCTGCAAAACTATGTCGCGTGCTGCGGTATGCGGAGAAACTAAAAGCACCGTTGTAGAACACAGATGAAGCTTCTAAGTTGATGTAATAGCCAGTAAGAAGTAGTACAGTTCAAGTTTTAGGTATCGATTATTGACTTCTTAGCTGGGTTTGGTGCCTTGGACATGAGCTAGGACCTTAAGATTCTGCATGAAAGGAGGACTAGCAGCCGCGTTGGATAGGAGAATGTGAAAAGTGTTCATATGTAGTAAAAACCTGAGAAATCCGTCGGTTTTCGTCATTTATTATCGAATCGACTTAAAGCCAGATCGTCACATTGGCCGCTCTTCTCTCTGAAACGGTTGTACTTATCGTCTGCAAAGCTATGTCGCGTGCTGCGGTATGCGGAGACTCTAAAAGCACCATAATAGAACACAGATGAAGCTTCTAAGTTGATGTAATAGCCAGTAAGAAGTAGTACAATTCAAGTATTAGATAACGATTATTGACTTTTTAGCTGGCTTTGGTGCCTTGGACATAAGCTAGGACCTTAAGATTCTGCATGAATGGAGGACTAGCAGCCGAGTTAAAAGGGAGAATGTGAAAAGTATTCATATGTAGTAAAAACCTGAGAAATCCGTCCGTTTTCGTCATTTGTTATCGAATCGACTTAAAGCCAGATCGTCACATTGGCCGCTCTTCTCTCTGAAACGGTTGTACTTATCGTCTTCAAAGCTATGTCGCGTGCTGCGGTATGCGAAGACACTAAAAGCACCATAGTAGAACACAGATGAAGCTTCTAAGTTGATGTAATAGCCAGTAAGAAGTAGTACAATTCAAGTTTTAGGTATCGATTATCGATTTTTTAGCTGGCTTTGATGCCTTGGACATGAGCTAGGACCTTAAGATTCTGCATCAAAATGAGGACTAGCAGCCGAGTTGCACGGGACAATGTGAAAAGTGTTCATATGTAGTAAAAACCTGAGAAATCCGTCCGGTTTCGTCATTTGTTATCGAATCGACTTAAAGCCAGATCGTCACATTGAACGCTCTTCTCTCTGAAACGGTTGTACTTATCGTCTTCAAAGCTATGTTGCGTGCTGCGGTATGCGGAGACACTAAAAGCACCATAGTAGAACACAGATGAAGCTTCTAAGTTGATGTAATAGCCAGTAAGAAGTAGTACAATTCAAGTTTTAGATATCGATTATTGATTTTTTAGCTGGCTTTGGTGCCTTGGACATGAGCTACGACCTTAAGATTCTGCATCAAAAGGAGGACTAGCAGCCGAGTTGCACGGGACAATGTGAAAAGTGTTCATATGTAGTAAAAACCTGAGAAATCCGTCCGTTTTCGTCATTTGTTATCGAATCGACTTAAAGCCAGATCGTCACATTGGCCGCTCTTCTGTCTGAAACGGTTGTACTTATCGTCTGCAAAACTATGTCGCGTGCTGCGGTATGCGGAGAAACTAAAAGCACCGTTGTAGAACACAGATGAAGCTTCTAAGTCGATGTAATAGCCAGTAAGAAGTAGTACAATTCAAGTTTTGGGTATGGATTATTGACTTTTTAGCTGGCTTTGGTGCCTTGGGCATGAGCTAGGACCTTAAGATTCTGCATGAAAGGAGGACTAGCAGCCGAGTTGCACGGGAGAATGTGAAATGTGTTCATATGTAGTAGAAACCTGAGAAATCCGTCCGTTTTCGTCATTTGTTATCGAATCGACTTAAAGCCCGATCGTCACTTGGCCGCTCTTCTCTCTGAAACGGTTGTACTTATCGTCTTCAAAGCTATGTCGCGTGCTGCGGTATGCGGAGACAATAAAGACACCATAGTAGAACACAGATGAAGCTTTAAGTCGATGTAATAGCCAGTAAGAAGTAGTACAATTCAAGTTTTAGGTACTGATTATTGACTTTTTAGCTGGCTATGGTGCCTTGGACATGAGCTAGGACCTTAAGATTCTGCATGAAAGGAGGACGAGCAGCCGAGTTGCACGGGAGAATGTGAAAAGTGTTCATATGTAGTAAAAACCTGAGAAATCCGTCCGTTTTCGTCATTTGTTATCGAATCGACTTAAAGCCAGATCGTCACATTGGCCGCTCTTCTCTCTGAAACGGTTGTACTTATCGTCTGCCAAGCTATGTCGCGTGCTGCGGTATGCGGAGACACTAAAAGCACCATAGTAGAACACAGATGAAGCTTCTAAGATGATGTAATAGCCAGTAAGAAGTAGTACAATTCAAGTTTTAGGTACCGATTATTGACTTTTTAGCTGGCTTTGGTGCCTTGGACATGAGCTAGGACCTTACGATTCTGCATGAAAGGAGGACTAGCAGCCACGATGGATAGGAGAATGTGAAAAGTGTTCATATGTAGTAAAAACCTGAGAAATCCGTCCGTTTTCGTCATTTGTTATCGAATCGACTTAAAGCCAGATCGTCACATTGGCCGCTCTTCTCTCTGAAACGGTTGTACTTATCGTCTGCAAAGCTATGTCGCGTGCTGCGGTGTGCGGAGACTCTAAAAGCACCATAGTAGAACACAGATGAAGCTTCTAAGTTGATGTAATAGCCAGTAAGAAGTAGTACAATTCAAGTATTAGGTATCGATTATTGACTTTTTAGCTGGCTTTGGTGCCTCGGACATGAGCTAGGACCTTAAGATTCTGCATGAATGGAGGACTAGCAGCCGAGTTGCAAGGGAGAATGTGAAGAGTATTCATATGTAGTAAAAACCTGAGAAATCCGTTCGTTTTCGTCATTTGTTATCGAATCGACTTAAAGCCAGATCGTCACATTGGCCGCTCTTCTCTCTGAAACGGTTGTACTTATCGTCTTCAAAGCTATGTCGCGTGCTGCGGTATGCGGAGACACTAAAAGCACCATAGTAGAACACAGTTGAAGCTCCTAAGTTGATGTAATAGCCAGTAAGAAGTAGTACAATTCAAGTTTTAGGTATCGATTATTGATTTTTTAGCTGGCTTTGATGCCTTGGACATGAGCTAGGACCTTAAGATTCTGCATAAAAATGAGGACTAGCAGCCGAGTTGCACGGGACAATGTGAAAAGTGTTCATATGTAGTAAAAACCTGAGAAATCCGTCCGTTTTCGTCATTTGTTATCGAATCGACTTAAAGCCAGATCGTCACATTGGCCGCTCTTCTGTCTGAAACGATTGTACTTATCGTCTGCAAAGCTATGTCGCGTGCTGCGGTATGCGGAGACACTAAAAGCACCATAGTAAAACACAGATGAAGCTTCTAAGTTGATGTAATAGCCAGTAAGAAGTAATACAATTCAAGTTTTAGGTATCGATTATTGACTTTTTAGCTGGCTTTGGTGCCTTGGACATGAGCTAGGACCTTAAGATTCTGCATTAAAGGAGGACTAGCAGCCGAGTTGCACAGGAGAATGTGGAAAGTATTCATATGTAGTAAAAACCTGAGAAATCCGTCCGTTTTCGTCATTTGTTATCGAATCGACTTAAAGCCAGATCGTCACATTGGCCCCTTTTTTCTCTGAAACGTTTGTACTTATCGTCTGAAAAGCTATGTCGCGTGCTGCGGTATGCGAAGACACTAAAAGCACCATAGTAGAACACAGATGAAGCTTCTAAGTTGATGTAATAGCCAGTAAGAAGTAGTCCAATTCAAGTTTTAGGTATCGATTATTGACTTTTTAGCTGGCTTTGGTGCCTTGGACATGAGCTATGACCTTAAGATTCTGCATGAAAGGAGGACTAGCACCCGAGTTGCACGGGAGAATGTGAAAAGTGTTCATATGTAGTAAAAACCTGAGAAATCCGTCCGTTTTCATCATTTGTTATCGAATCGACTTAAAGCCAGATCGTCACATTGGCCACTTTTTTCTCTGAAACGTTTGTACTTATCGTCTGAAAAGCTATGTCGCGTGCTGCGGTATGCGGAGACACTAAAAGCACCATAGTAAAACACAGATGAAGCTTCTAAGTTGATGTAATAGCCAGTAAGAAGTAGTACATTTCAAGTTTTAGGTATCGATTATTGACTTTTTAGCTGGCTTTGGTGCCTTGTACATGAGCTAGGACCTTAAGATTCTGCATCAATATGAGGACTAGCAGCCGAGTTGCACGGGACAATGTGAAAAGTGTTCATATGTAGTAAAAACCTGAGAAATCCGTCCGTTTTCGTCATTTGTTATCGAATCGACTTAAAGCCAGATCGTCACATTGGCCCCTCTTCTGTCTGAAATTGTTGTACTTATCGTCTGCAGAGCTATGTCGCGTGTTGCGGTATGCGGAGACACTAAAAGCACCATAGTAGAACACAGATGAAGCTTCTAAGTTGATGTGATATCCAGTAAGAAGTAGTACAATTCCAGTTTTAGGTATCGATTATTGACTTTTTAGCTGGCTTTGGTGCCTTGGACATGAGCTATGACCTTAAGATTCTGCATGAAAGGAGGACTAGCAGCCGAGTTGCACGGGAGAATGTGAAAAGTGTTCATATGTAGTAAAAACCTGAGAAATCCGTCCGTTTTCGTCATTTGTTATCGAATCGACTTAAAGCCAGATCGTCACATTGGCCGCTCTTCTCTCGGAAACGGTTGTACTTATCGCCTGCAAAGCTATGTCGCGTGATGCGGTGTGCGGAGACACTAAAAGCACCATAGTAGAACACAGATGAAGCTTCTAAGTTGATGTAATAGCCAGTAAGAAGTAGTACAATTCAAGTTTTAGGTATCGATTATTGATTTTTTAGCTGGCTTTGATGCCTTGGACATGAGCTAGGACCTTAAGATTCTGCATAAAAATGAGGACTAGCAGCCGAGTGGCACGGGACAAAGTGAAAAGTGTTCATATGTGGTAAAAACCTGAGAAATCCGTCCGTTTTCGTCATTTGTTATCGAATCGACTTAAAGCCAGATCGTCACATTGGCCGCTCTTCTGTCTGAAACGATTGTACTTATCGTCTGCAAAGCTATGTCGCGTGCTGCGGTATGCGGAGACACTAAAAGCACCATAGTAAAACACAGATGAAGCTTCTAAGTTGATGTAATAGCCAGTAAAAGTAATACAATTCAAGTTTTAGGTATCGATTATTGACTTTTTAGCTGGCTTTGGTGCCTTGGACATGAGCTAGGACCTTAAGATTCTGCATTAAAGGAGGACTAGCAGCCGAGTTGCACAGGAGAATGTGAAAAGTATTCATATGTAGTAAAAACCTGAGAAATCCGTCCGTTTTCGTCATTTGTTATCGAATCGACTTAAAGCCAGATCGTCACATTGGCCGCTCTTCTCTCTGAAACGGTTGTACTTATCGTCTTCAAAGCTATGTCGCCTGCTGCGGTATGCGGAGACACTAAAAGCACCATAGTAGAACACAGATGAAGCTCCTAAGTTGATGTAATAGCCAGTAAGAAGTAGTACAATTCAAGTTTTAGGTATCGATTATTGATTTTTTAGCTGGCTTTGATGCCTTGGACATGAGCTAGGACCTTAAGATTCTGCATAAAAATGAGGACTAGCAGCCGAGTTGCACGGGACAATGTGAAAAGTGTTCATATGTGGTAAAAACCTGAGAAATCCGTCCGTTTTCGTCATTTGTTATCGAATCGACTTAAAGCCAGATCGTCACATTGGCCGCTCTTCTGTCTGAAACGATTGTACTTATCGTCTGCAAAGCTATGTCGCGTGCTGCGGTATGCGGAGACACCAAAAGCACCATAGTAAAACACAGATGAAGCTTCTAAGTTGATGTAATAGCCAGTAAGAAGTAATACAATTCAAGTTTTAGGTATCGATTATTGACTTTTTAGCTGGCTTTGGTGCCTTGGACATGAGCTAGGACCTTAAGATTCTGCATTAAAGGAGGACTAGCAGCCGAGTTGCACAGGAGAATGTGAAAAGTATTCATATGTAGTAAAAACCTGAGAAATCCGTCCGTTTTCGTCATTTGTTATCGAATCGACTTAAAGCCAGATCGTCACATTGGCCGCTCTTCTCTCTGAAACGGTTGTACTTATCGTCTTCAAAGCTATGTCGCGTGCTGCGGTATGCGGAGACACTAAAAGCACCATAGTAGAACAGAGATGAAGCTTCTAAGTTGATGTAATAGCCAGTAAGAAGTAGTCCAATTCAAGTTTTAGGTATCGATTATTGACTTTTTAGCTGGCTTTGGTGCCTTGGACATGAGCTATGACCTTAAGATTCTGCATGAAAGGAGGACTAGCACCCGAGTTGCACGGGAGAATGTGAAAAGTGTTTATATGTAGTAAAAACCTGAGAAATCCGTCCGTTTTCGTCATTTGTTATCGAATCGACTTAAAGCCAGATCGTCACATTGGCCCCTTTTTTCTCTGAAACGGTTGTACTTAACGTCTGAAAAGCTATGTTGCGTGCTGCGGTATGCGGAGACACTAAAAGCACCATAGTAAAACACAGATGAAGCTTCTATGTTGATGTAATAGCCAGTAAGAAGTAGTACATTTCAAGTTTTAGGTATCGATTATTGACTTTTTAGCTGGCTTTGGTGCCTTGGACATGAGCTAGGACCTTAAGATTCTGCATGAAAGGAGGACTAGCAGCCGCGTTGGATAGGAGAATGTGAAAAGTGTTCATATGTAGTAAAAACCTGAGAAATCCGTCCGTTTTCGTCATTTGTTATCGAATCGACTTAAAGCCCGATCGTACATTGGCCGCTCATCTCTCTGAAACGGTTGTACTTATCGTCTTCAAAGCTATGTCGCGTGCTGCGGTATGCGGAGACAATAAAATCACCATAGTAGAACACAGATGAAGCTTCTAAGTCGATGTAATAGCCAGTAAGAAGTAGTACAATTCAAGTTTTAGGTACTGATTATTGACTTTTTAGCTGGCTTTGGTGCCTTGGACATGAGCTAGGACCTTAAGATTCTGCATGAAAGGAGGACGAGCAGCCGAGTTGCACGGGAGAATGTGAAAAGTGTTCATATGTAGTAAAAACCTGATAAATCCGTCCGTTTTCGTCATTTGTTATCGAATCGACTAAAAGCCAGATCGTCACATTGGCCGCTCTTCTCTCTGAAACGGTTGTACTTATCGTCTGCAAAGCTATGTCGCGTGCTGCGGTATGCGGAGACACTAAAAGCACCATAGTAGAACACAGATGACACTTCCAAGTTGATGTAATAGCCAGTAAGAAGTAGTACAATTCAAGTTTTAGTTACTGATTATTGACATTTTAGCTGGCTTTGGTGACTTGGACATGAGCTAGGACCTTAAGATTCTGCATGAAAGGAGGACTAGCAGCCGCGTTGGATAGGAGAATGTGAAAAGTGTTCATATGTAGTAAAAACCTGAGAAATCCGTCCGTTTTCGTCATTTGTTATCGAATCGACTTAAAGCCAGATCGTCACATTGGCCGCTCTTCTCTCTGAAACGGTTGTACTTATCGTCTGCAAAGCTATGTCGCGTGCTGCGGTATGCGGAGACACTAAAATCAACATAGTAGAACACAGATGAAGCTTCTAAGTTGATGTAATAGCCAGTAAGAAGTAGTACAATTCAAGTTTTAGGTATCGATTATATACTTTTTAGCTGGCTTTGGTGCCTTGGACATGAGCTAGGACCTTAAGATTCTGCATGAAAGGAGGACTAGCAGCCGCGTTGTACGGGAGAATGTGAAATGTGTTCATATGTAGTAAAAACTTGAGAAATACGTCCGTTTTCGTCATTTGTTATCGAATCGACTTAAAGCCAGATCGTCACATTGGCTGCTCTTCTCTCTGAAACCGTTGTACTTATCGTCTGGAAAGCTTTGTCGCGTGCTGCGGTATGCGGAGACACTAAAAGCACCATAGTAGAACACAGATGAAGCTTCTAAGTTGATGTAATAGCCAGTAAGAAGTAGTACAATTCAAGTTTTAGGTACTGATTATTGACTTTTTAGCTGGCTTTGGTGCCTTGGACATGAGCTAGGACCTTAAGATTCTGCATGAATGGAGGACTAGCAGCCGAGTTGCACGGGACAATGTGAAAAGTGTTCATATGTAGTAAAAACCTGAGAAATCCGTCCGTTTTCGTCATTTGTTATCGAATCGACTTAAAGCTAGATCGTCACATTGGCCCCTCTTTTCTCTGAAACGGTTGTACTTATCGTCTGCAAACCTATGTCGCGTACTGCGGTGTGCGGAGACACTAAAAGCACCATGGTAGAACACAGATGAAGCTTCTAAGTTGATGTAATAGCCAGTAAGATGTAGTACAATTCAAGTTTTAGGTATCGATTATTGACTTTTTAGCTGGCTTTGGTGCCTTGGACATGAGCTAGGACCTTAAGATTCTGCATTAAAGGAGGACTAGCAGCAGAGTTGCACGGGAGAATGTGAAAAGTATTCATATGTAGTAAAAACATGAGAAATCCGTCCGTTTTCGTCATTTGTTATCGAATCGACTTAAAGCCAGATCGTCAGTTTGGCCGCTCTTCTCTCTGAAACGGTTGTACTTATCGTCTTCAAAGCTATGTCGCGTGCTGCGGTATGCGGAGACACTAAAAGCACCATAGTAGAACACAGATGAAGCTTCTAAGTTGATGTAATAGCCAGTAAGAAGTAGTACAATTCAAGTTTTAGGTATCGATTATTGATTTTTTAGCTGGCTTTGGTGCCTTGGACATGAGCTAGGACCTTAAGATTCTGCATCAAAAGGAGGACTAGCAGCCGAGTTGCACGGAACAATGTGAAAAGTGTTCATATGTAGTAAAAACCTGAGAAATCCGTCCGTTTTCGTCATTTGTTATCGAATCGACTTAAAGCCAGATCGTCACATTGGCTGCTCTTCTCTCTGAAACGGTTGAACTTATCGTCTGGAAAGCTTTGTCGCGTGCTGCGGTATGCGGAGACACTAAAAGCACCATAGTAGAACACAGATGAAGCTTCTAAAATGATGTAATAGCCAGAAAGAAGTATTACAATTCAAGTTTTAGGTATCGATTATTGACTTTTTAGCTGGCTTTGGTGCCTTGGACATGAGCTAGGACCTTAAGATTCTGCATTAAAGGAGAACTAGCAGCCGAGTTGCAGGGGAGAATGTGAAAAGTGTTCATATGTAGTAAAAACCTGAGAAATCCGTCCGTTTTCGTCATTTGTTATCGAATCGACTTAAAGCCAGATCGTCACATTGGCCGCTCTTCTCTCTGAAACGGTTGTACTTATCGTCTGCAAAGCTATGTCGCGTGCTGCGGTATGCGGAGACACTAAAATCACCATAGTAGAACACAGATGAAGCTTCTAAGTTGATGTAATAGACAATAAGAAGTAGTACAATTCAAGTTTTAGGTATGGATTATTGACTTTTTAGCTGGCTTTGGTGCCTTGGGCATGAGCTAGGACCTTAAGATTCTGCATGAAAGGAGGACTAGCAGCCGAGTTGCACGGGAGAATGTGAAAGGTGTTCATATGTAGTAAAAACCTGAGAAATCCGTCCGTTTTCGTCATTTGTTATCGAATCGACTTAAAGCCAGATCGTCACATTGGCCGCTCTTCTCTCTGAAACGGTTGTACTTATCGTCTGCAAAGCTATGTCGCGTGTTGCGGTATGCGGAGACACTAAAAGCACCATAGTAGAACACAGATGAAGCTTCTGTGAGGATGTAATAGCCAGAAAGAAGTAGTACAATTCAAGTTTTAGGTATCGATTATTGACTTTTTAGCTGGCTTTGGTGCCTTGGGCATGAGCTAGGACCTTAAGATTCTGCATGAAAGGAGGACTAGCAGCCGCGTTGGATAGGAGAATGTGAAAAGTGTTCATATGTAGTAAAAACCTGAGAAATCCGTCCGTTTTCGTCATTTGTTATCGAATCGACTTAAAGCCAGATCGTCACATTGGCCGCTCTTCTCTCTGAAACGGTTGTACTTATCGTCTGCAAAGCTATGTCGCGTGCTGCGGTATGCGGAGACACTAAAAGCACCATAGTAGAACACAGATGAAGCTTCTAAGTTGATGTAATAGCCAGTAAGAAGTAGTACAATTCAAGTTTTAGGTATCGATTATTGACTTCTTAGCTGGCTTTGGTGCCTTGGACATGAGCTAGGACCTTAAGATTCTGCATTAAAGGAGGACTAGCAGCCGAGTTGCACGGGAGAATGTGAAAAGTGTTCATATGTAGTAAAAACCTGAGAAATCCGTCCGTTTTCGTCATTTGTTATCGAATCGACTTAAAGCCAGATCGTCACATTGGCCGCTCTTCTCTCTGAAACGGTTCTACTTATCGTCTGCAAAGCTATGTCGCGTGCTGTGGTATGCGGAGACACTAAAAGCACCATAATGGAAGACAGATGAAGCTTCTAAGTTGATGTAATAGCCAGTAAGAAGTAGTACAATTCAAGTTTTAGGTATCGATTATTGACTTTTTAGCTGGCTTTGGTGCCTTGGACATGAGCTAGGACCTTAAGAATCTGCATGAAAGGAGGACTAGCAGCCGAGTTGCAGGGAAGAATGTGAAAAGTGTTCATATGTAGTAAAAAAATGAGAAATCCGTCCGTTTTCGTCATTTGTTATCGAATCGCCTTAAAGCCAGATCGTCACTTGGCCGCTCTTCTCTCTGAAACGGCTTTACTTACCGTCTGGAAAGCTATGTCGCGTGCTGCGGTATGCAGAGACACTAAAAGCACCATAGTAGAACACAGTTGAAGCTTCTAAGTTGATGTAATAGCCAGTAAGAAGTAGTACAATTCAAGTTTTAGGTATCGATTATTGACTTTTTAGCTGGCTTTGGTGCCTTGGACATGAGCTAGGACCTTAAGAATCTGTATGAAAGGAGGACTAGCAGCCGAGTTGCAGGGAAGAATGTGAAAAGTGTTCATATGTAGTAAAAACCTGAGAAATCGGTCCGTTTTCGTCATTTGTTATCGAATCGACTTAAAGCCAGATCGTCACATTGGCCGCTCTTCTCTCTGAAACGGTTGTACTTATTGTCTGCAAAGCTATGTCGCGTGCTGCGGTATGCGGAGACTCTAAAAGCACCATAGTAGAACACAGATGAGGCTTCTAAGTTGATGTAATGGCCAGTAAGAAGTAGTACAATTCAAGTTTTAGGTACTGATTATTTACTTTTTAGCTGGCTTTGGAGCCTTGGACATGAGCTAGGACCTTAAGATTCTGCATGAAAGGAGGACTAGCTGCCGCGTTGCACGGGAGAATGTGAAATGTGTTGATATGTAGTAAAAACCTGAGAAATCCGTCCGTTTTCGTCATTTGTTATCGAATCGACTTAAAGCCAGATCGTCACATTGGCCGCTCTTCTCTCTGAAACGGTTGAACTTATCGCCTGCAAAGCTATGTCGCGTGATGCGGTATGCGGAGACACTAAAAGCACCATAGTAGAACACAGATGAAGCTTCTAAGTTGATGTAATAGCCAGTAAGAAGTAGTACAATTCAAGTTTTAGGTATCGATTATTGACTTTTTAGCTGGCTTTGGTGCCTTGGACATGAGCTAGGACCTTAAGATTCTGCATGAAAGGAGGACTAGCAGCCGCGTTGTACGGGAGAATGTGAAATGTGTTCATATGTAGTAAAATCCTGAGAAATACGTCCGTTTTCGTCATTTGTTATCGAATCGACTTAAAGCCAGATCGTCACATTGGCTGCTCTTCTCTCTGAAACGGTTGTACTTATCGTCTGGAAAGCTTTGTCGCGTGCTGCGGTATGCGGAGACACTGAAAGCACCATAGTAGAACACAGATGAGGCTTCTAAGATGATGTAATAGCCAGTAAGAAGTAGTACAATTCAAGTTTTAGGTATCGATTATTGACTTTTTAGCTGGCTTTGGTGCCTTGGACATGAGCTAGGACCTTAAGATTCTGCATGAAAGGAGGACTAGCAGCCGCGTTGTACGGGAGAATGTGAAATGTGTTCATATGTAGTAAAATCCTGAGAAATACGTCCGTTTTCGTCATTTGTTATCGAATCGACTTAAAGCCAGATCGTCACATTGGCTGCTCTTCTCTCTGAAACGGTTGTACTTATCGTCTGGAAAGCTTTGTCGCGTGCTGCGGTATGCGGAGACACTGAAAGCACCATAGTAGAACACAGATGAGGCTTCTAAGATGATGTAATAGCCAGTAAGAAGTAGTACAATTCAAGTTTTAGGTATCGATTATTGACTTTTTAGCTGGCTTTGGTGCCTTGGACATGAGCTAGGACCTTAAGATTCTGCATGAAAGGAGGACTAGCAGCCGAGTTACACGGGAGAATGTGAAAAGTGTTCATATGTAGTAAAAACCTGAGAAATCCGTCCGTTTTCGTCATTTGTTATCGAATCGACTTAAAGCCAGATCGTCACATTGGCCGCTCTTCTCTCTGAAACGGTTCTACTTATCGTCTGCAAAGCTATGTCGCGTGCTGCGGTATGCGGAGACACTAAAAGCACCATAGTAGAACACAGATGAAGCTTCTAAGTTGATGTAATAGCCAGTAAGAAGTAGTACAATTCAAGTTTTAGGTATCGATTATTGACTTTTTATCTGGCTTTGGTGCCTTGGACATGAGCTAGGACCTTAAGATTCTGCATGAAAGGAGGACTTGCACCCTCGTTGGATAGGAGAATGTGAAAAGTGTTCATATGTAGTAAAAACCTGAGAAATCCGTCCGTTTTCGTCATTTGTTATCGAATCGACTTAAAGCCAGATCGTCACATTGGCTGCTCTTCTCTCTGAAACGGTTGTACTTATCGTCTGGAAAGCTTTGTCGCGTGCTGCGGTATGCGGAGACACTAAAAGCACCATAGTAGAACACAGATGAAGCTTCTAAGATGATGTAATAGCCAGTAAGAAGTAGTACAATTCAAGTTTTAGGTATCGATTATTGACTTTTTAGCTGGCTTTGGTGCCTTGGACATGAGCTAGGACCTTAAGATTCTGCATGAAAGGAGGACTAGCAGACGAGTTGCAGGGGAGAATGTGAAAAGTGTTCATATGTAGTAAAAACCTGAGAAATCCGTCCGTTTTCGTCATTTGTTATCAAATCGACTTAAAGCCAAATCGTCACATTGGCCGCTCTTCTCTCTGAAACGGTTGTACTTATCGTCTTCAAAGCTATGTCGCGTGCTGCGGTATGCGGAGACACTAAAAGCACCATAGTAGAACACAGATGAAGCTTCTAAGTTGATGTAATAGCCAGTAAGAAGTAGTACAATTCAAGTTTTAGGTATCGATTATTGATTTCTTAGCTGGCTTTGGTGCTTTGGACATGAGCTAGGACCTTAAGATTCTGCATGAAAGGAGGACTAGCAGCCGAGTTGCACGGGAGAATGTGAAAAGTGTTCATATGTAGTAAAAACCTGAGAAATCCGTCCGTTTTCGTCAATTGTTATCGAATCGACTTAAAGCCAGATCGTCACATTGGCCGCTCTTCTCTCTGAAATGGTTGTACTTATCGTCTGCAAAGCTATGTCGCGTGTTGCGGTATGCGGAGACACTAAAAGCACCATAGTAGAACACAGATGAAGCTTCTAAGTTGATGTAATAGCCAGAAAGAAGTAGTACAATTCAAGTTTTAGGTATCGATTATTGACTTTTTAGCTGGCTTTGGTGCCTTGGACATGAGCTAGGACCTTAAGATTCTGCATGAAAGGAGGACTAGCAGCCGCGTTGGATAGGAGAATGTGAAAAGTGTTCATATGTAGTAAAAACCTGAGAAATCCGTCCGTTTTCGTCATTTGTTATCGAATCGACTTAAAGCCAGATCGTCACATTGGCCGCTCTTCTCTCTGAAACGGTTGTACTTATCGTCTGCAAAGCTATGTCGCGTGCTGCGGTATGCGGAGACACTAAAAGCACCATAGTAGAACACAGATGAAGCTTCTAAGTTGATGTAATAGCCAGTAAGAAGTAGTACAATTCAAGTTTTAGGTATCGATTATTGACTTCTTAGCTGGCTTTGGTGCCTTGGACATGATTTAGGACCTTAAAATTCTGCATTAAAGGAGGACTAGCAGCCGAGTTGCACGGGAGAATGTGAAAAGTGTTCATATGTAGTAAAAACCTGAGAAATCCGTCCGTTTTCGTCATTTGTTATCGAATCGACTTAAAGCCAGATCGTCACATTGGCCGCTCTTCTCTCTGAAACGGTTCTACTTATCGTCTGCAAAGCTATGTCGCGTGCTGTGGTATGCGGAGACACTAAAAGCACCATAATAGAAGACAGATGAAGCTTCTAAGTTGATGTAATAGCCAGTAAGAAGTAGTACAATTCAAGTTTTAGGTATCGATTATTGACTTTTTAGCTGGCTTTGGTGCCTTGGACATGAGCTAGGACCTTAAGAATCTGCATGAAAGGAGGACTAGCAGCCGAGTTGCAGGGAAGAATGTGAAAAGTGTTCATATGTAGTAAAAAAATGAGAAATCCGTCCGTTTTCGTCATTTGTTATCGAATCGACTTAAAGCCAGATTGTCACATTGGCCGCTCTTCTCTCTGAAACGGTTGTACTTATTGTCTGCAAAGCTATGTCGCGTGCTGCGGTATGCGGACCCTCTAAAAGCACCATAGTAGAACACAGATGAAGCTTCTAAGTTGATGTAATGGCCAGTAAGAAGTAGTACAATTCAAGTTTTAGGTACTGATTATTTACTTTTCAGCTGGCTTTGGAGCCTTGGACATGAGCTAGGACCTTAAGATTCTGCATGAAAGGAGGACTAGCAGCCGCGTTGCACGGGAGAATGTGAAATGTGTTGATATGTAGTAAAAACCTGAGAAATCCGTCCGTTTTCGTCATTTGTTATCGAATCGACTTAAAGCCAGATCGTCACATTGGCCGCTCTTCTCTCTGAAACGGTTGTACTTATCGCCTGCAAAGCTATGTCGCGTGATGCGGTATGCGGAGACACTAAAAGCACCATAGTAGAACACAGATGAAGCTTCTAAGTTGATGTAATAGCCAGTAAGAAGTAGTACAATTCAAGTTTTAGGTATCGATTATTGACTTTTTAGCTGGCTTTGGTGCCTTGGACATGAGCTAGGACCTTAAGATTCTGCATGAAAGGAGGACTAGCAGCCGCGTTGTACGGGAGAATGTGTAATGTGTTCATATGTAGTAAAATCCTGAGAAATACGTCCGTTTTCGTCATTTGTTATCGAATCGACTTAAAGCCAGATCGTCACATTGGCTGCTCTTCTCTCTGAAACGGTTGTACTTATCGTCTGGAAAGCTTTGTCGCGTGCTGCGGTATGCGGAGACACTGAAAGCACCATAGTAGAACACAGATGAAGCTTCTAAGATGATGTAATAGCCAGTAAGAAGTAGTACAATTCAAGTTTTAGGTATCGATTATTGACTTTTTAGCTGGCTTTGGTGCCTTGGACATGAGCTAGGACCTTAAGATTCTGCATGAAAGGAGGACTAGCAGCCGCGTTGTACGGGAGAATGTGAAATGTGTTCATATGTAGTAAAAACCTGAGAAATCCGTCCGTTTTCGTCATTTGTTATCGAATCGACTTAAAGCCAGATCGTCACATTGGCCTCCCTTTTCTCTGAAACGGTTGTACTTATCGTCTGCAAAGCTATGTCGCGTACTGCGGTGTGCGGAGACACTAAAAGCACCATGGTAGAACACAGATGAAGCTTCTAAGTTGATGTAATAGCAAGTAAGAAGTAGTACAATTCAAGTTTTAGGTATCGATTATTGACTTTTTAGCTGGCTTTGGTGCCTTGGACATGAGCTAGGACCTTAAGATTCTGCATTAAAGGAGGACTAGCAGCCGCGTTGCACGGGAGAATGTGAAATGTGTTCATATGTAGTAGAAACCTGAGAAATCCGTCCGTTTTCGTCATTTGTTATCGAATTGACTTAAAGCCAGATCGTCACATTGGCCGCTCTTCTCTCTGAAACGGTTGTACTTATCGTCTGCAAAGCTATGTCGCGTGCTGCGGTATGCGGAGACAATAAAATAACCATAGTAGAACACAGATGAAGCTTCTAAGTCGATGTAATAGCCAGTAAGAAGTAGTACAATTCAAGTTTTAGGTACTGATTATTGACTTTTTAGCTGGCTTTGGTGCCTTGGACATGAGCTAATACCTTAAGATTCTGCATGAAAGGAGCACTAGCAGCCGAGTTGCACGGGAGAATGTGAAAAGTGTTCATATGTAGTAAAAACCTGAGAAATCCGTCCGTTTTCGTCATTTGTTATCGAATCGACTTAAAGCCAGATCGTCACATTGGCCGCTCTTCTCTCTGAAACGGTTCTACTTATCGTCTGCAAAGCTATGTCGCGTGCTGCGGTATGCGGAGACACTAAAAGCACCATAGTAGAACACAGATGAAGCTTCTAAGTTGATGTAATAGCCAGTAAGAAGTAGTACAATTCAAGTTTTAGGTATCGATTATTTACTTTTTAGCTGGCTTTGGTGCCTTGGACATGAGCTAGGACCTTAAGATTCAGCATGAAAGTAGGACCAGCAGCCGAGTTGCAGGGGAGAATGTGAAAAGTGTTCATATGTAGTAAAAACCTGAGAAATCCGTCCGTTTTCGTCATTTGTTATCGAATCGACTTAAAGCCAGATCGTCACATTGGCCGCTCTTCTCTCTGAAACGGTTGTACTTATCGTCTGCAAAGCTATGTCGCGTGCTGCGGTATGCGGAGACAATAAAATCACCATAGTAGAACACAGATGAAGCTTCTTAGTCGATGTAATAGCCAGTAAGAAGTAGTACAATTCAGGTTTTAAGTATCGATTATTGACTTTTTAGCTGGCTTTGATGCCTTGGTCATGAGCTAGGACCTTAAGAATCTGCATGAAAGGAGGACTAGCAGCCGAGTTGCAGGGAAGAATGTGAAAAGTGTTCATATGTAGTAAAAACCTGAGAAATCCGTCCGTTTTCGTCATTTGTTATCGAATCGACTTAAAGCCAGATCGTCACATTGGCCGTTCTTCTCTCTGAAACGGTTGTACTTATCGTCTGGAAAGCTTTGTCGCGTGCTGCGGTATGCGGAGACACTGAAAGCACCATAGTAGAACACAGATGAAGCTTCTAAGATGATGTAATAGCCAGTAAGAAGTAGTACAATTCAAGTTTTAGGTATCGATTATTGACTTTTTAGCTGGCTTTGGTGCTTTGGACATGAGCTAGGACCTTAAGATTCTGCATGAAAGGAGGACTAGCAGCCGAGTTGCAGGGGAGAATGTGAAAAGTGTTCATATGTAGTAAAAACCTGAGAAATCCGTCCGTTTTCGTGATTTGTTATCGAATCGACTTAAAGCCAGATCGTCACATTGGCCCCTCTTTCCTCTGAAACGGTTGTACTTATCGCCTGCAAAGCTATGTCGCGTACTGCGGTGTGCGGAGACACTAAAAGCACCATAGTAGAACACAGATGAAGCTTCTAAGTTGATGTAATAGCCAGTAAGAAGTAGTACAATTCAAGTTTTAGGTATCGATTATTGACTTTTTAGCTGGCTTTGGTGCCTTGGACATGAGCTAGGACCTTAAGATTCTGCATGAAAGGAGGACTAGCAGCCGCGTTGCACGGGAGAATGTTAAATGTGTTCATATGTAGTAGAAACCTGAGAAATCCGTCCGTTTTCGTCATTTGTTATCGTATCGACTTAAAGCCCGATCGTCACATTGGCCGCTCTTCTCTCTGAAACGGTTGTACTTATCGTCTGCAAAGCTATGTCGCGTGCTGCGTTATGCGGAGACAATAAAATCACCATAGTAGAACACAGATGAAGCTTCTAAGTCGATGTAATAGCCAGTAAGAAGTAGTACAATTCAAGTCTTAGGTATCGATTATTGACTTTTTAGCTGGCTTTGGTGCCTTGGACATGGGCTAGGACCTTAAGATTCTGCATGAAAGGAGGACTAGCAGCCGAGTTGCATGGGAGAATGTGAAAAGTGTTCATATGTAGTAAAAACCTGAGAAATCCGTCCGTTTTCGTCATTTGTTATCGAATCGACTTAAAGCCAGATCGTCACATTGGCCGCTCTTCTCTCGGAAACGGTTGTACTTATCGTCTGCAAAGCTATGTCGCGTGCTGCGGTATGCGGAGACACTAAAAGCACCATAGTAGAACACAGATGAAGCTTCTATGATGATGTAATAGCCAGTAAGAAGTAGTACAATTCAAGTTTTAGGTATCGATTATTGACTTTTTAGCTGGCTTTGGTGCCTTGGACACTTAGAAGATGCAACAAGTCCACTAAAGAGACAGCTTACACTACACTCGTTCGTCCTCTGTTAGAATATTGCTGCGCGGTGTGGGATCCTTACCAGGTGGGATTGACGGAGGACATCGAGAGGGTGCAAAGAAGGGCAGCTCGTTTTGTATTATCGCGTTATAGGGGAGAGAGTGTGGCAGATATGATACACGAGTTGGGATGGAAGTCATTACAGCATAGACGTTTTTCGTCGCGGCGAGACCTTTTTACGAAATTTCAGTCACCAACTTTCTCTTCCGAATGCGAAAATATTTTGTTGAGCCCAACCTACATAGGTAGGAATGATCATCAAAATAAAATAAGAGAAATCAGAGCTCGAACAGAAAGGTTTAGGTGTTCGTTTTTCCCGCTCGCTGTTCGGGAGTGGAATAGTAGAGAGATAGTATGATTGTGGTTCGATGAACCCTCTGCCAAGCACATAAATGTGAATTGCAGAGTAGTCATGTAGATGTAGATGTAGATGTAGGACCTTAAGATTCTGCATGAAAGGAGGACTAGCACCCTCGTTGGATAGGAGAATGTGAAAAGTGTTCATATGTAGTAAAAACCTGAGAAATCCGTCCGTTTTCGTCATTTGTTATCGAATCGACTTAAAGCCAGATCGTCACATTGGCTGCTCTTCTCTCTGAAACGGTTGTACTTATCGTCTGGAAAGCTTTGTCGCGTGCTGCGGTATGCGGAGACACTAAAAGCACCATAGTGGAACACAGATGAAGCTTCTAAGATGATGTAATAGCCAGTAAGAAGTAGTACAATTCAAGTTTTAGGTATCGATTATTGACTTTTTAGCTGGCTTTGGTGCCTTGGACATGAGCTAGGACCTTAAGATTCTGCATGAAAGGAGGACTAGCAGACGAGTTGCAGGGGAGAATGTGAAAAGTGTTCATATGTAGTAAAAACCTGAGAAATCCGTCCGTTTTCGTCATTTGTTATCGAATCGACTTAAAGCCAAATCGTCACATTGGCCGCTCTTCTCTCTGAAACGGTTGTACTTATCGTCTTCAAAGCTATGTCGCGTGCTGCGGTATGCGGAGACACTAAAAGCACCATAGTAGAACACAGATGAAGCTTCTAAGTTGATGTAATAGCCAGTAAGAAGTAGTACAATTCAAGTTTTAGGTATCGATTATTGATTTCTTAGCTGGCTTTGGTGCCTTGGACATGAGCTAGGACCTTAAGATTCTGCATGAAAGGAGGACTAGCAGCCGAGTTGCACGGGAGAATGTGAAAAGTGTTCATATGTAGTAAAAACCTGAGAAATCCGTCCTTTTTCGTCATTTGTTATCGAATCGACTTAAAGCCAGATCGTCACATTGGCCGCTCTTCTCTCTGAAACGGTTGTACTTATCGTCTGCAAAGCTATGTCGCGTGCTGCGGTATGCGGAGACACTAAAAGCACCATAGTAGAACACAGTTGAAGCTTCTATGATGATGTAATAGAAAGTAAGAAGTAGTACAATTCAAGTTTTAGGTATCGATTATTGATTTTTTAGCTGGCTTTGGTGCCTTGGACATGAGCTAGGACCTTAAGATTCTGCATGAAAGGAGGACTAGCAGCCGAGTTGCAGGGGAGAATGTGAAAAGTGATCATATGTAGTAAAAACCTGAGAAATCCGTCCGTTTTCGTCATTTGTTATCGAATCGACTTAAAGCCAGATCGTCACATTGGCCGCTCTTCTCTCTGAAACGGCTGTACGTATCGTCTATAAAGCAATGTCGCGTGCTGCGGTATGCGGAGACACTAAAAGCACCATAGCAGAACACAGATGAAGCTTCTAAGTTGATGTAATAGCCAGTAAGAAGTAGTACAATTCAAGTTTTAGGTATCGATTATTGACTTCTTAGCTGGCTTTGGTGCCTTGGACATGAGCTAGGACCTTAAGATTCTGCATCAAAAGAAGGACTAGCAGCCGCGTTGCACGGGAGAATGTGAAATGTGTTCATATGTAGTAGAAACCTGAGAAATCCGTCCGTTTTCGTCATTTGTTATCGAATCGACTTAAAGCCCGATCGTCACATTGGCCGCTCTTCTCTCTGAAACGGTTGTACTTATCGTCTGCAAACCTAAGTCGCGTGCTGCGGTATGCGGAGACAATAAAATCACCATAGTAGAACACAGATGAAGCTTCTAAGATGATGTAATAGCCAGTAAGAAGTAGTACAATTCAAGTTTTAGGTATCGATTATTGACTTTTTAGCTGGCTTTGGTGCCTTGGACATGAGCTAGGACCTTAAGATTCTGCATGAAAGGAGGACTAGCAGCCGAGTTGCACGGGAGAATGTGAAAAGTGTTCATATGTAGTAAAAACCAGAGAAATCCGTCCTTTTTCGTCATTTGTTATCGAATCGACTTAAAGCCAGATCGTCACATTGGCCGCTCTTCTCTCTGAAACGGTTGTACTTATCGTCTGCAAAGCTATGTCGCGTGCTGCGGTATGCGGAGACACTAAAAGCACCATAGTAGAACACAGTTGAAGCTTCTATGATGATGTAATAGAAAGTAAGAAGTAGTACAATTCAAGTTTTAGGTATCGATTATTGATTTTTTAGCTGGCTTTGGTGCCTTGGACATGAGCTAGGACCTTAAGATTCTGCATGAAAGGAGGACTAGCAGCCGAGTTGCAGGGGAGAATGTGAAAAGTGATCATATGTAGTAAAAACCTGAGAAATCCGTCCGTTTTCGTCATTTGTTATCGAATCGACTTAAAGCCAGATCGTCACATTGGCCGCTCTTCTCTCTGAAACGGCTGTACTTATCGTCTATAAAGCAATGTCGCGTGCTGCGGTATGCGGAGACACTAAAAGCACCATAGTAGAACACAGATGAAGCTTCTAAGTTGATGTAATAGCCAGTAAGAAGTAGTACAATTCAAGTTTTAGGTATCGATTATTGACTTCTTAGCTGGCTTTGGTGCCTTGGACATGAGCTAGGACCTTAAGATTCTGCATCAAAAGAAGGACTAGCAGCCGAGTTGCACGGAACAATGTGAAAAGTGTTCATATGTAGTAAAAACCTGAGAAATCCGTCCGTTTTCGTCATTTGTTATCGAATCGACTTAAAGCCAAATCGTCACATTGGCCGCTCTTCTCTCTGAAACGGTTGTACTTATCGTCTGCAAAGCTATGTCGCGTGCTGCGGTATGCGGAGACACTAAAAGCACCATAGTAGAACACAGATGAAGCTTCTAAGTTGATGTAATAGCCAGTAAGAAGTAGTACAATTCAAGTTTTAGGTACTGATTATTTACTTTTTAGCTGGCTTTTGTGCCTTGGGCATGAGCTAGGACCTTAAGATTCTGCATGAAAGGAGGACTAGCAGCCTCGTTGCACGGGAGAATGTGAAAAGTGTTCATATGTAGTAAAAACCTGAGAAATCCGTCCGTTTTCGTCATTTGTTATCGAATCGACTTAATGCCAGATCGTCACATTGGCCGCTCTTCTCTCTGAAACGGTTGTACTTATCGTCTGCAAAGCTATGTCGCGTGCTGCTGTATGTGGAGACAATAAAATCACCATAGTAGAACACAGATGAAGCTTCTAAGTCGATGTAATAGCCAGTAGGAAGTAGTACAACTGAAGTTTTAGGTATCGATTATTGACTTTTTAGCTGGCTTTGGTGCCTTGGACATGAGCTAGGACCTTAAGATTCTGCATGAAAGGAGGACTAGCAGCCGAGTTGCATGGGAGAATGTGAAATGTGTTCATATGTAGTAGAAACCTGCGAAATCCGTCCGTTTTCGTCATTTGTTATTGAATCGACTTAAAGCCCGATCGTCACATTGGCCGCTCTTCTCTCTGAAACGGTTGTACTTATCGTCTGCAAACCTATGTCGCGTGCTGCGGTATGCGGAGACAATAAAATCACCATAGTAGAACACAGATGAAGCTTCTAAGTCGATGTAATAGCCAGTAAGAAGTAGTACAATTCAAGTTTTAGGTATCGATTATTGACTTCTTAGATGGATTTGGTGCCTTGGACATGAACTAGGACCTTAAGATTCTGCATGAAAGGAGGACTAGCAGCCGAGTTACACGGGAGAATGTGAAAAGTGTTCATATGTAGTAAAAACCTGAGAAATCCGTCCGTTTTCGTCATTTGTTATCGAATCGACTTAAAGCCAGATCGTCACATTGGCCCCTCTTTTCTCTGAAACGGTTGTACTTATCGTCTGCAAAGCTATGTCGCGTACTGCGGTGTGCGGAGACACTAAAAGCACCATAGTAGAACACAGATGAAGCTTCTAAGTTGATATAATAGCCAGTAAGAAGTAGTACAATTCAAGTTTTAGGTATCGATTATTGACTTTTTAGCTGGCTTTGGTGCCTTGGACATGAGCTAGGACCTTAAGATTCTGCATTAAAGGAGGACTAGCAGCCGCGTTGCACGGGAGAATGTGAAATGTGTTCATATGTAGTAGAAACCTGAGAAATCCGTCCGTTTTCGTCATTTGCTATCGAATCGACTTAAAGCCAGATCGTCACATTGGCCGCTCTTCTGTCTGAAACGGTTGTACTTATCGTCTGCAAAGCTATGTCGCGTGCTGCGGTATGCGGAGACAATAAAATCACCATAGTAGAACACAGATGAAGCTTCTAAGTCGATGTAATAGCCAGTAAGAAGTAGTACAATTCAAGTTTTAGGTATGGATTATTGACTTTTTAGCTGGCTTTGGTGCCTTGGACATGAGCTAGGACCTTAAGATTCTGCATGAAAGGAGGACTAGCAGCCGAGTTGCATGGGAGAATGTGTAAAGTGTTCATATGTAGTAAAAACCTGAGAAATCCGTCCGTTTTCGTCATTTGTTATCGAATCGACTTAAAGCCAGATCGTCACATTGGCCGTTCTTCTCTCGGAAACGGTTGTACTTATCGTCTGCAAAGCTATGTCGCGTACTGCGGTGTGCGGAGACACTAAAAGCACCATGGTAGAACACAGATGAAGCTTCTAAGTTGATGTAATAGCCAGTATGAAGTAGTACAATTCAAGTTTTAGGTATCGATTATTGACTTTTTAGCTGGCTTTGGTGCCTTGGACATGAGCTAGGACCTTAAGATTCTGCATTAAAGGAGGACTAGCAGCCGCGTTGCACGGGAGAATGTGAAATGTGTTCATATGTAGTAGAAACCTGAGAAATCCGTCCGTTTTCGTCATTTGTTATCGAATCGACTTAAAGCCCGATCGTCACATTGGCCGCTCTTCTCTCTGAAACGGTTGTACTTATCGTCTGCAAACCTATGTCGCGTGCTGCGGTATGCGGAGACAATAAAATCACCATAGTAGAACACAGATGAATCTTCTAAGATGATGTAATAGCCAGTAAGAAGTAGTACAATTCAAGTTTTAGGTATCGATTATTGACTTTTTAGCTGGCTTTGGTGCCTTGGACATGAGCTAGGACCTTAAGATTCTGCATGAAAGGAGGACTAGCAGCCGAGTTGCACGGGAGAATGTGAAAAGTGTTCATATGTAGTAAAAACCTGAGAAATCCGTCCTTTTTCGTCATTTGTTATCGAATCGACTTAAAGCCAGATCGTCACATTGGCCGCTCTTCTCTCTGAAACGGTTGTACTTATCGTCTGCAAAGCTATGTCGCGTGCTGCGGTATGCGGAGACACTAAAAGCACCATAGTAGAACACAGTTGAAGCTTCTATGATGATGTAATAGAAAGTAAGAAGTAGTACAATTCAAGTTTTAGGTATCGATTATTGATTTTTTAGCTGGCTTTGGTGCCTTGGACATGAGCTAGGACCTTAAGATTCTGCATGAAAGGAGGACTAGCAGCCGAGTTGCAGGGGAGAATGTGAAAAGTGATCATATGTAGTAAAAACCTGAGAAATCCGTCCGTTTTCGTCATTTGTTATCGAATCGACTTAAAGCCAGATCGTCACATTGGCCGCTCTTCTCTCTGAAACGGCTGTACTTATCGTCTATAAAGCAATGTCGCGTGCTGCGGTATGCGGAGACACTAAAAGCACCATAGTAGAACACAGATGAAGCTTCTAAGTTGATGTAATAGCCAGTAAGAAGTAGTACAATTCAAGTTTTAGGTATCGATTATTGACTTCTTAGCTGGCTTTGGCGCCTTGGACATGAGCTAGGACCTTAAGATTCTGCATCAAAAGAAGGACTAGCAGCCGAGTTGCACGGAACAATGTGAAAAGTGTTCATATGTAGTAAAAACCTGAGAAATCCGTCCGTTTTCGTCATTTGTTATCGAATCGACTTAAAGCCAAATCGTCACATTGGCCGCTCTTCTCTCTGAAACGGTTGTACTTATCGTCTGCAAAGCTATTTCGCGTGCTGCGGTATGCGGAGACACTAAAAGCACCATAGTAGAACACAGATGAAGCTTCTAAGTTGATGTAATAGCCAGTAAGAAGTAGTACAATTCAAGTTTTAGGTACTGATTATTTACTTTTTAGCTGGCTTTTGTGCCTTGGGCATGAGCTAGGACCTTAAGATTCTGCATGAAAGGAGGACTAGCAGCCTCGTTGCACGGGAGAATGTGAAAAGTGTTCATATGTAGTAAAAACCTGAGAAATCCGTCCGTTTTCGTCATTTGTTATCGAATCGACTTAATGCCAGATCGTCACATTGGCCGCTCTTCTCTCTGAAACGGTTGTACTTATCGTCTGCAAAGCTATGTCGCGTGCTGCTGTATGTGGAGACAATAAAATCACCATAGTAGAACACAGATGAAGCTTCTAAGTCGATGTAATAGCCAGTAGGAAGTAGTACAACTGAAGTTTTAGGTATCGATTATTGACTTTTTAGCTGGCTTTGGTGCCTTGGACATGAGCTAGGACCTTAAGATTCTGCATGAAAGGAGGACTAGCAGCCGAGTTGCATGGGAGAATGTGAAATGTGTTCATATGTAGTAGAAACCTGAGAAATCCGTCCGTTTTCGTCATTTGTTATTGAATCGACTTAAAGCCCGATCGTCACATTGGCCGCTCTTCTCTCTGAAACGGTTGTACTTATCGTCTGCAAAGCTATGTCGCGTGCTGCGGTACGCGGAGACAATAAAATCACCATAGTAGAACACAGATGAAGCTTCTAAGTCGATGTAATAGCCAGTAAGAAGTAGTACAATTCAAGTTTTAGGTATCGATTATTGACTTCTTAGATGGATTTGGTGCCTTGGACATGAACTAGGACCTTAAGATTCTGCATGAAAGGAGGACTAGCAGCCGAGTTACACGGGAGAATGTGAAAAGTGTTCATATGTAGTAAAAACCTGAGAAATCCGTCCGTTTTCGTCATTTGTTATCGAATCGACTTAAAGCCAGGTCGTCACATTGGCCGTTCTTCTCTCGGAAACGGTTGTACTTATCGTCTGCAAAGCTATGTCGCGTACTGCGGTGTGCGGAGACACTAAAAGCACCATGGTAGAAAACAGATGAAGCTTCTAAGTTGATGTAATAGCCAGTATGAAGTAGTACAATTCAAGTTTTAGGTATCGATTACTGACTTTTTAGCTGGCTTTGGTGCCTTGGACATGAGCTAGGACCTTAAGATTCTGCATTAAAGGAGGACTAGCAGCCGCGTTGCACGGGAGAATGTGAAATGGGTTCATATGTAGTAGAAACCTGAGAAATCCGTCCGTTTTCGTCATTTGTTATCGAATCGACTTAAAGCCCGATCGTCACATTGGCCGCTCTTCTCTCTGAAACGGTTGTACTTATCGTCTGCAAACCTATGTCGCGTGCTGCGGTATGCGGAGACAATAAAATCACCATAGTAGAACACAGATGAAGCTTCTAAGATGATGTAATAGCCAGTAAGAAGTAGTACAATTCAAGTTTTAGGTATCGATTATTGACTTTTTAGCTGGCTTTGGTGCCTTGGACATGAGCTAGGACCTTAAGATTCTGCATGAAAGGAGGACTAGCAGCCGAGTTGCACGGGAGAATGTGAAAAGTGTTCATATGTAGTAAAAACCTGAGAAATCCGTCCATTTTCGTCATTTGTTATCGAATCGACTTAAAGCCAAATCGTCACATTGGCCGCTCTTCTCTCTGAAACGGTTGTACTTATCGTCTTCAAAGCTATGTCGCGTGCTGCTGTATGCGGAGACACTAAAAGCACCATAGTAGAACACAGACGAAGCTTCTAAGTTGATGTAATAGCCAGTAAGAAGTAGTACAATTCAAGTTTTAGGTATCGATTATTGACTTCTTAGCTGGCTTTGGTGCCTTGGACATGAGCTAGGACCTTAAGATTCTGCATGAAAGGAGGACTAGCAGCCGAGTTGCACGGGAGAATGTGAAAAGTGTTCATATGTAGTAAAAACCTGAGAAATCCGTCCTTTTTCGTCATTTGTTATCGAATCGACTTAAAGCCAGATCGTCACATTGGCCGCTCTTCTCTCTGAAACGGTTGTACTTATCGTCTGCAAAGCTATGTCGCGTGCTGCGGTATGCGGAGACACTAAAAGCACCATAGTAGAACACAGATGAAGCTTCTATGATGATGTAATAGCCAGTAAGAAGTAGTACAATTCAAGTTTTAGGTATCGATTATTGATTTTTTAGCTGGCTTTGGTGCCTTGGACATGAGCTAGGACCTTAAGATTCTGCATGAAAGGAGGACTAGCAGCCGAGTTGCAGGGGAGAATGTGAAAAGTGTTCATATGTAGTAAAAACCTGAGAAATCCGTCCGTTTTCGTCATTTGTTATCGAATCGACTTAAAGCCCGATCGTCACATTGGCCGCTCTTCTCTCTGAAACGGTTGTACTTATCGTCTTCAAAGCTATGTCGCGTGCTGCGGTATGCGGTGACACTAAAAGCACCATAGTAGAACACCGATGAAGCTTCTAAGTTGATGTAATAGCCAGTAAGAAGTAGTACAATTCAAGTTTTAGGTATCGATTATTGACTTCTTAGCTGGCTTTGGTGCCTTGGACATGAGCTAGGACCTTAAGATTCTGCATGAAAGGAGGACTAGCAGCCGAGTTGCACGGGAGTATGTGAAAAGTGTTCATATGTAGTAAAAACCTGAGAAATCCGTCCGTTTTCCTCATTTGTTATCGAATCGACTTAAAGCCAGATCGTCACATTGGCCGCTCTTCTCTCTGAAACGGTTGTACTTATCGTCTGCAAAGCTATGTCGCGTGCTGCGGTATGCGGAGACACTAAAAGCACCATAGTAGAACACAGATGAAGCTTCTAAGTTGATGTAATAGCCAGTAAGAAGTAGTACAATTCAAGTTTTAGGTACTGATTATTTACTTTTTAGCTGGCTTTTGTGCCTTGGGCATGAGCTAGGACCTTAAGATTCTGCATGAAAGGAGGACTAGCAGCCGAGTTGCACGGGAGAATGTGAAAAGTGTTCATATGTAGTAAAAACCTGAGAAATCCGTCCGTTTTCGTCATTTGTTATCGAATCGACTTAATGCCAGATCGTCACATTGGCCGCTCTTCTCTCTGAAACGGTTGTACTTATCGTCTGCAAACCTATGTCGCGTGCTGCGGTATGCGGAGACAATAAAATCACCATAGTAGAACACAGATGAAGCTTCTAAGTCGATGTAATAGCCAGTAAGAAGTAGTACAACTGAAGTTTTAGGTATCGATTATTGACTTTTTAGCTGGCTTTGGTGCCTTGGACATGAGCTAGGACCTTAAGATTCTGCATGAAAGGAGGACTAGCAGCCTCGTTGCACGGGAGAATGTGAAATGTGTTCATATGTAGTAGAAACCTGAGAAATCCGTCCGTTTTCGTCATTTGTTATTGAATCGACTTAAAGCCCGATCGTCACATTGGCCGCTCTTCTCTCTGAAACGGTTGTACTTATCGTCTGCAAAGCTATGTCGCGTGCTGCGGTATGCGGAGACAATAAAATCACCATAGTAGAACACAGATGAAGCTTCTAAGTCGATGTAATAGCCAGTAAGAAGTAGTACAATTCAAGTTTTAGGTATCGATTATTGACTTCTTAGATGGATTTGGTGCCTTGGACATGAGCTAGGACCTTAAGATTCTGCATGAAAGGAGGACTAGCAGCCGAGTTGCACGGGAGAATGTGAAAAGTGTTCATATGTAATAAAAACCTGAGAAATCCGTCCGTTTTCGTCATTTGTTATCGAATCGACTTAAAGCCAGATCGTCACATTGGCCGCTCTTCTCTCTGAAACGGTTGTACTTATCGTCTTCGAAGCTATGTCGCGTGCTGCGGTATGCGGAGACACTAAAAGCACCATAGTAGAACACAGATGAAGCTTCTAAGTTGATGTAATAGCCAGTAAGAAGTAGTACAATTCAAGTTTAAGGTATCGATTATCGACTTTTTAGCTGGCTTTGGTGCCTTGGACATGAGCTAGGACCTTACGATTCTGCAT